>NW_027309996.1:0-339412 GCF_047496795.1 Chiloscyllium punctatum | reverse complement strand
GCATCAGGTTGGGGGCGGTTTGTCAGTGGCGGTGAGGGTCAGGGTTTGGGCTGTGTGTGGATGGCGGTGAGGGTCAGGCTGGGGCAATGTGCAGACGACGTTGAGGATCAGGCTGGGGGCCATGTTGGATGGTGGTGAGGGTCAGCCTGGGGGCGTTGTATGGGCAGCGGTGAATGTCAGGCTGGGAGCAGTGTGTGGACAACAGTGACAGACAGGTTGGGCGGTGTATGTACGGCCGTGAGGGTCAGGTTGGGGGCAGTGTGTGGGCGGTGGTGAGCGTCAGACTCGGTGCGGTGTGTGGATGGCGGTGAGGGTCAGGTTAGTATGCTATTGGACAGCAGTGAGGTTCAGTCTAGGGCCAGTGTATGGAGCGCCTTATGTTTCAGGCTGGGGCCAGTCTGTGGGGTGCGGAGAGGTTCAGGCTGAGGATGGTGTGTGGACGGCAGTGAGAGACAGGCTGAGGGTGGTGGGTGGACAGCAGTGAGCCTCAGATTGGTGACGGTGTGAGGATGGTGGTGAGGGTCAGGCTGGGAATGGTGTGTGGATGGCGGTGTGTGTCAGGCTGGAGGTGGTGCGTGAACGTCGGTAAGGGTGACACTGGGGACGGTGAGTGGACGGCAGTGAGGGTCAGGCCGGGGGCCGCCCGTGCACATCGGTGAGGGAGAGGCTGGGGGTGGTGTGTTAATGACAGTGAGGGACAGGCTGGGGGCGGCATATGGACGGCAGTGAAGGTCAGGCTGGGGGCTGTTTGTGGACAGCTGTGAGGGTGAGGCGGGGAGCAGTGTGCGGACGGTGTGTGGGTGGCTGTGAGGGCCAGGCTAGGGGAGGTATGTGGCTAGCGGTGTGGGTCAAGCTGGGAGCGATGGTGAGGGCCTGGCTGGGGGCGGTGTGTGGACTGTGGTGAGTGTTAGGTTGGGGGCGGTGTGTGGGCGGCGGTGAGGGTCAGGCTGGGGGCCGTGTTGGACGGTAATGAGGATCAGCCTGGGGGCGGTGTATAGTCGACAATGAGTGTCAGACTGGGGTCGGAGAGTGAACGGCAGTGACAGTCAGTTTGGGACTGTATTGGGCGGCGGTGAGGGTTAGGCTGGGGGCAGTGTATGCATGGCGTTATTTATCAGGCTTGGGATGTATATGGGGATGTGGTGAAGTTTAGTCTGAGGGCGGTTGAAGGTTGGTATGCTGCAGCATTATCGAGCCCTGGATAGACAACACTTGGTATATTGCATTCAATTTTTGTTGCCTCATTATCAGAATGATGTGGAAGCTTTAGAGAGGTGCAGAGGAGATTTATCAGATACTGCCTGGCCTGGAGGGGAGATCTTATGGAGAAAGTTTGAGGGAGTTAGGGCTATTCTCCTTGGAATGAAAACGGAGGAGAGGTGACTTGATAGAGGTGAACGAGATGATGAGAGGTTTAGATAGAGAGGATAACCAGATACTTTTCCCATTGCAAAACTGGAAATGACGAGGTGGCATAAATTGAAGGTGATCAGACGAAGTTTTATAGGCGGTGTCAGAGGTGGGTTCTTTACACATCGTGTCGCTTTTGAGTGGAATGCATTGCCAACAGTGGTAGCAGCGTCCGATACATTAGGGACATTTAAGCAATTCGTAGATAGGCAAATGGATAATAGTAAAATACAGGGTCGGCCGGATAAAATGTCATCACAAAATTAAGGCCGAAGGGCATGTGCTGTACTGTACTGTTCTACGTTGCAAATAAGGAGGGATGGGAAAACTGGAGGGATGGGATCTGAATGAAGAGACACAAATAGGAAGGGTTGCTAGGATTGTCGAGGGTAACAGAGACAGCAACAGTCTGATCTGGAGCAGACGACCCAGACTTGGATGGGTGTGAGGACGGGAGGTAGTATCACAGGGAGGGAGGACAATAAAGCCACAAGAAGTTACAGTGCTATAGGGCCTGCAGGAGGTCATGGAGATGGGGAGGTTGGGAGTGATGAAGCAGTTTACAGGCACAAGGATGTTGGTAGGATGGGATGGTTGGAGACATTCTCACAGATAAGGAAGTATTAGTAACCTCCTGCAGTTTAGTCAAAGGGGGAAGGTTTGTAGGGGAGGGTGGCATTTGCACAGATCGAGGTGTAAGAGCTGGAGAAGGTTATGGAGATGAGTAGATGGATGGAGAGACTGGAGGAGTTCGCATTGACAGGGTGGGAGATAGCCACGGGAGGATGTTACACAGATAGTGAGTCTTTTCGGAACTGGATCAGGAGAGTAACAGGCAGTGGAGTGAGTTCTACAGACCCTGACTGCAGCAGGGACCTGAGAGGATTGTAGGGTCTCCACAGATTGATCGTGTCTTTCGGACTGGAAAAAGATATGGATAGATTAAACCCAATGTATGCTGTTTTCTTATTCCTGAACAGAGCCTCAATAACCCTCAGCAGACAGGGAGCACTAAACCTGCCAGCTTTTCTCTTCACCCTAACAGGGACATACTGGCCCTGGATTCTTGAGATCACACTTTTAAAACCCTCCCGTTTGCCAGTCATTCCTTTTCCTTCAAACAGACTCACCCAATCGATGGTAATTGTGATGTGGAGGAGCCGGTGTTGGATTGGGGTGGACAATGTTAAAAATCACAAAACACCAGCGTACAGTCCAACAGGTTTATTTAGAGACACTAGCTTTCAGAGCACTGCTTCATCAGGTGGTTGTGGAGCACAGTCATGCGGCACAGAATTTATCACAACAGGATAGCCGTGTCATGGAATGCAATATCAAACACATTTAATTTCTGCCTTTCACTTTTTAGGATTATCACCTGCGCTTCGAAAGCTGCTGCTGTGAAATCAACCTATTGGACTATAACCTGGTGTTCTGTGATTTTTAATTCACCCAATCCTGCCGAATGGCCACCTGGCCCTGCTCCAGTTTCATCTGTGGACCTGTCAGATATTTTTCCATAACTATGTTAAAACGAAGGAAGTTGTGGTCACTGGACCCGAAGTGTTCTCTGACTGACACTTCAGTCACTTTCCAGACCTCGTTTTCTAAGGTGAGGTCCAGTGTTGCACCCACCTGAGTAGAGATAGGCCATGTTAGATTTACATCTTGGTTAAGGAAAATTTCTTGGACACATTTGACTCCATACAGGCCTTTTACTCTGTGAGCGGCCCAGTCCATCCAGAGGAAGTTAACATCTCCAACCAATACTACATTATTATTTCTATAGGTACCTGCACTCTCTCTGCACATCTGCTCCTCTAGAATCCACTGGCTAGAACACTGTCCCAACAGAGTCCATCCCGTTCTTGTTTCTAACTTATAACCATATGGCCTCATTTGATGATCCCTTAAGAGTATCCCTTCTAAACGCTGTTGTTCTGCCCTCCCTTATGAAAAGTGTAACTCTCCCGTCTCACGCACTCTGTCAGACCTGTAGCTTCTGTATCCTGGAACACTGAGCTGCCAGTCCTGCCTTTCTCTCAGACATGTTTCTATTATGGCTATAATATCCCAGTCCCCAGAGCCAAACCATGCTCTGAGATCGTCTGCCTTACCAGTCAGGTCTCGTGTGTTGAAATAAATGCACGTTAAACCAGTAGTATTTTCCCTCCCTTGACTGTGCCCCAGGATATCCAGAATAAGAAACTTGTTCTCGGTGGCTAACATATTTTTCTCCTGACTGGCCAATGGTACCTCTCTTACTCAGAGTCCCTGCCAACCTAGTTTAAACCCTTCCCAGGTAACACTAACAAATCTCCCTCGCAGTGATCCTGGTGCCGCTCTGGTTTAAGTCAAACCTGTACCCCCTTGTGCAGGTCACTTCTACCCCAGAAGAGGTCTCAATGATCCAAACATTACCTCATCCCCCAGCTCCGCAGCCACACTTCTATCTAGCCTATCTTTCTATTTCAGTCCTCAACGGGGGAGGTGGCACTGGGAATAATCTGTAGATAACTTGCCTTGAGGTTATCCTTTTAAACCTCTCACCTACCTCCTGATACTCATTTCACAGGACCCCATCCCATTGTCTCCCACTGTCATGTGGACCGATGTGCACAATGACCAATGGCAACTTACCCTCCCCTTCAGAATGTTCAGTAACTGCACAGAGACATCCTTGACCCTCGCACCCGGAAGGCAGCACACCATCCTGGGATCTCTGCTGTAGCCAAAGAATCTCCTGTTTGTCCCCCTCACAACTGAGTTTCCTATCAGTATCACGATTAATAGAGAGGATCTGTCAAACAAAGACTGGGAGGACTATCTGCAGTCGGGTCTATATTTGGAAAGTGGGAGTATGTTAAAGTCATACAGTGAGAATTCAGGGCCAGTGTGTTCCTGACGAGGGAATAGTAAAGGCAGAATGTCCAGCGAATACTGATCAAGCAATATCGTGAGATTGATAAAGAAAATACGGTGTAATAAAACCAGGCGAAGCCATCCAAAAGTTTAGGGACTGAAAAGGGGTCTTTCGAAATGAGGGGAAAACAATGGTCATAAAATATCCTTGTCAGATACTATAAAGAAAAATCCACAAGGTATTTTATCAGTATAGATAGAATAAGAGGATTACTTGGGAAAGAGTGAGGCCTGTTAGAAACCAAAGGGACACACCGTGCATGGAGCCAGAGGAGGTAGGTGAGGTCTTCAATGAATACTTCCCATCTGTATTCACACAGGAGAAAGACTTTGTAGCCGGGGATTTCAGTTGTGATGGTAAGACTCTAGAACATATTAAGATCGATAAAGGGGAGATATTAAATGTTTTCACAGGCATAAAGCAGGAAAAATCCCCAGTGCCCAATAAAATGTATCCTAGGCTGCGATGGGAGGTAAGGGAGGAGATTGTTGGGGCCCTGGTGGATATATTTAATACTTTGCTGGCCACAGGTGAAGTATCAAATGACTGGAGGATCGCTAATGTGGGTCCTTTGTTCAAGAAGGGCAGCAGGGGTGGCGAGAGGGGAAGGACGCGCGGTGGGGTGTTTTGATTGCATGAAACATCACAGCAATACTTACAGATCACATTCCTGTGGGATCACCCACTGTGTTGGAGGAACTGTGAAATAAGAATGGGTCATCACTTTGATACGAGTGTACTGACCCTGAATAATCCATGTCAGACTGAGGAACAAATATGTCGGGAGATCTCAAATATCAATCATAATAATAAGGCTGTAATGGTAGGGGTTTTTAAACTTTCCAAATCAAGATTGGCATTGCCACTATTCAATGTTAGGAACAGCGAAATTTCGTAATTGCGTTCCAGAAAACTCCCAAACAGTATGTAAATGTCCCAACTGGAGAAAGGTGTAAAACCTGACCTCCCCTTGGGAAACAAGGTAGGGAAAGGCACTGAGGCGTTAGTGGGAACGCATTTTGCTAAAGTAACCACAGTCCTATTAGTTTTGAAAACAGCGAAGGTAAAGGACAGGCCTGGTCCACAAGTTCAAGTCATAAAGTGGGGCCAGTCCAATTTTGGTCGTATCAGCCAGGTACTTTCAAAAGGTGATTGGGGAGTCTATTTGCAGGGAAAGGGAAGTCCCGCAAGTGAGAATATTTTAAAAGTGAGATAAACTGAGCGATCAGCGCCAGCATGTTCCTGTTTGTATGCAGGTCAATGCTGACAGCATTCGGATACACTGGCTGTCATTTGTTGGTCTGGTCAAGGAAAAGGGGCCACATGTTAGGTATAGCCAGCTGGATCAAGGGAATCCCTGAGGATAATAGCGGCTGTAGGAGTATACTTTGGGTAGAAACCAGGAATGCAGAAAGGGGACATGAAATAATGACAATCTGAATAAATGCGAGGTAATGCATTTGGTAAAACAAACAAGGTTAGAGCTTATACAATTAATGTTAGGGCCTTGGTTAGTGTTTTAGAGCAGAGAGACCTCCGGGTTTAAGTACATAATTCTTGAAGTTTGCATCACAGGATGGAATAGACGGTGCTTTGTACGCCTGACTATTGCTCAGTCCATTAAGTGGAGGATTTGGGACGTCATGTTGAGATTGTACAGACACTGGTGAGGCCTGTTCTGCAATACTCTGTCCAGTTCTGATCACCCAGTTATGTGGAGGATATTATTAAGCTGTAGGGGGTTCAGAAGAGATTTACCAGGATGTTGCTGGGTATGGAATGCTTGAGTTCGGAAAATGGCTGGATAGGCTGAGTCTTTTTTTCACTGGAACCTGGAGAATGAGAGATGACCTGATGGAAGTTTATGAAAAAGATGAGGGATATAGATAGAGTTAATGACATATGCCTTTTCCCAGAATGGGGGAGTCTCAAGAAGAGGGGACACATTTTTAAGGCTAGAGGACAGAGATATTCAAAACAAAAGGATATAAGAGGCAAATTGTTATGCAGAGGGTGGTGTGAGCGTGGAATGATCTTCCTGAGGAAGGGGTGGATGAAGAGACAGTTTCAACGTTTAAAAGACATTTGGATAAGTACCTGAATAGGAAAGGTTTGGAGGGATATGGGCCAGCAACAGGCAGCTGGGACGAGTTTACTTTGAGATTATGGTTTGTTTCAACTGAAGAGTCAGATTCCACGCTGTACCACTATGACAAGAATGTAGTTTTGTTCCATTATTTAAGAAAGGCTGTGATGGAAAGCCATGGAACTAAAGACCAATTAGCCCGATGTCAGTGGTGGGTAAGTTGTGGAAGTGACTCTGCCAGACAGGAGTCACATGCATTTAAAAAGGCAAGGATTGATGAAAGATAGTCAGCACGGCTTTGTGCAGACAAAGTCAGGTTTCACGAACTTGATTGTTGTTAAAGTGGTGACCATACATTGTCTACACTAACGTCAAAAGGGCCTTTGACAGGATTTAACATGATATGCTGGTTTGTAAGGTTAGATCACATGGGACCAGGGAGGGCTAGCCATCTGTACACAAAATTGGCTTGACAGTAGGAGACAGGGGTGATGGGAGAGGGTTGTTGTTAGGACTGGAGGACTGTGACCAGCGGGGTGCTATAATGATCAGGGCTTGGTCCACTAATGTGCATCATCTAAATAAACGATTTGGTTGAGAATATGAGTCATCTTTTCTAAGTTTGTAGATGATCCAATTTATTTTATAGAGGGTGGCGAATACAGTTACCAAAGGGGATCTTGACCAACTGGGCCAGTAGACCAAGGAATGAAAGGTAAAGTTTAAAATCAGGTGTTGGATCTTGTTAAGACAAACCAGGGAGAATGATCACGGTTAATGGTAGAGCCCTGGGCAGTGTTGTCGAGCAGAGAGAGTCCAAGGGGTGCAGTTACACTATTCCTTGGAAGTGGTTTCACAGATGGACAGGGTGGGGAAAGTGGCATTTGGCACACTTAACTTTATGGATCAGATCATTGAGTACATAAGTTGGAGACCTTTGTAACATTGTCCTCAATATTTCCCTTGGGCAGAGGAGGCTACGGGTTGATCTTATAAAGGTTTATAAAACCATGCGGTTGATGAGGAAGGTGAATAGCCAAGGGTAGGTGAGTCCAAAACTAGAGGCATAAACGTGAGGCGAGAGAGCAAAGAGGGAGCTGAGGGGCAACATTATCCACAGAGGAAGGTGCATAGATGGAAAGGAATGCCAGGGCCACATGGGAGAAACAAGAACAATTACGACATGGAAAAGACATTTGTGCAGGAACATGGAAAGGAGAAGGTTTGAAGGGATATGGGCCAGACGCAGGCAAATGAGTGTCGTTCAGTTTGGGAAACCTGGTCAGCATGGACTAATCGGACTGAGGTTCTGTTTCCATGCTGCATGACTCTGTATCAAGTTACTGGAAGAGGAGACTATCCAGGTAAGGCATGTTGTCGACACTGAAGCAAGTTACAGCGATAGGGATGGTATTCTGGAATGCAGTTCATTTCAAATATGGGAAGGGACTATACGGAAGGGAGGAGGTTACAGAGATGGGAACTAATGTAGGAGTTACAAATTATTGAAGAGATTGGTCCATCAAACGTGCCTCAGGCGACTGACTGTGTGGCGTTTGCACATTCTCCCTGTGTCTGCGTGGGTTTCCTCTGGGTGATCCGGTTTCCTTCCAGAATCCAAAGATGTGCAGGTCAGGTGAATTGGCCATGCTAAATTGCCCGTAGTGTTAGGTGAAGGGGTAAGTGTAGGGGTAAGGGTGGGTTGCACTTCGGTGGGTTGGTGTGGTCTTGTTGGGCCGAAGGGCCCGTTTCCACACTGTAAGTAATCTAACCTAATCTAATGCCATAGATACAGTATTGGAGAGGGAACACAGAACAAAAAGATCTCAGGCAGCATTCCCACCGTCTTGTGGGAGGCCTGCTTTCCCCTCTGTTGTACGAATGCTCACTAAGACAGCACAGGCCTGGATTGATAACTCTGAATTCCCGATGCTGTCTCAGTGCAACGTAAGTTAAAGTAGGAGCGGTGATTGAGCCTGGGGTGTGTGTGATCTGTGCTCCCCCTCCAACACTGTAACTATGTCATGTTTTGTTTTCCAATGTTTGGAGCCCTCTCATTGCTCTCTGCTCTGTGCACTGTGAGTGACCTTACCTCACTGCAGGATTTATTGAAGGCTCCAGATCTCCCTGCCCTTTGTTGCTCTGGCTGACCAACCGTTTTCAATGAGACACCCAGCAGCTGGGAAGTCTATTGTGTTAGGAACTTCCTGAGTAACTACTGGAGACAGAGAAATAGACAGAATGGGAAATTAGACAGATGCAGTAAGGGTTACACATGGAGTATGGCCCTGAGTCCCACAGAGATCTGGAACATCCAAGTCTCCATCCCTGGCCTGTGCTGTCTCGTCTCTCTGGAGTGGAGAGTTATGTTGGCTCAGGACCTGGAGTAGCTGCAAAGGCTCTGTGCCTCCGCATTTCAATACCTCAGCAGGGAGACCGTCTGCTCCAGCAGCCTTGTTGTTCTTGAACTGGCATTAAATCCTAATGGAAAATATTTGTTCAGTATCTCACCCATCAGCAGTGATTCCACACAGACAGCCTCATTGACCTTTCAGCGGCCCTATTCTCTCCCGAGCTAATTCGTAGCCCTTGTTGAATCTTGTTAAAATGCTTCTGAAATTTCAAATATCCCTCTTGCGCTTCTAGCCTCCCCCAGATTTAACTATTCTGTCATTTATGGTCACACCAAAATATAGAATGCAACAAATTTAAAAATATTCCCCTTTTATAACATCATGCCTCTCCCATTGTTTCTAAGCGTCCAGTTATCATTTTCTGCTCTATCCTTTATAACACATTCCAGCATGTTCCCAACTTACTGTCAGGCGAACACCGTTTGGTGTCAGACTGACTGCACAAAGGGATTTGGGAATCCTTGTGGAGCATTCTGTAAAAGGTAGTTTACAGTGTCAGCAGGAAATAGAGAAGGCAGATCAAATGCTGCAATTTATTACAGAGGCAATGGAGTCTAAATTTCGGGAGGTATAGTTAAAACGATGCAAGGTACAAGTCAGACCACACCTAGATTGTAATGAACAGTATGCGTGCCCTAAGAAAAGATATTCCTGTATTGGAGGCAGGCCAGGGAAAGTTCTTTCGCCTGATTCTGGAGTTGGCGGGATTTTCCAATGAGAGGAGGTGGAGTAGATTCACCTTGAACCTAATAGGGTTTTGAAGAATGGGAGATAAATTGAATGAAACATCCAGGATTCTGAGGGGCTTTGACAGGGTAGCTGCCATGAAGTTAGAAACTCGAACAGTACAGCAGATTAATAGGCCCTTCGGCCCACCATGGCTGTGCTGACCATGATGCTATTCGAAACAAATCCCATCTTCCTGCACATGGGCAATATCCCTCTATTCTCTGCCTGTTCATGTTTCTGTCTAAATGCCACTTCAAAACTTTGCCACTTCTCCCCCCTCCTGAGCAGCTTCCACTCTCTCTGTCAAGAACACTGGCCTCATTCATCTCACTCAAAACTTCTCACTCTCACCTTAAACCGAGGTGCCCTAGTATTTGATATTTCTACATTGGAAGAATTCCAACTATCCACACTATCCATTCCTCTCCGAATGCTATATATCTGTACCATGTCACCCCTCAGCCACCAATACTCTCGCAAGACAATCCAACTGTGTCTAAACTCCTTACAGTAAACACATTCTCATCCAGGAAACATTCTGGTAACCCTCTATTGTACGATCCCCAAAGCCTCCACATCCTTCTATATTGTGGCGATGAGACCTACACACAACATACCAAACATGGCCAAATGAAGTTTCATTCAGTCACAACATGACATGCAAATGTCTGTACTCAATACTGTGACCAATGACAGGAAGCATGCCATACGCCTCCTTTACAACCACATTCTGCTGAGTTGTTACTTTCAGGTAGCTATGGATTTGCATCCAATGTTGCCTGTTTTATCAATGTTTCCAATTAGTCAATTAGTGCACTTGTCTCTTCCATTTGACTTCATAAATGCATCACTTCACACTTGTCCCGATGAAATTCGATTTGCCACATCTCTGCCCAGCGTTCCAGCTGATCTACACACTGCTGCAGCTTTTAAAACTCTTCCTCACTATCCACAATTCCCCTAACTACCCCTAATCATTACATGCCTTTCCAAATGTCGTCTGCAAAATTACCATTCAAACTGCTGACATTTTCATCTGAATCACAGATACAAATGACACACAGACATCGCAGCACTGATCCTTGTGAAACAGCCACAGACGTCCAATCAGAAATTCACCACTCCACATACCTCTGTCTACTATCACCAAGAAAATATTGTATCCAACTTACCAATGACCATTGATCCCATGGATTGTGATTTGATCTTCCAGATTTCCCTTGCTATTTGAAAGTTGTCCATTCAACATGACCCTATATTTTGATTCCCAGATTAAAGTAGCTGTCTCAGGATGCACTGACTGCATCCTTTCTTCACAACAAAACAGGACCTTGTTCGGTTTTTTGCTGATCCTGCCTAACTCCCTACAATCCCTCAATAATCACATTGCTGTCATGGTCATTCTGAAGCCACAACTCCACAATAACAGTTCGATCATATCTGTTCCCTTCAGTTAATGCTGTCATCCCATCTGCCTTGTTGCAAATGCATGGCGCGTGTCACCGAGAGAGGGCCTTTGAGGGATGGTTAGAGGCCACAGAGTGGGAGAGATGTTTGGGGGCGCGACAATGTTGCAGGGTTTAGCATAACTGCAGTTGCTAGTGAACGTTCAAGGAGAAAACATTTTATTGTTTGAAGGAAGTTAGAGAGATAAACTGTCTTTGATTAGATTCCAGAGATAGGGACGTGTATCGGGTTGTGGATCGTTACATGGACTATACTGATCAGGGTGTAGAAACATTCGCATGATTCCAGGATGTGGTACATTTAGCAACAGTTGTGGGATCTGGAGAATATCACAGTGATAGGGAGGATGGTATGGACTGGAAAATATTACAGAGAAAGGGAGGGTGGTATGGACTGGAGAATGTTGCAAGCACATGGAAGATGATATAGACTGGAGAATGTTGCAGGGATAGGGAGGAAGTTGTGGACTGAATAAACTTGAAAGGAGAGATGATTTTATGCTCTGGAATGTACTTCAGAGAGAGTGAGTGCTATGCATGCTGCAAGTTACTACAGGGATAGGGAAGCTTTGTAGAGACTGGACGAGAGAGTCAGAGAGGCTTGTGAGAGACCAGATTCACTTATGAGCATAGGATGTGCTACAGCGAGCAGAGCCTTTTGAAGATATAAACGAGGATACAATGGCCTCAAAGCAGTCACACCGAGACATAGGTATACAGGAACTGAAGGAATTGAAGAGATTACACAGACTGGGAGTGTTGTATGCAGTGGAGGAGATTAAACTGATAGGAACGGTTTTAGAGACTCAACAACATTAGGAAATAATGGGGGTTGCAATGGTGAGAGCAGTTTTCAGCACGTTGGAAGATATAGACCTGAAGGAGATTTCACAGATAGCGATGGCTTTCGGGTCTGGTGGGGGCTACAAAGTAATGGGGATTGTAAAGAGTGGAGGTATTTACATAGAGAGTATTAGTGATTGGCAGAATTCACAAAAATGGGTCTGCAGGACACGACAGAAATCAGAAGGGTTGTATCAACCTGATGGTGCACACAGGCAGGAAAGCTTGTGGGGGGTTGGAGCAGCTCACCACGATAGGGAGGGGCATGGAGTCTGGAGATGATGCAGAAAGATTAATATGTTTAATGCTTCAGAACTCCACATAAGTCTGTCCTGGTTCCTTCTTTATGTTTCTGAACCGCTGTCGATACGCCTCTGTTACTAATCCATAAGCACTTTGGGGGGATGTGACTACAGTGTTTTTAAGGTTTTTGGTCTCCGACCGGTGCCTGCGTAGTCAGCTTTGTGATTCATTTTTACGTATTTTGTCGGTCACAAAGTAAGGTCGAACCTCCTCGTGGTTCCCCCTGGTAACGGCCTGGAAGAGGAAGCGAAACAGGTTGACAGTTTTATCTGTTGGAGAGTTTTAGTCTGGTTTTTACTGATGGTTTTACCTTAACCTTATGGTTGGTTTTACCTCGGTTTTAACCTGTACTTTGCTTTTCTGAAGATTTTATTGTTTTATCCCGTTGTTAAAGCATTACTCTGATCAGGCCGGCTCATACGACCTCATAGAAAAGGTACCTTTCAGTCAGGTTAAATCCAATTTTGGTGGAGGCGATTATGGCTAACACTGAAAATTCCGGTTGGGTGGGAAACCGGGGGAATAACCCCCCCGCACAGTTGTTATGGGCGGCACCGTGTGCTAAGTATACTAGCCAAAAAAGGACTAGACAGTCTGTCTCAACCCAGACAGATGAGACCATAGTTATTACTCCGGCAAGGCTGTCCTTGGGCAGGCACAAGGAAGCCATTAAAAATATCCAGAGTAACTCGGACAGAATTCGAATTGAGGGCTTGATAGAGAAGGCCCCTCTACAGCCCAGTCTTTTTAACAGCCGGACTTATATTAATTCGAATTTTAAAGGGTCCACTGATTTTAGTCGTAATGGAGAATCGGAGCATAGTGAGGAGAGGAATGAAGGGATAGTCATCCACCCAATAAATAGGGAGACTGAAAAACTAGAATTAATAATTAATTATCCAATTGATAATTTTAGTTGTAATTATGGTAAAAATATTTATAATACAACAGGGTTATTTAGGAAACATTTAAAAGTGTGTCGGGGGATTAAATCGATTAGATTGAGACGTAGCAAGTGTGGTTGGGAAGGGAGCTACCATGCGGTAGTTTGCCACTATTCTAAATGTAGTAAAACTAATAATGAGAATGTTAATGTAGAGGGAGAGGTAGCGGTAGAGAGTGATAAATCACATTGTTGTGAACTATGCCCATTAAAATTCAAGACAGTTAGGGTTTGAGTCAGCATGAGAGGCATGCACATCCCAATTTATGGAATGAAAAAAGGATAAAAGGAAAAATAGAGACCAAGGAAAAGGTGGTAAATGGTGAGAAAAGTAAGACAGGAGTGTGGTCTGAGGAAGAAATTGTAAAATTCCAACAATTGGATTTGGAATTAAGGGGATGTAAAAATATTAATAAGCTCATCGCAGAAAAAATAGGAACTAAAACAGCTAAACAGATTTCAGATAAGAGAAGGTTATTAAATAAAAAGAATAGAAGCCGCGAAGAGGATATGGGCATGGATCAGGAAGTAATACTCAATAATATGAGTGTGAATGAAGAAACAGATAATGAGGAAGTAGAAGTGGAGAGGATAGGTGACGGGGGAAGGCCTCTTGATAGTGATAATCAAGAGGGTAAGGGTAGAACAGATAATTTAGACCACAGTGATAAATCACTGGAGGATTTAATTAGAATAGTGGAAGATGAATTAGGTAGGAATAAAGTTAGTTTTAAGGAATATGAAATGATTATGGATAGAATTATGGTGAAAGTGGGAAAGGATAAAGAAGGGGTAACATCTAAGAAAAGGAGTATAAAATCGAAAGATAGTGGGCGAGGAAAGAGAGGAAAAGAGAATAATGCTAAAAGAAGGTACAGTAGGAAAAAAGGAAAGTTTAAGGAAATGCAAATTCTTTATAAGAAGAATAAGCAGCTTTTGGCAAGAACCCTAATGGGGGCTCCGTGGAAATGTAAATGTCCCCTTAGTAAGGAAGAGTTAGAAGAGTATTATAAAATAAGACTCTCTAGGGTTCATGAGAAAAACAATTTAAGAGGATTTGCTAAAAATGAAAGAAAGAGCTGAGGAATCTGATGATGTTGTCCTGTTGGGTCCGGTAAT
The DNA here is from genome assembly GCF_047496795.1 of Chiloscyllium punctatum. NCBI lineage: Eukaryota > Metazoa > Chordata > Chondrichthyes > Orectolobiformes > Hemiscylliidae > Chiloscyllium > Chiloscyllium punctatum. The sequence continues at coordinate 325,176 of NW_027309996.1, read as the reverse complement.
GGTAGACGACATCAATCAGGCTATTAAGGCGATGGATGTCGGTACCGCAGCTGGGCCGGACAGGATGACATTAAAAGATATAATTAAGATTTTTAATAAAGATAACACACTGCTACCTAGACTCTATACAATTTGGATTGAAACTGGTAAAATCCCAGATGAGATGAAATTGAGTCGGACCGTACTGATCCCCAAAGTAAATGATGAGGAGGAATTAAAGGATATAAATAACTGGAGGCCAATAACGATTGGACCAATTATGCTAAGATTATTTACCAAAATAATGGCGGGTAGGGTAAATAAAGTGATAAGTCTTAATAAAAGGCAAAAAGGTTTTATGACCGGCGTTCAGGGATGCGAGGAAAATATTAAAATTTTAGAAAATATTATTAAGGGATCAAAAAAGAGAAAGAAAGATCTAGCAGTGGTCTTTGTAGACCTTGCCAAAGCATTCAATACGGTAGATCATAAATTAATTTTAACAGCCCTTAGGATACTCCATCTCCCGGTTTTATTTATTAAATTAATAGCTAACTTATATGATAATAATTTTACGCAGATCGAGGGTTTTAATTGTAGAACAGAAAGAATTAGAATTTTAAGAGGTGTCTTTTAAGCAAAGGGATGCTTTGTCACCAATTCTTTTTTAATATAGTGATGGATCCTCTTATCGCGACCATCGAAGAAAGGCAAAAAGGAATAATGTTAGGATCAGATGGGAAAAGCTGTCACTGTGCTACTTTAGCATTTGCAGATGACATAGCGTTAGTTAGCGATTCATATGAGGGAATGAAATACAATTTCAAACTAGTAGAAAGATTCTGTAATAATATGGGAATGGAGGTAAATGTTAAAAAATGAATAAAGGGTTTTACTTTACTGTTAAAAATAAGACAATTATCTATAATGATACGGCAAATTGGAAATTCAATGACGGGAATATTAAATTTACAGAACCAGGTCAAACAGATAAATACGTAGGAGCTAAAATAGACCCGTGGATTGGCGTCAGTTAATCAGACTGGGAAGCTTAGTTGGAAAATTGGATTAGTAATTTAAAATCATTCCCCCTAAAACCGGTACAAACATGAGAGCTTTTAAAAACCTATTTTATACCAAGATTGTATTATTATTTAATTTTATCAGAATCCTCTATAAATTATCTTAACAAATTAGATAATATAATGATGAAAGCTGCAAAAGAAATATTACATCTGCCGCAGTTGATCACGGATGGCGTTTTATATGCTAGATGTCGTGATGGTGGCCTTGCTTTGAATTGATTGGCGACCTTCATCCCAATTTCAATTATGAGAAAATTCGGGACGCTCCACAGATCCTCGGATGAAATTTTGCATGCCTCGTTTCATTTTGAGGGTGAAAGTGTAGCTGAGAAGATGCGGAAACTGAGTAAATTAAAAAGGCTGGAATTGATTTGGAACCGGAACATTAATCGACAATTGGGAGAAAATGATACTATGGGAGAGTGTAGTGATGAGGAGTTGGAAGATTTCAGTAACACTAATTATGGCAACTGGAGATTAACGGAAGTCGATAGATGGATAGCCCTCCAATGTCAAGGAGCTGACGCTCATTACTACAAAAATGATAGTATTTCGAACAACTGGTTGAAGAAGGTTCAATTTACGAAAACATCAAAGGTAATTAATTCGATCTTATTGAGGACTAATCTATTTCCGACAAGGGCATCCTTGTCGTATGGAAGGCCTTTTAAGGTTAAAGTCTGCAGAAGATGTAATGCAACCTCAGAGACATTGGCTCATATCAGTGGATGATGTCCCTTTGTTAAGAATATGCGAATAAAAAGACACAATAGGGTGGCAGAAGAATTAACTAAATTTGTTAGGAAGAATGGGTGGACAATTTTTATAGAACCAAGGATCAAGGTTACAGCTGGGAAATTATGGATTCCGGACCTAATTTTTAAGAAAGACCAGCAAATAGTTGTTGGAGATGTGACAATAAGGACAGACCTTCAAATTAACTCCTTGGAAGCAGCATGGGAAGAGAAGACAAGCAAATACCAACATTTAAAGGATGAGATAATGGACTTCACAGGAAGAGGAAACATATCCTTCCATGGTTTTGTAATGGGTGCCCGAGGAAAATGGTTGGAAAAGAATAATAAACTTATGAAAAGCCTCGGGATTTTGAAATTTAAATCTTTCGCCCAGAACATTACCACTCTTGTTTTATCGCTGACCCTGGAATTACTGCGGATTTTTATGGACTCATAAGTTCTCCTTACGACATAATTTAATAACTTTTTAGATATTATTTAAACTATAGAATTTTAAGTAGTGTTTATTGTTTTAATTAATTTTAGGTATTTTAATTTTTAAATCTTTTAAAATGTTTTTAGTAATAAGGTTTGGGAGATTTTAGTTCACATAATAATTGGTGGTGGGTAATAGATGTATTAAATAAAGTGCACGCTAAACACAGCAGGTGATGAGTGGTAAACACTGTTTAATGGTTGATTAACCCAGCTCATCCCTTCCCTTGCTGAGTTCTGATTCAACATTGATTTTTGTCGTTTCCCTTACGATCATCCGGCTGTCGTTTCGCTGGATAGGGGTATTCATGCGTCGACGAGCGATGTTAAAACTCCAAAAGGACACAATCCATCGTGCATGGTGAGTGCATCAAATAGCCTGTTTGACATGTGCATAATCTCTTGACCACTCATGAGGCAGCACTGCAAATACCTCACTGGCTCTACCTAATAGCTTAGACAGAACTAGTTTTACCCACAATACCTCAGGCTACTCCATCTGTTAATCCAATTTTTCAAATGAAATACAGAGGTCCTTGAAAGTAGAGTCACAGGTCGATAGGATAGCACAGAAGGCACTTGGTATGCATTCCTTTATTGGTCAGAGCATTGAGAACAGGAGTTGGGAGGTCATGTTGCGGCTGTACAGGACATTGTTAGGCTACTTTTGGAATACCATGTACAGTTCTGGTCTCCTTCCTATCGGAAACTTGAATGGATTCAGAAAAGATTTAAAACGATTTTGCCATGGATGGAGGATTTGAGCTACAGGGAGAGGCTTAACGGCGTGGGGCTGTTTTCCCTGGAGCGTAGGAGGTTGAGGGGTGACCTTATAGAGGTTTATAAAATCATGAGGGGCATGGATAGGATAAATAGGCAAAGTATTTTCCCCAGGGTCGGGTGTCCAGAACTATAGGACATAGGTTTCGGGTGAGAGGGAAAAGATATAAAATAGACTTAAGGAGCAACTTTTTCACACAGGGGGTGGAATGAGCTGCCGGAAGAAGTGGTGGAGGCTAGTACAATTGCAACACTTAAAAGGCATCTGGATGGGTACATGAATAGGAAGGATTTCGAGGGAGATGGGCCAGGTGCTGATTGGTGCGACTGGATTGTCAAGGACGAGTTGGACCGAAGGGCCTTTTTCAATGCTGTACATCTCTATGATTCTCTGGCTTTAATTGCCAAAGTTTCAAATCACTGCAGGCAGTTAGAGACTGAGATAGAATTGTAAGGTCTTTTGGAGGTTCCACAGTTCGGGAGGATTGCAGGGACTTGCTGATGTTGTACATGGAAGTAGAGTTATAGGGACTGAAGCTGGGAACAGAGATAGAGAGACGCGCAGGTGATTACAGAAATATGGTGGCCAGTGGTCTCTGGTGGAAGTTCCATGTACAGGGATGGCTTTTGTAACTGCTGTACTTTAGAAAGATAGGTAGATTTGGAGGGGCTTGAGGGGTTTACAGATGCATTAGAAATGTAGTGACTGGAGCATACAGAGATGGTGAGGGCTGGAGGAGATGCAATAATTTGGCTGGACTGTCGGAGCTGGAGGGGTTCTCACAGACAAGGAGGATTGTAGGAATGTCGGGAGTTTACGGAGATAGAGGGTTGGAGAATTCTCAGTAATTAGTGTTTGGAGCACTGTCCAGACTGGGGGAGGTTTCAGAATGATGGAGGGGCAGAGCAAAAGGAAGTGGTCGCAAAAATTATAGAACATAAACAGATCACTTCGGTGCTGTGCCACTGAGGGTCATCAGGACGACAGTCTTCCTCATTAAAATGTACAGATCCTCAGGGGAATGGACAGGTGGATGCTGAAAGGATGCTTCCTTCTCCTTATGGGAGAGAGGCAGACAACGAGACTCTGTTTGACAAAGATGAAGAAGAGGGAGTTGTCTTTTTCTCCTAATGGCCCAAACCTACTTCAGGTTTGTTCCCACACAACTCAAAGAAAAGCAATGAGATAACACAGAGCAAGGTTGTTTGGGACTGCAGGAGATATGAGTCGAAGGCCAGGTTGGAAGGGCTGGAGGGAGTGGGAGAGAAGGGAGATGTTCAACAGCAAGAAGGGTTTATAGGGAGTGGAAATTGTCAGGACTGGAGAACATGTCACGCTCAATCATGAGAGGGAGATAACGATATGGCACAAGGTCAAACACAGCAGGAGGATCCCAAGCTCCTTACCTGTCATTTACTCAGGGAGCTCCTCTCACCCAGTCGGGTGCCAAACTCCACATGCAAGCAGCATGAGGTTTCCCAGTTCCTTGTGCTCAGAGCCCAGTGAACTCACCCCTGAACCAGTTGGTGAAGTATTTACACAGTTGTACATTTCCAGAAACATTGTGTCCTAGTCGACATAAACTGGTAAGTTCACATTCTACCAGGCAAAAACCATCTGCACTCAGATTCCCTGGTGATACAGTCCTCTGAGTGATAGTCTGAAGGGAACAACAGAATCCACGAATCCCCATTGCATGGGTCAGGGTCAATGACAAAAGTTGCATTCTTTCAAAAATGACAACTCCTCAATTCCTGCATCTCACAAAACTGCCATTTAAAAATATTAAAATAAAGAACATTCCAAATGAAGGCTTTGATGCGGTGAGCTCTGGTCAGTAACATAGATCTGGAGTTAAGGAGAGTGCTTTCTACCAGAGCACCACCAGGTCAGTAACAGGCACACAGACAGAACGAGAAAATGTGAATTCTGTTGTGAATCTATCTCACAGCCTGGCAATTTGAATCTGTGCACAGCCATTCCGGTAAAGATCTCTAGAAACAGGACATCAGAACCAGGAGACTGGAGGTTGGCTATCGTGTTGCTACTATTTAAGGAAGGCAGTATAAAGAAAATCCAGGAAACTATAGATTGTTGAGCCTGACATCGATGTGCAAGTTGTTGGAGGGAATCGTAAGGGATAGGATGTACATGTGTTTGGAAAGGCAAGGACTGATTAGGGATAGTCAACATAGCTTTGTAAGTGGGAAATAATGTCTCTCAAACTTGATTAAGATTTTTGAAGAAGTAACATAGAGGATTGATGAGAGCAGAACAGTGGATGTGATGTATATGGACTTCAGTCAGGCGTTCAACAAGGTTCCCCATGGAAGACTGGTTAGCAAGGTTAGATCTCACAGAATACAGGGAGAACTAGCCAATTGGTACAGAACTGGCTCAAAGGTAGACGACCAAGGCTGGTGGGGGAGGGTTGGTTTTCAAACTGGAGGCTTGTGACCAGTGGAGTGACAGCAGAATCGGTGCTTGGCCCAATACTTAGCATTGTCTACATAAATGATTTGGATGTGAGCATAAGAGGTATCGTTTGTAAGTGTTCAGTTGACAACAAAATTAGAGGTGCTGTGGTCAGTGAAAGAGGTTACAACCGATTACAATGGGATCTTGATCAGATGGGCAAATGGATTGAGAAGTGGCAGATGGAGATTAATTCAGATATATGCGAGGTGCTGCATTTTGCAAAAGCAAATCTTTGCTGCACTTACACTCTTAGTAGTAAGGTCTGACGAAGTGTTGCTGAACATAGAGATATTGGAGTGCAGGTTCATAGCTCCTTGAACGCAGAGTCGGAGGTAGGTAGGATAGTGAAGAAGGCATTTGGTATGATTTCTTTTCTTGGTCAGAGTATTGAGCACAGGAGTTGGGAGATCATGTTGTGGCTGTGCAGGACATTGGTTAGGTCACTTCTGGAATATTGTGGGCAATTCTGGTCACCTTCCTATCGGAAGGATGTCGTGAAACTTGAAAGGGCTCAGAAACTTTTTACAAGGATGTTGCCAGGATTGGAGGGTTTGAGCTGTAGAGAGAGGCTGAACAGGCTGGGGCTGTTTTTCCCAGAGCGTTGAAGGCTGAGGGGTGACCTTACACAGGTTTATAAAATTATGAGGGTGACCTTATAGTGGTTTATAAAATCATGAGGGGTTTGGAGAGGGTAGAGAGACAAAGTCTTTACCCTTGGGTGTGGGAGTATCGAACTGTAGGGCATAGGTTTCTGGTTAGAGGGGAAAGATATAAAAGAGACTTAAGGGCATTTTTTTTTCACACAGAGGGTCGTACGTATATGGAATGAGCTGCCAGAGGAAGTGGCGGAGGTTGATACAAAGACATCCGGATAGGTATAGGAATAGGAAGGGTTTGCAAGAATATGGACCAGATGCTGGTAGGTGGGACTAGATTGGGTTGGGATATCTGGTTGGCTTGGACTGAACGGTCTGTTTCCATGCTGTACATCTCTTTGACTCGAAGAGGGGCTGAATGGTTCAATCAGAAATGATCTGTGGTTCAAATCATAATATCCTTCAGGTTCCACAACCAATTCTTGGTTCCATCTTGCAGAATGTATGAATCCCGCTCCCTCTACACTCCTACAGGACCAACGTATTTTCCTACATTAGTACCATCCTCCAGGTTCTGCAGCCCTTCCTACTTGTGTAACATGGCCCGGGTTCTACAACTCTTCCTTCCTCTGCAATGTTCCCCAGAAAGGGCACTGGAGGCCGTGGCATTTACAGAGTTAGGGAGGGATATCGGAACTTGAGGATTTTGCAGACATTAGGAATATAGGGACTTGAGGAGGTTTCACAGTTTAAGAGTGTTGTAGGGACTGGAGAAAGTTACAAAGATAGGGATGGTTTCAGATTGGAGGATTCTGTAGAAAAAAAAAACTTTACATGGTTAAAGGCAGGATACTTAGCAGTGTGCACAAACAGAGGGTTCCTGTGTCCCTGAAGTTACTACTCAAGTTGAGAGGGTTTTTAAAAGGCGTGTGCTGTGTTGGCTTTCATTAGCAGGGGATTGAGTTTAAGAGATCCAGGTTTTGCTGCAGTTCTATAGTGCCCCAGTTACACCACACTTGGAATACTGTGAACAGTTCTGTTCACCTCATTATAGGAAGGATGTGGAAGCTTTAAAGACAGTGCAGAGGATACTTAGCAAGATGCTGCCTGGACTGGAGGGCATGTCCATTGATGTTAGGTTGTGGAAGCTCAGGCTTTTCTGATCGGAGTGAAGAAGGAAGAATGGTAACATGACAGAGGTGTGCAAGTTAATGAGAGGCATCGATTGCGTGGATAACCAGAGACAACTTCCCAGGGCAAAATGGCTTTCAAAAGGGGACATATTTTTAAGGTAATTGGCAGAAGATTTAGCTTAGATGTCAGAGGTAAGTTATTTCACAGAGAGTGGTGGGTGCGTGGAGCCATGGTCGTGGATTCAGACATATTACGGACATCTAAGCAACTCTTGCATTACCACAGCGATTATAGTAAAATGTAGGGTATGTGGGTTCGTTTAGTCATAAGATTAGGATAAAAGGTCATCAGAATATCGAGGGCTGAAGGGCTTGTACTGGGCTGTCCTATTTTATGTTCTAAATAGCGAGGGTTATGATGGCAGGAAGAAGTTTCGGGAATCTGGAGAGGATGGGGTCTGAATGAAGAAACAGAAAGAGGAGGCGTTGCTAAGGTCGTATGAAGTAACAGAGACAGAGGGTTGTGGGTACTGGAGGTGGTTTCACAGGGAGGAACATAGAGACACAGGAGGTTACAGAAATGTGGAGTGCTGTAGGGCCTAAAGGGGTTTCATGGAGCAGGGGAGGTTGGGAGGAATGGAGCAGTTTACAGGGATAAGGATGTTGGTGGGATGGGGTGTTTTACACAGACAGGAATGTTTCAGGTGAATGGAGGTGAGTACAGAAATAAAGTGGGTTGTACAGATTGGAAAAACAAATAGACATATGGAGGGTAGTCGTGACTGAAGATGTTTTTAGATACAGGAAGGCTTAGGTTCTGCAGGTTGTTTAGACATGGAGGGTGTGGAATCATACAGATTTTCCAGTGATAAAAGCAGCAAATTTGGTTGGAGATAGTTTCACAGATTAGGGAGCATTAGTAATCTCCTCCAGTTTGGTCATAGTGGAAAGGGTTGTAGGGGAGGGTGATGTTTACACATGGAAGAGCTGGAGAAGATTGTGGAAATGAGAAGATGGATGGAGACACTGGAGGAGCTTACATTGACAGGGTGGGTGCTGGCAATGAAAAGATATCACACAGATAGTGGGTCTGGTAGGAACTGTATTGAAAGAGTCACAGGCATTGGAATGACTTCTGCAGATTGGGAGTGTTCCACGAACTGATTGTAGAGTCTCTTAAGAATGGAAGAGTTTATGTAGATATGGATAGCTTAAACCCATTGCATGCAGTCTTCATTTCAAGACAAGAGCTTTATTATCCCTCATCAGCTAAGGATCCCTAACCCTGCCAGCTTTTCCCTTTACCCCAATGGGGCACACTGGTCCTGGATTCTTGATATCACACTTTGAAAAGTCTCCCATTTGTCAGTTGTTCCTTTTCCTTCAAACAGACTCACCAAATCGATTAGAATCATAATGTGGAGGTGTCGGTGTTGGATGGAGGTGTACGAATGTTAAAAATCAACCTACATTCGATTCCAGTCCAACCGGTTTATTTGAAAGCACCAGCATTCCGAGCACTGCTTGTTCATCAGGTGGTTGAGGAGCACAATCCTAAGGCATAGAATTTAACGCAACAGGATGGGAGTAACATGGAATATAATAGCAAACAAATTTAGTTTAAGCCTTTTATCTGTTACAGTGATCACCAGCGCTTCCAAAGCGAGTTGGACTACAACCGGATGTTATGCAATTTAAAATACACGGCATTGATGCTGGCCAGCTCCTGCCTAATGGCCCTAAGCCTGGCCCTGTTCCAGATTTCCTCTTCAATTGTGGACCTCTCCTATCTTTTTCCATAACTATGTTAAAACGAAGACAACTGTGGGCACTGGACTCAAAGTGCTCACCGAATGACACTTCAGTCACTTGCCCAACCTTGTTTTCTGAGGGGAGGTCCAGTGTTACACCTGCGTGAGTAGAATAGGGCCCTCTGCATATTGCTTTAGGAACCTTTCTTGGACACATTTGAAAAATTGCTCTCCTTCCAGGTCTTTTATACTCTGGCTGGTCCAGTCAATACAGGGAATATTAAAATCTCCAGCCAATACTTCTGTATTATTTCTATAGTTATCTGCAATCTCTTACACAGCTGCTACTCTGGTATCTGTTGGGTCTACAACAGTCTACGATACAGTCCCAACAAAGTGACCCCCCACTTCTTCTTTCTAACTTCTAACCATGTGACCTCATTTGATGACTACTTAAGAACATCCTCTCTGAACACTGTGGCTATGTCTTCCCTCATCAAGACGACAAGTCTCTCCCTTCACCCCCTCACATACTTGTCCTTCTATCACTCCTATAGTTTCTTTAACCTGGAACACTGAGCTGCCAGTCGTGCCCTTCTCTCAGCCATGTTTCTGTTATGGCTATAATATCCCAGTCCCCAGAGCTAATCCATGCTCTGAGCCGATCTGCCTTACCAGTCAGGCCTCGTGCGTTGAAATTAATGCCCTTTAAACCAGAAGTCTTTTCCCTGCCTTGACTGTGTCCCTGGGTATCCTGAATAGGAAACTTGGTCTCGATGGCTGAAGTATTTTCACTTGACAGGTTGATGGTCCCTCTCTTATTCAGAGTCCCTACCCCCTGCCAAACTAGTTTTCACCCTCCCGGGTAACGTGAACAAATCACCCCACAGAGATGCTGGTGCCCCTCTGCTTCAAGTCTAACCTGTCACCTCTACCCCAGAAGAGGTCCCAATGATCCAGGAACTGACAAGCCTGCCCACCTTAAGAGCTCCTCAATCACATATCCGTCTGGCCTATCTTTCTATTTCTATCCTCACTGGCACTCAGTAGGGGAGTAATCGGGAGAGGTCTCCTGAGGTCTTGATTTTTAACTTCTTACCAAGCTGAGTGGGGTTCTTCCGGGTGCTCCGGTTTCCTCAAAGATGTACAGGTTTGGCGAATTGGCCATGCAAAATCGCCTATAGTGTCAGGTGCGTTAGTCAAGGGTAAATATAGCGGAGGGGAATGCGTCTGGGTGAGTTACTCTTTGGTGGGTCGGTGTGGACTTGTTGGGCCAAAGGGCCTGTTTCTATAATGTAGCAAATTTAATCCATTCAAACTACCTGTGCACATTTCATAAGACCCCATCCCTCTGTTTAACTATGGCATGTGTGCCAATTGTACAATGACCTCTGGCTGTTCATGCTCCCCATTCAAAATGTTCTGCAACTGCTCAGAGATATTCTTGACCCTGGTACCGGGAGGGGGCAGACCATCCTGGGGTCGCTTCTGCAGCCACACAGTCTCCTGCTTGTACCCCTCACAACGGAGTCACCTATCAGTATCAACAGTATCAGTATCTCCTATCGGTATCATTAGACAGAGACTGTGAGGACTGATCTGCAGTTGGATCTATATTCGGAAATTGGGAGTATTTTAAAGTGATACAGTAAGAATTCAGGGCCAGCGTATTCCTGTTGAGTGAATAGTAAAGGCCACATGTCCAGCAAACACTGATTCAGCGATATTGTCAGTTTCATAAAGAAAATACAATGCAATAAAAACAGGTGAAGCTCTTCAAAATTTCATCCAGTGAAAGGGGATTGTCGAAAATGAAAGGCAAACAATAGACAAGAAATATATTTAGCAGTTATGATTAAGGAAACGCCACAAGGTATTTTATCAGCTTGTTAGAGTAAGAGGATTACTGAGGAAAGAGTGAGGCGTACTAGAAACCAAAGTGACAATCGGTACATGGAGCCAGAGGAAGTTGGTGAGGTCTTCAATGAATACTTCCGATCTGTATCCACACAGGAGAAAGACATTGTAGCCGGGGCTTTAAGTGGAATGGTGTGGTCCCAGAACATGTTAAGATCAATAAGGAGGAGGTATTAAATGTTTTCACAAGCATAAAAGGTGGAGAAATCTCCAGTGCCCAATGAAATGTGTCTCAGACTGCTGTGGAAGGTGAGGGAGCAGATTGCTGGGGCCCTGGCAGAGAAATGTAATACTTTGCTGGCCACAGGTGAAATTCAAGAAGGGCAGCAGGGATAGGCCAGGTATTTAGAGTGTATAGCCCAACATCAGTGTGAGGGAAATTATTGGAAACAATTGTGAGGGTCAATTTGAATCAATAATTGGAAAGGTAGGGATCGATTAGGGATACTCAGTATGGATTTGGTCGGAGAAGATCCTGTCTGATGAATTCAGCTAATTTTTTTTAAAATTACAATTAAAAATATTGATGAGTGCAGTGCAGATGATTTGGGTTCCATGGAGTTCATTAAGGTCTTTGACAAGGTCCCACATGGAGGGCTCTTCCAAATGGGAAGAGACCATGGGATCCAAAGCATCTTGGAAATTGGATCCAAAATTGGTGGAGGATTGGTTTTGTGATTGAAAGCCTTTGCCCAGTGGGTGTACCACAGGGATCTGTGCAGCAACCGTTGCTGTTTATTATGTACATTCAAGAGTTGGATGTGAAAGCAGAAGGTATCATTATCAGGTTTGCAGATGACATGAAAGGGGAGGGTGTTGTCCCCAGTAAGAGGGACGGTCTCAGGCTGCAGTCTGAAGGTTGAGGCTGGGACAGAATTTCAAGAGAGTCATTTCAGTTGACACGGCAGGCAAGAGCACATCAGGCGATGAGGGAAAACTGGTGTATTAAGCTGCATTTACTTTGATATAAAATGCCTGACAGGAAAGGCAGATGAATGCACGGCATGGATAGGAACATGGGACTGGGATATCACAGGAATTACAGAGGTACAGCTGAGGGAAGGATAGGCCAAGCAACTTAATGTTCTGGGGTACAGATGCTACAGGAAGAACAGAAGGAGAGGCATTGGAGGAGGAGGAAGAGGAGCGGATGTTTTGATCAGTGAAAACATCACTGCAGAATTTAGAGAGGATATTCCTCGCGATCACACAGTGAAGCTGTAATAGTGCAAATGTGTCGTCAGTTTGACATGACTGTACTACAGGCCCTCAGCAGTCAGCAGGAATTTGAGCAACAGATATGTGGGAGATGTCAGATATTTGGTCCACAAGATGTGCCATAGGTACAGTGTTGGAGGGACAGCACAGTACAGAAAGTTCCCAGTCAGCATTACAACCCACTCATGGGAAGCCTGCTTTCCCCTCTGTTGTACTGATGCTCGCTAAGACAGCACAGGCCTGGATTGATAACTGTGACACCCTCGGGGCCGACTTAGTACAACAAAACTTACAGTCGGGGTAGTGACTGAGCCTGGGTGTGACTTCAATGTGGTGATGGACGATACACCCAGCAGTTGGGAAGTCTATTGAGTCAAGAACTTCCTGAGTACCTACAGGAGACACAGAGATAGACAGAATGGGATATTAGACTGATGCAGACGTGTTACATGTGGAGAATGGCACTGAGTTCCACAGAGATCTGGAAAATCCCAGTCTCCATCTATGGCCAGTGCTGCTGCATCTCTCTGGAGTGGAGAATTCCGTTGGCTCAGGATCTGCAGTAGATGCAAAAGTGAGAGGCGCTGACAGAGGCAGCAATGAGACCTCACAGTGAAGCATACCACATGGACAGAGACTGAGTGATAGCACTAGAGTGCAGGAAGATGGCAGGATCGCACAATTGTGTCGGAAGAACAGGCTTTGCTTCATGATGCACTGGTATAACTGGTCAGGAATGAGCAACCAGTGAGCAGGCGAAGTGATAGCCGAGTGGTATTATTGCTAGAGCATGTATCCCAAATCTCAGCTAATGTTCAGGGGAGGCAGGTTTGAATACCACCATTTGATATGGTGGAATTTTAAATAAATATACTTTTTAAAAATTGCAATTAACAATCCATAAATACGTATTGATAAAAATCCAAATACTTGACCTTCAGAGAAAGACAACAGTTCACTCTCATGTGGTCTGCAGGACATACCCACAGCAAAGTGTTTGCCTCTCAATTACCCTGTGAAATGGGCGAGCCAGCTGCTTAGCTCAAGGGCAGCAAGGGATGGGCAATAAAGGCTAGTCAGCCAGAGACATCCACATCCCATACCTGATTTTTTTAAAAATCCATTCAGATTGTTCCACAGGAACCGTGCTGGGACCAGTGTGCTGGCCAATCACATCAGTAGGTTTATGGACAGGGCTTTAAACTGACAGAGAGGACGCAGGGACAGGGTTCAGGTGAAAGGAGCTCTCCAAATCCAAAAAGAAAAGGTGAAGCATCAGAGCAGCGTGGGAATGTGGCTGAAGGCAATCAGAAAGGAACAGGATGGGACAAAGTTTAACTAAAACTGTAGATCTGCGAATTCATTTGTGACAGGAAATTGTGCGAACGAGTAAATTATGTTTTTTTTTATTAATGGACAAAGTCTCTGCAGCAAGGTAGATGGATTTGTGACACAGAGATAAAAGAGATTTAGATACCAGAGAGATGTGGTTACAGGGCGAACAAAAGGTGGAACATAAATATTCAATGGTTCACAACCTTGTGCAAACTCAGGCAAAATGGACGACACTAACAATAATGGATAAGAAAGGCATTACAGAGAAAGCATTTGGTCTCAGATCATGAAGTAGAGTCAGTCTGAATGTAAATTCTGGCTATTACTTGCCAGGGACACAAGCAGCAGAACAGTTTTAGACCACCGAACAGTATTTCATTGTCCATCACTGCAATAAGCAGGAATTCAATGGAATTTTTAATAAAGGCACTGTGAAAATTTAGTGAAACGTCAATATTCGCATAATCTGGAATAATCACACTGACAAGAGTGATATTGGAGGGGAGTACAGAGAATGTTTTTTCAGTGTTTCTTTGATTAACACATTGTGCAACTAGCTAGGGACAGAACTATCGCACAGTGACAGTTGTGTGATGACACTTCGTGAATGAGTAATGTCACTTGGAGAGATCCTCTGGGAAATTGTGTTAAAGTGCAGTTTAAAGAAATATAAAGTTTTAAAGTGAATCACAGAAAGGACAAACTACAACTAGAAACAAAAATAGACAATTACATGAGTTTGAGAGGAGAACTGACCAAGGTAAACAGGCTGAAAAGACTGAAACATGTGTCTGTAAACGAACAGTGGGAAACATTTGAAGCAACAGTGTAAAACACTCAAAAGGTCATCCCACTGAAACAGACCAAACCTCAGCAAGAAATCCCCACCGGTCCCTCACTCAGGACAAAATGGATCATATTAGATGAACAGGCTGAGAAGATCACTACAAAGTACTTAAAATCCTGAAATGAGAGAGTGTTTTAGGAGTAAGTTTTGAAGGGATTGTAAAGTGTCTGCTAGCAGGGGGAGGGCAGTGGGAAGGGGAATCATTGTCAGGGTTTAATGACACGATAGGAACAGGGAGAGGTGAAGGTGCTGGAGGTGGTGAGAGTGTTACAGAGAGTGGTCAGGACCTGAACGGTGTTACAAAGCCAGTACGGATTGCTGCAGCTGGAGGGGTTTGCAGAGGTAGGGAGGGACATATGTATTTTTATTTATTCTTTCATGGGATGTGGGTGTCACTGCCTGGACCAGCATTCTTTGACCCCATGCTAATTACCCAGAGATTGTTGGGGCCCTGGTGGATATATATAATACTTTGCTGGACACAGGTGAAGTGCTGAATGACTGGAGGATCGCTCATGTGGTTCCTTTGTTCAAGAAGGGCAGCAGGGATAGGCCAGGTAATTACAGAGTAGATAGTCTGACAGCAGGGGGAGGGAAATTATTGGAAATAATTGAGAGGATGAATCAACACTCGCAAAGGTAAGGATCAACTCGGTTTAGTCATCACGGATTTGGCAGAGGAAGATACAGTCTGAGGAATTCAGCTCAGTTTTATTGAAATGGTGCTTAAGTATATTGATGAACGCAGTGCAGATGATGTGGTTTACATGGACTTGAATAAGTCCTTAAACAAGATCCAACATGGAAGGCTGGTCCAAAAGGACTGGGTCCCAAGGCAAGTTGGCAAATTGGATGCAAAATTGGTGGATAGAATACTTTCACCACCGGGTGTACCACAGAGATCTGTGCAGGAACCATTGCTGGTTATTCTGTCAAATAGTAACTTTGAAGTGAAAGCATAAGGTATCATTAGTCGGTTTGCAGATGACATGAAAGGTAAGGGTGTTGTTCACAGTGAGTAGGATGGTCTCCGTCTGCAGTCCGATGTCGATCGGATGATAATCTAAGCAGAGTTTAGTTCTGATTGAAGTGAGGTAATAGTCTGTGGGAGGTATGATAAGAGAAGAACAGAAATAATGAATGGTGAGTCCTTGCGGAGTACTGAGGAATACAGGGACCTTGATGGACAAGTCCATAGATCCCCGAAAGTGTCAGCACAAGGAAGATAGGGTGGGAAAGGCATCTCAACTCGGAACGGGAGGGGGACCCATATCCTGGTGGGGTGAGTTGCTAGAGCTGCTTGAGAGGATATAACCTAGTCTCGCAGGGTGTTGGACCTTAAACAGTCCTAAGGCCAGAAAGAAGATTGAGGCTGGTACACAAGTTAAAGTGAGCGGTTTCAAAAGACAAGGCAGGCAAGAACATAGCAGGGAATGGGGGAAAACTGGTTATTAAACTTCATGTATTTCAATTCAAGGGGCCTGACAGCTAAGGAAGATGAACTCAGGGCATGGACTGGAACATCAGACTGAGAGATTATAGCTATTACAGAAACACAGCTGAGGGAGGGGCAGGACTGTTAACTCATTGTTTCAAGGTAGAGGGACTGCAGGAAGCATCGAAGGGGAGGCAAGAGAGGATGTGTGGTGGTGGGTTTTGATTTCATGAATCATCACAGCAGTACTGAGAGAGGATATTCCTGTGGGATCGCTCAGTGAGGCTATGTTAGTCGAACTGAGAAATAAGAATGGGTCATCACTTTGACACGACAGTACTGCGGACGCCTAGTAATTAGTGAGAGACAGAGGAACAAATATGAGAAACTGAGGAGCTCAAAAATGGTCTCAGGAGAGCTGGGGGGGGGGGGTCACGAGAAAGGCTTGGCAGAACGGATTAGAGAGAACACAAAGGCATTTTACACTTATGTGAGGAATAAAAGAATGGTCAAAGAAAGAGGTGGGCCGATCAGGGATAGCATAGGGAATTTGTGTGTGGAGTCTGAGGAGGTAGGGGAAGCCCTAAATGAGGTTTTTGCTCTGTCTCTACGAAAGAAACCATCTTTGTAGTGAATGAAACCTTTGAAGAACAGGTGTGCATGCTGAAATGGATAGAGATAAAGGAAGCTGATGTGCTGAAAATTTTGTCAAACATTAAGGTTGACAAATCACCAGGCCCGGACCAGATTTGTCCTCGGCTGCTTTGGGAAACGAGAAATGCAATTGCTTCCCCACTTGCGAAGATCTTTGCATCCTCGCTCTCCACTGGGGTCGTACCTGAGGACTGGAGAGAGGCAAATGTAATTCCTCTCTTCAAGAAAGGAAATAAGGAAATCTCCGGCAATTACAGTCCAGTAAGTCTCACGTCTGTTGTCTGCAAGGTGTTAGAAAGTATTCTGAGGGATAGGATTTATCAGCATCTGGAGGAGCATGGCTTGATTAAATGCAGTCAACACAGCTTTGTGAGGGGTAGGTCATGCCTCACAAACCTTATCGAGCTCTTTGAGGATGTGACTAGAAAAGTTGATGAGGGTCGAGCTGTGGATGTGGTGTATATGGACTTCAGCAAGGCATTTGAGAAGGTTCCCCATGGTAGGCTCATTCAGAAGGTCAGGAGGAATGGGATTCAGGGGAACATAGCTGTCTGGATACAGAATTGGCTGGCCAAAAGAAGACAGCGAGTGGTAGTAGAAGGAAAATATTCTGCCTGGAAGTCTGTGGTGAGTGGTGTTCCACAGGGATCTGTCCTTGGGCCTCTACTGTTTGTAATTTTTATTAATGACTTGGATGAGGAGATTGAAGGATGGGTCAGCAAGTTTGCAGACGATACAAAGATTGGAGGTGTCATTCACAGTATAGAGGTCTGTTGTAGGCTGTAGCGGGACATTAACAGGATGCAGAGATGGGCTGAGAGGTGGCAGATGAAGTTCAACCTGGATAAATGCGAGGTGATGCATTTTGGACGGTCGAATTTGAAAGCTGAGTACAGGATTAAGGATAGGATTCTTGGCAGTGTGGAGGAACTTAGGGATCTTGGTATGCAGGCACATCGATCCCTTAAAATGGCCACCCAAGTGGACAGGGTTGTTAAGAAAGCATATTGTGTTTTGGCTTTCTTTAACAGGGGGATTGAGTGTAAGTGTCGTGGGATCTTGTTGCAGCTCTAAAAAACTTTGGTTAGACCGCACTTGGAATACTGCGTCCAGTTCTGGTCGCCCTATTATAGGAAAGATGTGGATGCTTTGGAGAGGGTTCAGAGGAGGTTTACCAGGATGCTGCCTGGACTGGAGGGCTTATCGTATGAAGAGAGGTTGTCTGAGCTCGGACTTTTTTCATTGGAGAAAAGGGGGAGGAGAGGGGACCTAATTGAGGTATACAAGACAATGAGAGGCATACATAAAGTCGATAGCCAGAGACTATTTCCCAGGGCAGAAATGACTAACACGAGGGGTCATAGATTGAAGCTGGTTGGAGGAAAGTATAGAGGGGATGTCAAAGGCGGGTTCTTGACACAGAGAGTTGTGAGAGCATGGAATGCGTTGCCAGCAGCAGTTGTGGAAGCAGGGTCATTGGGGACATTGAAGAGACTACTGGACTTTCATATATGGTCACAGAAATTTCTGGGTGCATACATGAGGATCAGTGGTCAGCACAACATCGTGGGCTGAATGGCCTGTTCGGTGCTGTACTGTTCTATTTTCTAAATATGTCGGGAGATCTCAAATACCAATCATAAAAATAGGGCTGTTATGGTTGGGGTTTTTGAACTTTTCAAACCTAGACTGGGACTGCCAGTGTTCAGTGTTTGCAAGGGAGGAATTTGGTAATTGTGTTCCAGAAAACTCCCAATCAATACGTAAATGGCCTGAAAAGAGAAACGGCAAAACCTGACCTCCCCTTGGGAAATAAGATAGGGAAAGGGACTGAGGCGTTAGCGGGAAAGCATTTAGCCAAAGTGACCACAGTTCAATTAGTTTCAAAATAGGTATGGAAAAGTACAGACCTGGTCCACAAGTTCAAGTTATAAAATGGGGCCAGATCAATCTTAATTGTCTTAACCAGGAACTTTCAAAAGGTGATTGGGGAGTCTATTTACAGGGAAAGGGAAGTCTGGCAAGTGACAATATTTTAAAAGTGAGATAAATTGAACGATCATTGCCAGCATGTTCCTGTTTGTGTGCAGCTCAATGCTGACAGCATTCGGAAACACTGGCTGTCTATTGAGGGTCTGGTCAAGGAAAAGGAGGCAACATGTCAGGTATAGCCAGCTGGATCAAGGGAACCCCTGAGGATATACAGGGGCTGTAGGAATACACTTCGGGTGGAAATCAGGAATGCAGAAATGGTACATGAAATAGCCTCGGCAGAGAAGGATAAGGAGAATCCAAAAGTAATTGTATAAATATATTGAGTAAAAGAGTAACTCGAGGCAAAATAAGGGCCCTTAAATATCAATGAGGCAATTGATGTGTGGAACTGTAGGTTATTTGCTAAGACCCGAAACAACTTTTTCACTCCAGAACTTATTGTGGACAAAGACTGGGGAACTCTGGGAACAAGAGTTATACGTTAGACCACAATTGGAGTTCTCTGCAATTCCAGGCTCCCTGCTCTAGGAATGACGTTGTGAAACTGGAAAGTGCTCAGAAAGGATTTACAAGATTTTGCCAGGGTTATTGCTGAATAAACTGGGGTTATTTTCCCTGGAGCATCGGAGACTGAGGGGTGACCTGACAGACGTTTATATAAACATGAGGGGTATGGATTGGGTAAACAGTCAAGGTCTTTTCCCAGAAGTTCAAGAGTCCAAACCTAGAGAGCATAAGTTTAAGTTTAGAGAGGAAAGATTTAAAAGGGACCGAAGGAACAGTTTTTTCATGCATAAGGTGATGCGTGTATGAAATGAACTGAGAGAGAATGTATCATATACTGATACTATGACAACATTTAACAGGTATCTGGATGGGAATATGAATTGTAATGGTTTAGTGGTACATGGGCCAAATGCCGGTAAATGAGATGGATTTATTTAGATCTTCTGGTCAGCATGGATGAGTGGGACCAAAGGGTCTATCCATGCTATAAATCACTATGACTTGAAAAGAGTACATGTTATAGAAGAGGTGGTGCTGGAAGCTTTAGACACAAAGGTGTGGAAAGACCCAGAACCTGATTAACTGTAAGACAGGCGATGCTAGGGAAGACATTTTGGAGCACCGAGTAAAGGTATTTGGACCATTGACAGCCACGTGAGATGGGCTGGAAGTTTGGAGGGTGGAATAGTGGACAGTGAAGGAGGTTTTCTAAGATTACAAAAAGGACCTTGATGAGGGAATGGGCTGAAAAACTGTAGAAGGAATTCAATTTGAATAAATGCAACCTGATAAATTTGGTAAAGGAAACAAGGGTAGAGCTTATGCAATTAATGTTAGGGCCTTAGTTAGCGTTTCAGAGCAGAGCGACCTCTGGGTACATAATTCTTGAAGTTTGCATCACAGGATGGATAAGGCAGTGCTTGGCATGATTGGCTATTGCTCAGTCCATTGAGTGTAGGATTTGGGACGTCATGTTCAGATTGTACCGATATTGGTGAGGCCTCTTCTGCAACACTCTGTCCAGTTCTGGTCACCCAGTTATAGGGAGGATATTATTCTGCTGCAAGGGGTTCAGAAGAGATATACCAGGATGTCGCTGGGTATGGAAGGCTTGCGTTATGAAAAATGGCAGGATATGCTGAGTCGTTTTTCACAGGAGCCTGGAGATTGAGAAGTGACCTGATAGAAGTTTATAAGATAATGAGAGATATCGATAGAGTTAACGGTAGCTGCATTTTCCCCAAGTTGGGGGAGTCTCAAGAGAAGGGACCACATTTTTAAGGTTAGAGGAGAGAGATCTTCAAAAGAATGCCATGAGGGTCAAATTGTTACACAGAGGGCGGTTTGAGTGTGGAATGAAGTTCTTGAGGAATGGGTGGATGTGGGTACAATAACAACGTTTTTCAGACATTTTGATAAGTACGTGAATAGGAAATGTTTGGAGGGATATGGGCCAGCAACAGGCAGCTGGGATGGGTTTAGTTTGAGATTATGTTTTCTACAAACGGTAGGGTCTCTTTCCATGCTGTACAACTATGACAAGAATATAGTTTTGGTCCATTATTTTGAGAAACGCTGTGATTTTTTGAGAAATGCTAGGGAACTAAAGACCAATAAGCCACATGTCCGTGATGGGTAGGTTGTGGAAGTGATTCTGCCAGGCAGGAGTTACATGCATTTGCAAAGGCAAGGATTGATGAAAGCTAGGGTCAGCACAAAGTCAGGTCTCACTAACTTGATTGCTTTTGTTGAAGTGGTGACCATACATTGTCTACACTAGTCAGCAGGACTTTTGACAGGGTTTAGCATGATATACTGGTTTAGAAGGTTAGATCACATGGGATCAGGGATACAAAATTGGCTTGATAGTTGGATAAAGAGGGTGGTGGAAGGGGATTGTTGTTCAGACTGGAGGCCTGTGAACAGCGGAGTGCTATAAGGATTGGGGCTGCGTCCACTGAAATGTATCATCTACATAAACGATTTGATTGAGAATATAGGAGTCATTGTTAGTAAGTTTGCAGATGATCAAATTAATAGCACCGTGTGCAGTGAATATGGTTATCAAAGGGGCTCTTGAACATCGGGGCCAGTGGATCAAGGAATGAAAGATGCAGTTGACGTATGGTGTTGGGTTTTGTTGAGCCAAACCAGGGAGGACTAACACAGTTAATGGTTTGGCCCTGGACAGAGCGAGACCAAGGGGTGCAGTTACATTGTTCCTTGGAAGTGACATTGCAGTTGGACAGGGCGGTGAAAGCAATATTTGACGCACTTTCCTTCATTGTCCAGAGCTTTGATATGATTTGGAGACATTTGTAACATTGTCCTAAATATTTGCCTTGTGCAGAGGAGGCTACGGACTGACCTTATAAAGGATTATAAAACAATGCGGGGTCTCAGTAAGGTGAAAAGCCAAGGGTAGGTGAGTCCAAAACTAGAGGGTATAAACAGGAGGTTAGAGATCAAGGATTGAAAGAGGGAGTTGAGCAGCAACATTATCCACAGAGGATGGTGCATAGATGGAACGGGCCGCCAGAGGAAATAGGAGAAACTTGTACAATTACAACATGGAAAAGACATTTGGGTTGATACACGGAGAGGAGAAGGTTTGAAGCGATAAGGGCCAAACACAGGCAAACGCGACACATTTAGTATAAGAATCATGGTCAGCATTGATGAGTTGGAGTGAAGGTTCTGTTTCCATGCTACATGACTCTGTATGCAGTTAAAGAGGAGGAGACTACTGAGATAAGACATGTTGGAGACACTGAAGCAAGTTTCAGCGATAGGGATGGTAGGCTGGAATGCAGTACGCTTCAAATTAGTGAAGTGACTATCAGGAAGGGAGGAGGTTACAAAAATAGCAACTATTATAGGATTTAAAAAAATATTGAAGACATTGGTCACCAAGATATAACATAGACTCAGTGTTGCAGTGTGGTTATTCTTAGTACAACAGACCTTACACTATGGGCAGGATTGAGCCTGGAGTATGTCTATACTGTGCTCCCCCTCCAGCACTGTATCTATGTCATGTCTTGTTAGCCGATGTTTGGAGCCCTATTATTGCTCTCTGCTCTGTGCGCTGTGAGTGGTCTTACCTTCCTGCAGGATTTATTGAAGGCTCCAGATCTCCCTGCCCTGTGTCTCTCTGGCTGACCAACCATCTTCAATGTGATGATTGACGAGACACCCAGCAGTTGGGAAGTCTATTGAGTCAGGACCTTCCTGAGTACATGTAGGAGACAAAGAGATAGACAGAATGGGAAATTAGACTGATGCTGTGAGGGTTACACATAGAAAATGGCACTGTGTCCCAAAGAGATCTGAAAAATCTCAGTTTCCATCCCTGGTTTGTACTGCTGCATCTCTCTGGAGTGGAGAATTCTGTTGGCTCAGGATCTAGAGATCCTGAATGAGAGACACTGACAGAGGCAGTAATTAGACCCACACAGTGAGGGATACCACATGGAGAGAGACTGAGTGATATCACCAGAGTTCAGGAAGGTATCAAGCTCAAACAATTGTGTCGGAAGAACGGGTTTAGCTTCATGATGCACTGGTGTCAGGGTTCAGAGATGGGCAACCATTGAGCAGGTGAGGTGATGGCCGAGTGGTATTACTACAGCACGTATCCAAAACCTCAGCTAATGTACAGGGGAGAAAGGTTTGAATCCCACCATCAGAAATGGTGGAATTTGAAATCAATAATTTTAAAAATAGTAATTAACAATCCACATGTAAGTACGAGACCATTGCTAATGTACAAAAAAAACCCAACACCTGTCCTTCAGGGATGGACATCTGCCCATCCTCACATGGTCTGCACGACATAACCACAGCAAAGTGTTTGCCTCTCAATTACTCTCTGAAATGGCTGAGCAAGTTACTCAGCTCAATGGCAGCTAGGGCTGGGCAAGAAAGGCTGGTCAGCCAGAGACACCCACATCCCATACCTGATTTTTTAAAAAATAATCCATTAGGATGGTCCCACTGGAACTGTGCTGGGATCAGTGTCCTGGCCAATCATGTCAGTAGGTTTATAGACAGGGCTTTAAACTGACAGAGAGGATGCAGGGACAAGGCTCAGGTGAAAGGAGCTTTCCAAATCCAAAGAGAAAAGGTGAAGCATCAGAACAGCATGGGAATTTGGCTGAAGACAAGCAGAAAGGAACCGAAAGGGACAGAGTTTAACTAAACCTGCACATCAGCGAATAGGTATGTGACAGAACATTTGGGAAAGAGTAAATTATGTCTTTTTTTTTGGCATGGACAAGGTCTCTGCAATAAGGTAGATGGGTTTGTGACACAGAGAACAAAGAAAGTTAGACAACAGGGAGAAATGGTTACAGGGGGAACAAAAGGTGAACATAAGTATTAAATCGCTCACAACCTTGCGGAAACTCAGGCAAAATGTCCAACGAGAACTATAATGGATAACAAAGGCATTACAGAGATAGCATTTGGCCGCAGATCATGAAGTAAAGTCGCAATGTAAATTCTGGCTACTACTTGCCAAGGACAGAAACAGCAGAACAGTTTTAGCCACCGAACTGCATTTCATTGCACATCACTGCATTAAACAGGAATTAATTGGAATTTTTTAACAAAGCCATTGTGATAATCTTGGGAAACTTCAATATTCGCATAATCTGGGACAATCACACTGACAACAGTGATAGTGGAAGGGGAGTACGGATAATTTTTATTCAGTGTTTCTTTGAATAACACATAGTTACATCCCTAGCGAGTTGCAAAATGTCAGATCGATGGTTGTGTGATGAAATTTAGTGAGTGAGTAATGTCACCTGGAGAAATCCTCCGGGAAATTGTGATAAAGTGCAGTTTAAAGAAATGTAAAGTTTTAAAGTGAATCACCGAAATGACAAGTTACAATGAAAAACAAAAATATCCATTTGCATAAATTTGACAGAAGTGACCAAGGTAAAGAGGCTAAACAGACTGGAACATGTGTCTGTAAATGGACAGTGGAAAACATTTGAAGGAACAGTGTAAATCAATCAAAAAATATATATTCCATCGAAATAGACAAAACCTCAACAAGAAACTCACTCCTGTCCCTCACTCAGGACAAAATGGATCATATTAGATTATGAGGCTGACAAGATAAGCAAAATGTGCTGAAAATCCAGAAGTGAGAGTGTGCTTGAAGAGTAAGGTTTAAAGGGATTGCAAAGGGTCTGAGAGCAGGAGGGTAGTTGAAACCGAAATCATTGTCAGGCTGTAATGGCACAACAGGAACAGGGAGAGGTGAAGGTGTTGGAGGTGGTGAGAGCATTACAGAGAGTGGTCAGGGCCTGAACGGTGTTACAAAGCCAGTATAGATTGCTGCAGCTGGAGGGGTTTGCAGAGACAGGGAGGGACATTGGAGGGAGAGGATCAACCAGCTGCTCATCCAAAACCACCACGTCAGTGGCCACAGGATTTTTCGTACACACTATTGACCATCCTCAGGCCATAATAGAATTATTCACACACAGTATTGTCCATTCTCAGCCCACAGGAGCATTCACATAAAGCATTTACGAATTACAGTCCAGAGGATAATTCACACACTGTATTGACCGTCCTCAAGCCACAAGATTATTCACACAGTTTTGAGCATTCACAGCGCACAGGATTATTCATACTCTGTATTGACCATGCACAGGCCACAGTATAATTAACGAACAGAAATGACCATGCAGAGACCGCAGATTATTAACACACAGCATTGACCATCCACAGGCCACATTCTTACTCACACACGGTATTGACGATTCACAGGCTACAAGTGTATCAACACACAGTATTGACCATTCTCAGGCTGCAGGATTATTCACACACAGTATTGAACAACCTCAGATAACAGGATTATTCACACACAGTATTGACCATCCTCAAGCAACAGGAGTATTCACACACAGTACTGAACATCCTCAAGCAACAGGATTAGTCCCACACAGTATTGACCATTATCAGGCCACAGGAGTATCCACACATAGTATTGACCATCCTCAGGTCACAGGATTACCCACACACTGTATTGACTACCCTCAGGCCACAGGATTGTTCAAACACAGTATTGACAATCCTCAGGCCACAGTATTATTAACAAACAGAAACAACCACACACAGGCCACAGATTATTAACACGCTATTGACCATCCACGGACCACAAGATTATTAACACACAGTATTGACCATCCTTAGGCAAAGGTGTATTCATACACAGTATTGACGATTCACAGGCTATAGGATTATTCACACACAGTACTGACCATCATCAGTCCGGAAGATTATTCACACAGCATTCTACATCTTCAGGCCTCAGGATTATTCCCAAACTGTATTGACCATCCTCAGTCCACAGGAGTACTCACACACAGGATTGACCATCTGAAGACTGCAGGATTATTCACTCACCATATTGAGCATTCACAGCCAACAGAATTATTCACACACAGCATCGACTACACTCAGGCCACAGATTTATTCACACACAGTATTGACCATTGACGGTCCAAAGGATTAATTGCACATGTTGACCATCCTCAGTCCACAGGATTACTCACATACAATATTGACCATCAGAAGACCACAGAATTATTCACTCATTGTATTGATCATTCACAGCCCACAGGATTATTCACACAAACATTGACCATTTACAGGTGACAGGATTATTCTCACACAGGATTGAACAACCTCAAGCAACAGGATTTATCACACATCGTATTGATCATCCTTAGGCGACAGGATGACTCACACACAGTTTTGATCATCCTCTGGCCAAGGGTTAATCACACACAGTATTAATGATTCACACGCCATAGGATTAATTACACACAGTTTTGACCACCCTCAGGCCACAGGATTGCTAACACACAGTATTGACCATTCAGAGGCCAGAGGATTATTCACACATATGGTATTGACCATTCACTGTTCAAGGATAATTTACAGACAGCATTGACCATCACAGGCCACAGGTTTATTCACACACAATATTGAATATCCTCAGGGCACAGGATTATTCAGTATTGACCATCATCAGATCACAAGATTATTCACACACTGTATTAACCAGCCGCCAGCCACAAGATTATTCACAACAGTATTGACCATTCACAGACCACAGCCTTATTCACACACAGCATTGACTATCCTTAGGCCACTGGATTATTCCCACACTTTATTTACTAGTCTCAGGCGACAGGTTTATTCACACAGAGTATTGAGCAGTCACAGTGCACAGGATTATTCACACACAGTATTAACCATCCTCAGGTCACACTATGATTAACAAACAGAAATGACCATCCACAGGTCACAGGAATTTTCACCCGCAGTATTGTCCATCCTCAGGCCAAGAGTTATTCACACACAGTATTGATGATTCACATGCCAGAGGATTATTCACACGTGGTATTGACCATTCACTATCTAAGGATAATTCACACACAGTATTGACCGTTCACAGGCCACAGGATTATTCGCACACAGTATTGTACATCCTCAGGCCACAGGATTATTCACACACTGTATTGACCATCCACTGGCCAAGGGTTATTCACACACGGTATTGACCATTCTCAAACCAGAGGATTATTTTCACATGTTATTGACCACCATCAGCCCACAAGATTTTTCACACACAGTATAGACTAACATCAGGCCACAGGAGTGTTCATAACCAGTATTGAGCATTCATAGTTCCCAGGATTATTTACACACAGTATTGACAATCCACAATCCACAGGATTATTCACACAAGTATCTTCCATCCTCAAGATGCAGGATTATTCGCACACAATATTCTACATCCTCTGGTCTCAGAATTATTCACACACTGTATTGACCAGCCTACGTCCTCAGGATTATTCACACACAGTATTGACCATTCACATTACAAAGGAATAATTACACATCGTGTTAACCATCCTCAATCCACAGGATTATTCACTCACAGTATTGACCATTTACATGTAACAAGATTATTCTCACACAGGATTGAACAACCTCAGGCAACAGAAGTAATCACACATAGAGTTGATCATCCTCACGCCACAGGATTATTCACACATGGAACTGACCATTCACTGCCCAAAAGATTATTCACACACAGTATTGACCATTCACAGCCCACAGCATTATTCACACACATTATTGAACATCCTCAGGCAACAGAATTATTCACACGCAATATTGACCATCCTCACACAAAGAATTATTCACACACAGTATAGACCACCCTACTGCCACAGGATTATTCACACACAGTATTGACAATCCGCAGGCCACAGGATTATTTTCACATATTATTTACCAGCCTCCAACCACAAGATTATTCAGTTAAAGTATTGACAAACCTCAGGTCACAGGAGTATTCATAAACAGTCTTGAGCATTCATAGTTCCCAGGATTATTTAAACACAGTATTGACAATCCACAGTCCACAGGATTATTCACACAAGTATTTTCCATCCTCAAGCATCAGGAATATACACACACAGTATTCTCCATCCTCAAGCCTCAGGAGTATACACACACAGTATTCTCCATCCTCAGGCCACAGGAGTATACACACACAGTATTCTCCTTCCTCAGGCCTCAGGAGTATACACACACTGTATTGAACTGCCTACTTCCACAGGATTGTTGAACCTACTGCCTTGTCAATTTACAGGTCACAGGATTATTCACACAAAGTATGGACCATCCTCAGGCCAAGGGTAATTCACACAGTATTGAGCAGCCTATAGACCCAGGAGTAATGAAAACTGTCATGACCATCCTCATGCCACAGGATTATTCACACAAAGTATTGACGATTCACAGGCCACAGGATTAGTGACACACATTATTGACCATCCTCAGGTACCAGGATTATTCACACACAGTATTGACCATTATCAGGACACAGGATTTTTCATACATGGTATTGATTTATCTCAAGCCACGGATGTTTCACACACAGTATTGATGATCCTCAGGCCACAGGATTATTTTCGCAAGGTATTGACCATCATCAGGCCACAGGATTACTCACAAACTGTACTGACCATCCTCACGCAACAAGATTATTCCCACACAGTATTGAGCATTCATAGTTTCTAGGATTATTTACACACAGTATTGACCATCCTCAGGCCACCAGATTAGTCACACACTTTATTGACCATCCTCAAGCAACAGGATTATTCACACACAGTATTGACCATCCTCAGTACACAGGGATACTCAAAAATAAAATTAAACATTCTCAGGTCACAGGATTACTCAAACACAGTATTGATCACCATTCGGCCACAGGATTAATGAACACACAGGCCTCAGTTTTATTTATACATAGTTTTGACCATTCCCAGGCCACAGGATTGTTCACAGTGTATTGATCGCACTCAGGCTGCAGGTTTATTCACAGACAGTACTCACTACCCTCAGGTCACAGGATTGTTCACACACAGTAATGATCATCGAAGGATTATTCACACACAGTATTCAGCATTCACCATGCACAGGATTATTCACACACAGTATTGAGCTTCCTCAGGCCACAGGATAATTCCCACACAGTTTTGGCCATCCTCAGGCCACAGTATTGTTCACAAATAATATTGACCACCCTCACGCCACAGGATTATTCACACATACAATTCATCATTCACAGTCCACAGCATTACTCTCACACAGCATAGACCATTCACAGCCCACAGCATTATTCACACAGCGTAGACCGTTAACAGACCACAGGATTATTCACACAGAGAATTGAACAACCCCAGTAAACAGGATTAATCGCACATAGTCTTGACCACCCTCAGGCCACAGGATTGCTCACACCCAGTATTGACCATTCACAGGCCAGAGGATTATTCACACATGGTATTGACCATTCACTGTCCAAGGATAATTCACACATATCATTGACCGTCACAGGCCACAGATTTATTCACACACAATATTGAATATCCTCAGGGCACAGGATTATTCACGGTATTGACCATCATCAGACCACAAGATTATTCACACACTGTAAAACCAGCCTCTGGCCACAAGATTATTCACAATAGGATTGACCAACCACAGGCCACAGATTATTAAAACACAGTATTGATCATTCACAGACCACAACTTATTCACACACAATATTGACTATCCTTAGGTCACAGGATTATTCCCACACTTTATTGACTACTCTCAGGCCAGAGCTTTATTCACACAGAGTATTGACGATTCACAGGCCAGAGGATTATTCGCACATGGTAATGACCATTCACTATCCAAAGGATTATTCACACACAGTATTGACCATCCTCAAGCCACAGGAATATTCACACACTGTATTGACCAGTCCACGGCCACTGGACTTTTGAACCAACTGCCTTGACAGTTTACAGGCCACAGGATTACTCACACACAATATTGACGATTCACAGGCCACGGGAAGATTCACACATGGAACTAACCATTCACCGTCCAAACGATTATTCACACACTATATTGACCATTCTCAAGCCACAGAATTAATGAACACACTGTCCTGACCATCCACAGGCCACTGAATTATTCACACATGGTATTGATAACCCTCAAATCATGGGTTATTCAAACACAGAATTGACGATTCTCAGGCCAGTGGATTATTCACACAGAGTATTGACCATTTTCAAGTCACAGGATTGTTCACACATAGTATTGACTAACCTCAGGCCATTGAATTATTCACACACAGTATTGACTACCCTTAGGTCACAGGTTTATTCACACATGTAACTGACCATTCACTGTCCAAAGGATTATTCACACACTTTATTGACCAACCTCAGGCCACCGGATTAGTGGCACCCATTATTGACCATCCTCAGGTCACAGGATTATTCGCACACGCTATTGACCATCCTCAAACTACAGGATTATTTTCACATGGTATTGACCATCTTCATGCCATAGGATTATTCACACACACTATTGATCAGCCTCCAGCCACAAGATTATTCACTCACAGTATTGACCAACCTCAGGCCACAGGAGTATTCATAAACAGTATTGAGCATTCATAGTTCCCAGGATTATTTAAACACAGTATTGACAATCCACAGTCCACAGTATTAATCACACAGGCATTCTCCATCCTCAGACTGCAGCTTTCTTCGCACACAGTATTCTACATCCTCAGGCCTCAGGTTTATTCACACACTGTAGTGACCAGCCTACAGCCACGAAATTTTTGAACCATCTGTCTTGTCAATTTACAGGTCACAGGATTAACACACAAGGTAATTACCATCCTCAGGCCACAGGATTATTGACGCACAGTATTGACCGTCCTCAGGCCAAGGGTTATTCACACACAGTATTGATAATCCTCAAGCCACAGGATTATTCACATATGGAACTCAAAATTCACTGTCCAAACGATTCACACACTGTATTGACAATCGTCCAGCTGCAGGATTATTCACACACTGTATTGAACAACCTCAGGACACAGGAATATTCACAAACAGTTTTTAAAATTCTCAGGCCTCAGGATTATTCACACACTGTATTGACCAGCCTACTTCCACAGGACTTTTGAACCCACTGCCTTGTCTGTTTACCGGTCACAGGATTATTCACACAAATTATTGACCATCCTCAGGCCAAGGGTAATTCACATACAGTATTGACCAGCCTACGGAGTAATGAACGCACTGTCATGACCATCCTCATGCCAAAGGATTATTCATACACAGTATTGACACTTCACAGGCCAGAGTATTATTCACACACAGTATTGACGATTCATAGGTCACAGGATTATTCACACACAGTATTAACCACCCTCAGGCCAAGGGTTATTCACACACAGCAATGACGATTCACAGGCCACGGGATTAGTGAAACACATTAATGACCATCCTCCGGTACCAGGATTATTTACACATGGTATTGACCATTATCAGGACACAGGATTTTTCACACACAGTATTGACGATCCTCAGGTCACAGGATTATTTTCACAAGGCACTGACCATCATCAGGCCACAGGATTAATCACATAATGTACTGACCATCCTCATGCAACAGAATTATTCACATAAAGCCACGGAATTTTCACACACAGTATTGACGATCCTCAGGTCACAGGATTATTTTCACAAGGTACTGACCATCATCAGGCCACAGGATTATTCACACACAGCATAGACCATCCACAGGCCACAAGATTACTCCAACACAGTGTTGAGCATGCATAGTTCCCAGGATTATTTACACAACATATTGACCATCCTCAGGCCACCAGATTTCTCACACACCTTTTTGACCTTCCTCAGGCCAAAGGATTTTTCCCACAGAGAACTGACCATCCTCAGGCCACAGGATTGTTCACAAATAATATTGACCACCCTCACACTGCAGGATTATTCACACACAGTATTCACCATTCACAGCCCACAGCATTACTCACGCACAGTATTCACCATTCACAGTCCACAGCATTACGCACACACAGCATAGACCGTTCACACACCACAGGATAATTTACACAGAGCATTGGACAACCCCAGTCAACAGGATTAATCGCACACAGTATTGACCATCCTGACGCAACACAATTATTCACACACATTATTGACTATTCTAAGGCCACAGGATTATTCACACACAGTATTGACCATCCTCAAGCCACAGGATTGTTCACACACAGTATTGACCATCCTCAGGAAAATGGTTATTCACACACAGTATTGACTATTCTAAGGCCACAGGATTATTCACACACAGTATTGACCATCCTCAGGTCAAGTGTTATTCACACTAAGTATTGACCATCCTCAAGCCACAGAATTATTCACATACAGTATTGACCATCCTCAAGCCACAGGATTATTCACACACAGTATTGATGAGTCGACGGCCACTGGGTGTTTGAACCAACTGCCGTGGCAGTTTACAGGCCATAGGATTATTTACACACAATATTGAAGATTCACAGGCCACAGGAATATTCATACATGGAACTAACCATTCACTATCCAAACGATTATTCACACACTGTATTGACCATTCTCAAGCCACAGGATTAATGAACACACTGTCCTGACCATCCACAGGCCACAGGATTGTTCCCACATGGTATTGATAACCCTCAAGCCATGGTTTGTTCACACACAATATTGACGATTCACAGGCCATTAGGGTATTCACACAGAGTATTGACCATTTTCAAGTCACAGGATTATTCACACACAGTATTGACTATCCTCAGGCCACAGGATCATTCGCACACAGTATTGACCATTCTCAAGACTCAGGATTATTCATACATGGTATTGACAGTCATCAGGCCACAGGATTAACCACATAGTGTATTGACCATTCTCTGGCCACAGGACTATTCAAACAAAGTATTAACCATCCTCAAACAACAGGAGCAGTGCACACAACTCAGGCCACATGATTATTCACACACAGTATTGACCATCTTCAGACCACAGGATTATTCACGCACAGCGTTGACCATTCACAGCCAATAGCATTATTTACTCAGTATTGAACAACCTCAGGCAACAGGATTAATCATACATGGAACTGACCATTCACTATCCAAAGGATTATTCACACACTGTATTAACCATTCTCACGCAACAGAACGATTCACACAAAGTAATGACCATCCTTAGGCCACAGGGTTAATCACACATGGGAGTGTCCGTTCACTGTCCAAAGGATTATTCACACACATTATTGACCATCGTACGGTAACAGGATTAATGAAAACACTGTCCTGACGATCCTTATGTCACAGGATTGTTCACACATAGTGTCACAGTGTGTCTCAGAGAGTGTCAGAAGGATCAGAGAGTGTCATAGTGCGTCTCAAAGAGTCAGCGCGAGTCAGAGAGTGTCACAGTGTGTCTAAGAGTATCGGAGAGTGTCACAGTGCTTTTCAGAGAGTGTCACAGTGTGTCTTAGAGTGTGTTGGATAGGATCAGAGAGTATCACAGTGCGTGTCAAATTGTCAGAGAGGGTCCCAATGTGTCGCAGAGTGTGTCATAGTCAGAGAGTTTCACAATGTGTTTCAAAGAATGTCAGAGAGTGTCAGAGTGTGTCTTATAGAGTGTCCGAGTGTGTCACAGTGTGTCACTTCCTGGCAAAGAGTGTCACAGTGCATCTCAAGATCTCAGAGAGGTTCTCAGTGTGTCTCAGAGTGTCACAGTTTGTCATAGTTTCTCAGAGAGGATCTCAGAGTGTCTCAGAGAGTCTCAGAGAGAGTCACAGTGTATTTCACAGAGTGTCAGAGAGTGTTACAGTGTGTCTCAGAGTTTGTCAGATAGGATCAGAGAGTGTCATAATGCATCTCAAAGTGTCAGCGCGAGTCAGAGAGTGTTGTCACAGTGTGTTTAAGAGTGTGTTGGATAGGATCAGAGAGTATCACAGTGCGTGTCAAATTGTCAGAGAGTTTCCCAGTGTGTCGTTGAGTGTGTCAGAGTGTGTCACAGTCAGTCAGAGAGTATCACAGTGTGTTTTAAAGAATGTCAGAGAGAGTCACAGTGTCTTACAGAGTGTCTGAGTGTGTCCCAGTGTGTCACTTCCTGGCAGAGAGTGTCACAGTGCATCTCAAAATCTCAGAGAGGTTCCCAGTGTGTCTCAGAGAGTGTCACAGTTTGTCATTGTTTCTCAGAGAGGGTCTCAGTGTGTCTCAGAGAGTCTCAGAGAGAGTCACAATGTGTTTCAGAGATAGTCAGAGAGTGTCACAGTATGTCTCCGAGTGTGTCAGATAGGATCAGAGAGTGTCACAGTGCATCTCAAAATGTCAGAGCGAGTCAGAGAGTGTTACAGTGTCTCTGAGAGAGTGTCAGAGAGAGTCAGAGAGTGTCACAGTGTGTCTCAGAAAGTGTCAGATAGGATCATAGAGTGTCATAGTGCGTCTCAAAGTGTCAGCGAGAGTCAGAGAGTGTCGCAGTGTGTCCAAGAGAGTGTCATAGAGAGTCAGAGTGTATTTCAGTGTGTCACAGTCTGTCAGTGAGTGTCACAGTGTGCCTCAAAGAGAGTCAGAGAGTGTCACAGTGTGTCATACTGTGTCTCAGAGAGTGTCAGCATTTGGCTCAGAGATGGTCACAGTGAGAGGGTGTCACAGTGTGTCTCAGAGATGTCAGAGTGAATCAGAGGGTGTCACAGTACGTCATACTGTGCCTCAGAGAGTGTCAAATAGAGTCAGATTGTATCCTAGTGTGTCTTTGAGAGTGTCAGACAGGATCAGAGAGTGTCACAGTGTGTCTCAAAGTGTCAGAGATTGTCAGAGAATGTCACGGTGTGTCACAGTCTGTCAGAGAGTGTCACAGTGGGTCTCCGAGAGTGTCAGATAAGATCAGAGAGTGTCACAGTGCGTCTCAGAGAGTGTCTCAGAGTGTCACAGTCTGTCAGAGTGGGTCACATTGTGTCTCCGAGAGTGTCAGACAGCATCACAGTGTGTGCCAGAGATTCAGAGAGAGTCGGAATGTGTCACTATCTGTCTGTGTCACAGTGTGTCACAGTCTGTCAGAGAGTGTCATAGTGCTTTTCAGAGAGTTTCAGAGAGTGTCACAGCGTGTCTCAGAGAGTGTCAGATAGGATCAGAGAGTGTCACCGTGCATCTCAAATTGTCAGAGAGTGTCCCGGTGTATCGCAGATAGTGTCAGAGTGTGTCACAGTCTGTCAGAGATTGTCACAGTGTGTTTCAAAGAATGTCAGCGAGTGTCACAGTGTGTGTCAGAGTGTGTCACAGTGCATCTCAAAGTTTCGGCGAGAGTCAGAGTGTCACAGTGTATCTCAGAGAGTGTCAGATAGTATCAGAGAGTGTCATAGTACGTCTCAAAGTGTCAGCGAGTCTCTGTCAGTGTCACAGTGTGTCTAAGAGAGTGTCGGAGAGTGTCACAGTGCTTTTCACAGAGTGTTAGAGAGTGTCACAGTGTGTCTCAGAGTGTGTCAGATAGGATCAGAGAGTGTTACAGTGCATCTCAAATTGTCAGAGAGGTTCCCAGTGTGTCGCAGATAGTGTCAAAGTGTGTCACAGTTTGTCAGCGAGTGTAATAATGGGTTTCAAAGAATGTCAGACAGTATCACAGTGTGTGTCAGAGTGTGACAGAGTGTGTCACAGTCTGTCAGAGAGTGTCACAGTGTGTCTCAAATTGTCCGAGAGGATCCCAGTGTGTCGCAGAAAGTTTCAGAGTGTGTCACAGTCTGTCAGAGATTGTCACAGTGTGTTTCAAAGAATGTCAGTGAGTGTCACAGTGGGTGTCAGAGAGTGTCACAATGCGTCTCAAATTGTCAGACAGGGGCCCAGTGCGTCTCAGAGAGTGTCACTTAATATCACAATCTCTATGAGAGTGTCGCAGTGTGTTTCTGAGAGATTGAAAGAGTGTCACAGCATGTCTCCGAAAGTGTCAGAAGGACCTGAGAGTGCATAGTGCGTCTCAAAGTGTCAGCGAGAGTCAGAGAGTGTCACAGTGTGTCTAAGAGAGTTTCGGAGAGTGTCACAGTGCTTTTCAGAGAGTATCAGAGAGTGTTACAGTGTGTCTCAGAGTGTGTTGGATAGGATCAGAGAGTGTCATTGTGTCTCAGAGTGTGTTGGATAGGATCAGAGAGTGTCATTGTGTCTCAGAGTGTGTTGGATAGGATCAGAGAGTGTCAGTGTGTCTCAGAGTTTGTTGGATAGGATCAGAGAGTATCACAGTGCATCTCAAATTGTGAGAGAGGGTCCCAGTGTGTCGGGGTGTGTCACAGTCAGTCAGAGAGTGACACAGTGTGTCTCAGAGTGTGTTGGTTAGGATCAGAGGGTGTCACAGTGCGTCTCAAATTGTCAGAGAGGGTCCCAGTGTGGCGCAGAGTGTGTCGGAGAGTGTCACAGTCTGTCAGAGAGTATACCAGTGTGTTTCAAAGAATGTCAGGGAGTGTCATAGTGCATCTCAAAATCTCAGAGAGCGTCCCAGTGTGTCTCAGAGAGTGTCACAGTTTGTCATAGTTTCTCAGAGAGAGTCACAGTGTGACTCAGAGAGTGTCACAGTTTGTCATAGTTTCTCAGAGAGCGTCCCAGTGTGTCTCAGAGAGTGTCACAGTTTGTCATAGTTTCTCAGAGAGAGTCACAGTGTGTTTCAGAGGGAGTCAAAGAATGTCACAGTGCATCTCGAAATGTCAGAGAGAGTCAGAGATTGTTACAGTGTGTCTGAAAGAGTGTCACATAGGATCAGAAAGTGTCACAGTGCGTCTCAAAGTGTCAGAGAGTGTCAGAGAGTGTAACAGTCTGTCAGAGAGTGTCACAGTGCTTTTCAGAGAGTTTTCTGAGAGTGTCACAGTGTGTCTCCGAGAGTGTCGGATAGGATCAGAGAGTGTTACAGTGCATCTCAAATTATCAGAGAGGGTCCCATTGTGTCGCAGATAGTGTCAGAGTGTGTCACAGTTTGTCAGGGAGTGTAATAATGTGTTTCAAGGAATGTCAGAGAGTATCACAGTGTGTGTCACAGTCTGTCAGAGTGTGTCACAGTGTGTCTCAAATTGTCAGAGGGGGTCCCAGTGTGTCTCTCCCCATCTCTCTCCCCACTCTGCCACCCCTCTCTTCCACCCCTCTGTTTCCCCCCTCTCTCACCCCATCTTTCTCCACAACTCTCCCTCCCCTACTCTCCCTCCCCCACTCTCTTCTCCTCCCCCTCTCTCTACACCCCTCTCCCCCTCTCTCTCCCCCTCTCTTTCCCGCCTTTCTCTTCCCCGTCTCTTCCCCCTCTCTCTCACCTCTCCCGCCAAATCTCTCTCCCCGCTCTCTCTCCCCAAATCTCCCCAAATCTCTCTCCACCCTCTTTCACCCCCTTCTCTCTTGACTCCTCACTTTTGACCCCCTCTCTCGCCCTCTCTCTTGCACCCCTCTCGCCCATCTCTCGCCTGCCGTCTCGCTCCCCTCTCTCGCCCCCATCTCTCGCCCCCCTCTCTCTTCCCCTCTCTCTCATCCCCATCTCTCCCCATCTCATTCCCTCTTGCCCTCACTCTCGCCCCCTCTCTTGCCCCTCTCTCACTCCCACTCTCGCCCCCTCTCTCGCCACCTCTCTCTCTCCACCTCTCTCTGCATCCTCTCTCAACTCTCCTCTCTCTTCACCCTCTATTTAAATCCTTCTGACTATCTCGCCCCCTCTCTCGCCCCCCTCTCGCACCCATCTCTCGTCCACCTCTCTCGCGCTCATCTCTTCCTGTTCTCTCTCCCCCTCTCTCAGCCCCACTCTCGCCCCTAGTCTCGTCCCCACACTCGCCTGCTCTCTTGTCCCGACTCTCGTTCACACTCTCTCTCCCTCTCTCTCACCTCCCTCTACCCCTCTCTCGCCCCTCTCTCTCCCTTTCTCTCTCTTCCCCTTCTATCTACCCTCTCTCTCCACCTCTCTCTTCACCCTCTCTTTAACTCCGACTGTCTCTTTCATCCCTCTCTCTACCCTCCCTTCCGAATTCTCTCTCTCTTCCCTCCCTCTCTCTCCCCTCTCCAACTGCTCTCCATCTGACCTCTCTGCATCTCCCCCTCTCTGCCCCCTCTTTCCCCCTCTCCCCCTCTTCCCCCTCTCTTCCCCACTCTCTCCCCCCTCTCCCCCTTCCTCCGCTCTCCTCCACTTGCTCTCCCACTCTCTTCCCCTCTCTCTCCCCTCTTCAACTCCCATTTCCAACTCTGCTGTCGTTCTCCTGTCTCTCCATCTCCCCCCTCCCTCCCCCGCGCTCTCCCCCCTCTCTCGCCACCCACTCTTGACCCCTCTCCCGCCCACTCTCTCACCCCCTTCCTTGACACCTCCCACGCACCCTCCCTTGCCCCCTTCCTTGTTCCCTCCCTCTGCCCTCCTGTCCCTGTCCCATTTCTGTCCCCCTCTCACTCTCCCCCTCACTCTGTCCAGCTCACTCTCTCCCCTCTCTCTCCTCTGTTTCCCTCCTCTCTCTCTCTACTGCCTCTCTCTCTTCGCCGTCTCTCCTCGACTCTCTCTCTACACCCCCTCTCTCTCCCCTCTCCCCTCTCTCTCCCTCTCCCCCTCCCTCTCCCCCTCTCTCTCCCACTCTCTCTCTACCACCCTCTCTCTACCCCCTCTC
Organism: Chiloscyllium punctatum; assembly: GCF_047496795.1. NCBI lineage: Eukaryota > Metazoa > Chordata > Chondrichthyes > Orectolobiformes > Hemiscylliidae > Chiloscyllium > Chiloscyllium punctatum. The sequence continues at coordinate 287,150 of NW_027309996.1, read as the reverse complement.
TCTACCCCTTCTCGCTCCACGCCTCACTCTAATCCCTCTCTCCTCCTCCCCTCCCCCTCACTCCCTCTCTCTATCTCCCCCTCTCTTCCCCTCTCTCTCCATGCATCTCTCTCTCCCCGCTCTCTCTCTGACCCCCTCTCTCTACCCCTTACTCTCTCTCTCCCCCTCTCTAGCTCTTCAATATCTGTCTCCCCCAACTATCACTGAACTCTCTCCCACTCTCTCCCTCTCTTACCCCTTCCCTCTTTCACTGCATCCCTCACTCACCCTCTCACTCCCCCCTCTCTCTCACTCCTCTCTCTCCCCGTCTCTCCCCCACTCTCTCCAGCTCCCTCTTCCCCTCCCGTCTCCCCCTCTCTCGCACCCCTCTCGGCCCCCCGTCTCGCTCCACTCTTTCGCCCCCCTCGCTCTGCCCCTCTCTCTCTGTCCCCTTCTCTTTGTCCCTCCTCTGTCTGTCCCCCTCTCTCTTTCTCCCTATCTCTGTCCCCTTTCTCACTTTATCCCCCTCTTTCTGAACTCCCTTCTCCATCCACACTTCTCCTTGTCCCCCCTCTCGCTGTCCCCATCTCTCTCTTTCCCCCATCTCTATCTGCCCCCCTCTCTCTGTCCCAACGTCTCCGTTCCCCCTCTCTCTGTCCCACTCTCTCTGTCCCCCTCTCTGTGTCACCCTTCTCTCTCTGTCCCATCTCTCTCTGTCACCGCTTTCTCTGCCCCCCTCTCTGTTCCCCCTCTCTGTCCCACTCTCTCTCTATGCCCTGCCTCTGTACATCACTCTCTGTCCCCTCTCCCTGTCCCCACTCTCTCTGCCCCCTTTTCGCCCTCTCTCTGTCCCCCCTCTGACCCCCTCTGTCTGTGCCCCCCTCTCTGTCCTCCCTCTCTCTGTCCCCCCTCACTCTGTCCCCGTCTCTCCCTGTCCCCTTCTCTCTGACCCCCTCTCTGTCTCTATCCCCTCGCTCGCGCTCTCTGCCCCCTCTGCCCCCCTCTCTCTGTCCCCCTGCCCTGTCCCCCTCTATCTCTGTCCCCCACTTTCTCTGTCCCAACCCGCTCTCTGTCCCCCCTCTCTGTACACCCCTCTCTGTGTCCCACTGTCTCTGTCCCCCTCTTTCTGATATCCAACGCTGTCCCACCACTCTGTACTCCCACTCTTTGTTCCTGTGTTCTCTGTCCCCACACTCTGTGACCCCTTCTATATACCCCCTCTCTCTGTACCCCTCACTTTGTGCCCCTCTCTCTCTGTCCCCCCTCTGTCTGTCCCTCCTCTGTCTGTCCCACTCTGTCTTCCCCCTCTCTCTGTCGCCCTCTCTCTCTGTCCCCCTCTCTCTGTCCAGCCCCCTCTGTCCCCCCTCTCTGTAACCCCCTCTCTCTGTCCCCCCACCGTCTCCCCTCTCTCTGTCTCACCCTCTGTCCCGCCCCCTCCGTCTCCCCTCTCTCTGTCCCCCTGCCCTGTCCCCCTCTATCTCTGTCCCCCACTTTCTCTGTCCCAACCCGCTCTCTGTCCCCCCTCTCTGTACACCCCATCTCTGTGTACCCCTTTCTCTGACCACCCTCTCTCTATACCCCTCTCTGTCTCCCCACTCTGGCCCCTGTGTGCCCCCTCTCTCTGTCCCCCCATCTTTGTACCCCCTCTCTTTCCCCGTCTCTCTGCCCCCCTTTGTCCACCTCTCTCGCTTTCCCTCTTCTCTCTGTCCCCCTTGGTCTCTGCCCCCTCTCTCTGTCCTCCCTCTCCCTGTCCACCCTCTCTCTCCCCCCTCTCTGTCCCCCCTCTCTCTGTTCCCGTCTCTCTGTTCCCCCATCTCTTACCCCTCTCTCTGTCCCCCTCTGTCTCTGCCCCCTCTCTCTGTCCTCCCTCGCCCTGTCCACCCTCTCTCTCCCCCCTCTCTGTCACCACTCTCTCTGTCCCCATCTCTCTGTACCCCTTTCTCTGACCACCTTCTCTCTGTGCCCCGCTCTGTTTCCCCACCCTGCCCCCTTGTCTGCTCCCCTCTCTCTCTGTCCCAATCTCTCTGTACCACCTCTCTGTCCCTCTCTCTCTGCCCCCCACTGTCCACCTCTCTCTTTCCCACTTCTATCTGTCCCCCTCTGTCCCTGCCCCCTCTCTCTCTCCTCCCTCTCTCTGTGCACCCTCTCTCTGTCCATGTATTTCTGCCCGCTTTCTGTCCCCCTCTCTCTGTCCCCCTCTCTATGTCCCCTCTCTCTGTACCCCCTCTCTCTGTCATCCCTGTCTCTGTCCCCGTCTCTCTGCCCCCTCTCTCTGTTCTCCCTCTCTCTGTCCCCCACTCACTGTCCCTTTCTCTCTGTTCCCGTTTTTCTGTTCCCCTCTCTCTGTTTCCCTCTCTCTGTCCACTCTCTCTCTGCCCCCTCTCTCTGTCCCCCCTCTCTCTGTCCCCCTCTCTCTCTGTCCTCCCTCTCTCTGTCCCCCCTCGCTCTGTCCTCCCTCTCTCTGTCCCCGTCTCTCTGCCCTCTCTCAGTGTCCTCCCTCTCTCTGTACCCCCTCTCTGTTCCCCTCTTCTCTGCCCCCTCTCTCTGTCTCCCTGCGTCGCCCATCTTTCTGTCCCCGTCTCTCTGCCCTCTCTATCTGTCCACCTCTCTCTGTCCTCCTCTTTCTGAGCCCTCTCTGTCTGTTCCCGTCTCTCTGTCCCCGTCTCTCTCTGTCCTCCTCTCTATGTCCCCCTCTCTCTGTCCCACCTCTCTCAGTCACCCACTCACTGTCCACTCTCTCTCGTTTCCCCTCTCTCTGTCCCCCACTCTCTCTCCCCCACTCTCTGTCCCCCCTCTCTGTCCCCCTCTCTCTCTGTCCCCCTCTCTCTGTGCCCCCTTCTCTGTGCCCCCTCTCTCTGTCCTCGCTCTCTCTGTCCCACTCTCTCTGTCCCCCTCTCTCTGTCCCCTCTCTGTCCCCCTCTCTGTCACCCCTCTCTCTGCCCACGTTCTCTCTGTCCCCCTCTGTCCCACTCTCCCTCTGTCCCGTCTCTCTCTGTGTCCCCCTCTCTCTGTCACACCCCTCTGTCCCCTATCTCTCTGCCCCCTCCCTCTGTCCCCCACTCACTGTCCCCCTCCCTGTGTTCCCCTTTCTCTGTTCCCCTCTCTCTGTACCCCCTCTCTCTGTCCGCCTCTCTGTCCCCCTTTTTCTCTGCCACCCCTCTTCCTGTCCCTCTCTCTCTGTCCCACTCTCTCTGTCCCTCTCTCAGTCACCCCTCTCTGTCACCCCACTCTCTGCCCACGCGCTCTCTTTCCCCCTCTGTCCCACGCTCTCTCTGTCCCATCTCTCTCTGTGTCCCCCTCTCTCTGTCCCCCACTCTGCTCCGCCCCCTCTCTGTCACCTCCCTCCTGGCAACCTCTCTCTGTCCACCCTCTCTCTGTCCCGGTCTCTCTGTCACCCCAGTCTCTGACCCCTTCTATCTCCCCCTCTCTCTGTCCCGCCTCGGCTGCCCTTCTCTCTCTCTGTCACGGTCTCTCTGTCCACCTCGTCTCTCCCCCTGTCTCTGTCCACCGCGCTCTCTGTCCCCTCTCTCTCTGTCTCCCCACTCTCTCTTTCCCCTCTCTCTCTGTCCCACTCTCTCCTCCCCCTCTCTCGTTCGCTCTGCCCACCCTCTCTCTGTCCCCTCTCTCTATCTGTCCCTCTCTGTCCCTCCGCGCTCCCTGCCCCCCTCTCTCTCTCTGCCCCTTCTCGCTCACGATCCCCCCTCTCTCTGTCCCTCTCTCTCTGTCCCTCTCTCTATCCCCACTCTGCTCTGCCCCTCTCTCTTTTGCCCCCTCTATCCACCCTCTTTGTCCCCCCACTCTGTCCCCCCACTTTCTGTCCCCCCACACTCTAAACCCTTCTATCACCCCCCACTCTATGTCCCCTCTCTCTCTGTCCCCCTCTCTCTGTCTCCTCTCTCTCTTCCCCCCTCTCTGTCCTGCACCCTCTGTCACCCCCTCTCTGTCCCCTCTCTCTCTGTCCCCATCTCTCTGTCCCTCCCTCTCTGTCTCCCTGTCTCTCTCCGCCTCTCTCTGTCCTACTCTCTCTGCCCCCTGCCTCTCCCTTACTCTCTCTCCCCCTCTCTCTGCCCCCCTCTCTGTAACCCCTCTCTCTCCCGCCTCTCTCTGTCTTGCTCTCTCTCTGTCCCCCTCTCTCTCTGTCCCCATCTCTCTCTCTGCCCCCTCTCTCTGCTCCCCCCTCTCTGCAACCCCTCTCTCTGTCACCCCCCGTCTCTCTGTCCCGCCTCTCTCTCTGTTCCGCCATTCTCTGTCCCCCATTTCTCTTTGTCCCCCTCTCTGTTCCCCCTCTCTCTCTCCCCCCTCTCTTTGTCCCCATCTCTCTCTCTGACCCGCTCTCTCTCAACGCCTGCCTCTGCTCCCTCTCTCTGTTCCCTCTCTCTCTGTTCTCCCTCGCTCTGTCCCCCCTCCTTTTCTGACCCATCTCTCTCTGTTCCCATCCCTCTCTCTACGCCTTCTCTCTGTCCCATTCTCTGTTCCCCCTCTATCCGTCCCCCTCTCTCTCTCCCCCCCCCTCTCGGTTCCCCGCTAAGTCCACCCCTCTCTGCCCCCCTCTCTCTGTTCCCCTCCCTCTGTCCCCCGATCGCTGTCGCCCCCCTCTGCCCCGTCCCTTTGTCCCCCATCTCTGTCACCTCCTTTCTCTGTTCCCCCTCTCTGTCACACTCTCTCTCTGTTCGCCTCTCTCTGCCCCCACCTCTGACTCCCCTCTCTCTGTCCTGTCCCCTCTGCCCCCCCTCTCTGTTCCCGCCCTCTCTCTCCCCCTCTCTGTCTCCCCTCTCTCTGTCCTTCCCCCTCTGTACTCCCCCTCTCTGTCTCCTCTCTCTCAGTAGCCTCTCTCTCTATCCCCCTCTCTCAATGTGCCCCGTCTCTTTCTCTCCTCCCTCCCTTCTGTCCCCACCTCGCTGTCCCTTCGCTCTCTCTCCCCCCTCTGTCACACCCCTCTGTCCTCCCTCTCTCTATCCCCTCCCTCTCTACCCCTCTCTCTGTCTCCCCTCTCTCCATCCCACCACTCTCTGTCCCCCCACTCACTGTCCCCCCTCGCTATGCCCCCCTCTCTGTCCCCTCCCTCTCTGTCGCCCTCTCTCGGCCCCCCTTTCTCTGTTCCCCTCTCTTTGCCCCCCCTCTCTTTGTCCCCACTCTTTACCCCCTCACTCTGTCCCCCCGCACTCTGACCCCCCACTCTCTGTCCCCCACTCTCTATCCCCCTCTCATTATGTCCTCCCTTATTTCTCTCTCTCTCCCCCCCCTCCCTCAACTTATCTCTCCCTTACCCCCCCCTCTCTCTCTCTCTCTGTCTCTCCCTACTCCATCACTATCTCTCCACCTTCTCACACTCTCGATCCACCTACCTCGGTCTCTCTTTCTCCCCGCTTCCCTCTGTTTCTCTCTAACTAAATCGCTCTCCCTCCTGCCCCTCCCTCTCTCTCTGACACACTCTGTCTCCCTGATGCGGCCCTCTCCCTCTCATCTAGAGACTGGGGGTGGGGTTGTGGGGTGGATGTAGTTGTGCTGCTGTAGCTGCATGTAGTGGTTTTGAGATGATACAGAGATGGGAGAGGTGAGAGGAGGGGGAAAATGTGGTAGAAATGGAATTGCATGAGGGAGACAGACGGCAGAAGAGAAAGAGAGTGCAGGGGAGGGGGGAGGAATGACTGGAGGCAGGTGGAGAAACCAGGGTTGGGGTTGTGTGTGTGAGAGATTGGTGGACGATGGAGAGTGAAAGGGGAGGTGGTGTGAAAGAGAGAGTATGCAGAGTGAGAGTGAGAGAGAGAGAGACAGAGAGAAATGAGGAGAAAGTGTGGGGGTGAGGAAATGGGGAGGTCAGGTTGGAGTGGCGGGAACAGAGGGAGTTAAATCCAGCTCCTGAGCTCAGGGCGCGGTGCCATCCCCTTCCCTGAGGACCAAGACTTGGGGCTGAGTCTGTCTCTCTCCAGCTCAGCTTCTCCAACACAAAGAAAGACAAAAACAGTGGTCACTCTGCTGCTCGGCACGCTTTAATCAACAGTTTTATTGTTTACAAATGGAAGTGATGGATACAGTCAGTGGGATTGTGCCTTTTCTCACTGGCCCCTGAGTTGTGAGAAACATTGAAATGTTTCCCTGTTACCCCCCTGGGGGATAAGGATCGACAAACCAGCGCTACCCTTGTCTGTTACCATAGCGACATGCTGCTCCATCGCTGAAACACTGAACTGAAAAGAGAAAATCCCGGATGGTGTGATTAATGAGGGAATTTGATGGATGGATGGATTTGGGTGAAGGGATATTTCAGCACATTCTTCAGCTGCTGCTTGAACTTAGTCTGGGTCATGGCATAAATCGCGGTGTTTGTGCAGCAACTGAGGAGCTGCAGCATGAAGCCCAATTCCTGCACAAAGTCATTGAGATACACAGACTCATACCTAAAATACCACATCCGGCTCCATATAGAATACAGCATGAACGTTGACCATAACAGGATGAAATTGGTTGAGATCACAAACAGTAAAATTATGGATTTTTTTCGGTTTCTCATTTCAGTGTCAGACTGAGCGTCCCCATTGGTGTGAGCGCGGAGTCTCCTGCGGGCTCTGCTGGTCACTAAAATGTGTCTGACGGTGAGAACATTGAGCAGCAGAATCAGGAGAAATGGGACACACGGGGTTAGAATGTGGTGGAGGAACTCGATTGTGACCCAGACACTGGAGAATTGAACAGCGAATGTTGCATAACAAAACCAGGGGCGGTTCATCAGCCAATACCGAGCCGTGAGAAGAAAATACCAGAAAATGTTCTTTAAACAGCTCAGCACAGTCACTGCTCCCAGAACCACAGCCGCCGTTTTCTCACTGCAATATTTATTTTTCAGCTTCTGACAACAAATGGCCATAAACCGATCAAAGGTGAAAGTGACGGTGAACCAGACAGAGCAGTCGGTGGCTGCATAAAGCAGGACGGCGTGGATATTACACACGGGGACGGAGTCCCTCAGGAAATAGAACATAGAACATAGAACATAGAACATAGAACAATACAGCACAGAACAGGCCCTTCGGCCCACGATGTTGTGCCGAACTTCTATCCTAGATTAAGCACCCATCCATGTACCTATCCAAATGCCGCTTAAAGGTCGCCAATGAATCTGACTCTACCACTCCCACGGGCAGCGCATTCCATGCCCCCACCACTCTCTGGGTGAAGAACCCACCCCTGACATCTCCCCTATACCTTCCACCCTTCACCTTAAATTTATGTCCCCTTGTAACACTCTGTTGTACCCGGGGAAAAAGTTTCTGACTGTCTACTCTATCTATTCCTCTGATCATCTTATAAACCTCTATCAAGTCACCCCTCATCCTTCGCCGTTCCAACGAGAAAAGGCCGAGAACTCTCAACCTATCCTCGTATGACCTACTCTCCATTCCAGGCAACATCCTGGTAAATCTTCTCTGCACCCTCTCCAAAGCTTCCACATCTTTCCTAAAGTGAGGCGACCAGAACTGCACACAGTACTCCAAATGTGGCCTAACCAAAGTCCTGTACAGCTGCAACATCACCTCACGACTCTTGAATTCAATCCCTCTGCTAATGAAATAAAACTGTTCCCGATAAACAATGGGAATGTGTCTCAGGATCAGGTCGAGGATAATGACCAGGAGATCCGCCGCTGCCATGGCCCCCAGGTAACGTCTGACACATTGAGACAATCCACAATCTTTATAAAGCAGGACGTAGATGGTCACTACGTTAACTGTGAGGAAAGAAAACAAACCCATTATCCAACAGCCTGGAGGCAAAGGGACCCGTTTGATCAGGGACCCAGTGAGATTTTCAAATGTGTCCCTCTATTCAGGGATTTATTAAAATAATTGGAGCTGGAATAACAAATGGGAAGGTCGGAATTAATGACAAAAATGTGACATAAACCACAAGAAACCCTCCCTCCCCAAACACACAGAGACACATCCATAACGACAGATGGTTTCTAGAACATTCCCACACACTCGATCACACGAGAGCAGACACAGGTCACTCCTTCCCAGTTCCTAATACGGAGGGTGGGAACGTTGCTGTCCTGAAGGATTCTCTCCCAGTTTCCTGAAGACAAACGGAGTATGGGAATTTCTGTATTTTGGTCTAAATTGTGGTCGATCCTGTGTCGTGGAGAAAGGTAAATGCAGGGAAAACGTATTCCCCCCTTTAACTGCCTGAGGGGCCTTCGGAACAGTGTCTCCTTCTCCATGGAACGGGATCTCTTCCCTCGGCATCTTATCGTTTGTTCAATTCACTGACGTCCGGCCGTTCACAAACAATGTCAGGGACAGAACGTTCCGGAGAATGTCAGTTATAGAATGTAAGGGACAAAACTTTCCGGGAATGACAGTTATAGAATGTCGGGGACAGAACGTTCCGTGGAATATCAGATATAGAATGTTGGGGACAAAACGTTCCGGGTAACCCCTTGACCTGTCCATGACCTTTCCCCCCTACCCATTCCAAAAACATGATGGACTGTGCCTGGACGCACTGCAACATTAATGGGGTGAGAGACGGAGGGTCCAGTCACAGGAATGGGAACTAAAGGAATTGCCAGAAAAGCTGAGATGTTTCGATATACCAAATTCTCAATCCATTTGCAGAACCAGCCCAGACACCATACACCCAGAGGAGATATCTGTTCACTGTGGAACACTGTGTAGACGAGGCCAGTGTCCTGCTCAGTACAACACAGCAATCTGTCCTGGGTGAAGCAATGTGCAATTCAGCCATTACACTGGGAAAATACAATCCAGCAATTTGTCCAATTTCATCCATTGTCCTGATCAATACAATCCAGCAATCGGTCCAGTGTGGGACACTGCACAGACCACAGCAGTGCATTGATCTATAAAGCCAGACTATATATCTTTCCCGCACTGGGAGCTGTGCAGACCACAGCAATGCATTGATCTATAACCCCGGACTAGATATCTGTCCAGCACAGGGAGCTGTGGAGACCACAGCAGGGCACTAATGTGTGAACCTGAAACAAATATCCATCCAGCAGAAGGAGCTACAGAATCCACATCATTATTGCATTATCTATAAACCTCAACCAGAATGACTGACCAGCACAGCGACCTGTGCAGTGATCATCCCAGTGCATTGATCTGTAACCCAGGAGCAGTTACCCTCCCAGCATGTAGGACTGTGTACCCCACCCCAGTGCATTGATCTGTAAACCAGGAGCAGTTACCCTCCCAGCATATAGGACTGTGTACACCACCCCAGTTCATTGATCTGTAACCCAGGAGCAGTTACCCTCCCAGCATGTAGGACTGTGTACCCCACCCCAGTGCATTGATCTGTAACCCAGGAGAAGTTACCCTCCCAGCATATAGGACTGTGTACACCACCCCAGTGCATCGATATGTAACCCAGGAGCAGGTAAATTCCCAGCATGTAGGACTGTGTACCCCACCCCAGTGCATTGATCCGTAACCCAGGAACAGTTACCCTCCCAGCATGTAGGAATGTGTACACCACCCCAGTACATTGATCTGTAACCCTGGAGCAGTTAACCTCCCAGCATGTCGGACTGTGTACACCACCCCAGTGCATTGATCTGTAAACCAGGAGCAGTTACCCTCCCAGTATGTGGGACTGTGTACCCCACCGCAGTGCATTGATCTGTAACCCAGGAGCAGTTACCCATCCAGCATGTGGGACTGTGTACAGCACCACAGTACATTGATCTGTAAACCAGGAGCAGTTACCCTCCCAGCATGTAGGACTGTGTACACCACCCCAGTACATTGATCTGTAACCCAGGAGCAGTTACCCTCCCAGCATGTAGGACTGTGTACACCACCCCAGTGCATTGCTCAGTAACACTGTGTTAGATCCCTGCCCGTGTGGGGAAACTTGCAGCCCAATCTGGAAGTGACAGGATGTGCAGCTCCCACCCATATACAGCTCCATGATCTCCTTTGCGCCGTGATAAGGGGTTGCTATGTGTGTGAACATCACTGCCAGAGAGGGATGGCGGGGGAATCAGTTTAAATATCACCACATGGGAGTGGGTTGGGAAGTAGACAGAGAGTGGGAGACTGAGAGACAGTGTCATGGAAGGATGTGTTCCCAGGTTTCAGAATGCTGAAATGTAGACACTTCGATAGCATCCTGTAATATGAGCCTGTCTTCCTAGGAAAGATGGGAAAAGGGGTGATTGGTGTGAGGTGAAATGATGGAGAGTTTTGGATAAACATTTGTTCTACAGTTTTGTAAATGGGACTGGTTTCAACAGAGTCCAATATTCATTGGGCAGATTTTGACAATAATTTCTCTCAGTGCCATTTTAATTGACTGGGACAGAGGGATCATCCACAACAGACCGAGCTAGTTTTTTTATGCTATCTTATCAGACTCACCTCATTAACTACCCACACCACCCGATAGCGTCCCTCTCATTCAATACCAGCCCGATTCTCCCAACCATCATGACTGGAGGTGCTCACCATCGTCTGGATACCCCTGGATATTCCGTGATCTCTGACACTAGTGCCATCTTTAAAAGGCACACAGTTGAGCTTTCTCAGTTCGGAGCTGCCCTGCACAGTTTACCCCGAGCATGGCAGATAAGTGACAATTACACCACGGTTTGTCGACAGGGACTCGGACGGCCTGGTGGACGGGCTAGTACAGAGGGGGACCATTCTCTTCCCAGAGGGGGCCACACCACCAGACCCACCGAGCATGGGCTGAGCTCCCCACCCAGATCAGTGCAGTATCTGCGGTCTGAAGAAATGCCCATCAATACAGGACAAGCATCAATAACCTTCCCCGTTCTGTCAGGATAAGGGTCACCGTATTCTCTCTGCTCCTTCACAATCACCGTATATCTGTTATTGCACCTTCCCCACTGCCGCGCGCTTTCTCTGTCTCCCTCTCTCTCCTTCTCCCTCTTCCTCTCTGTCACTTCCTCCCTCCACTTTAAACCCTCACGTTAATAACACTGCATGGGTACAACACTGTGGACTGATTCCATCCGAACCTCTCTCCATGTCCCCCCACCTATACCAGCACTAACAGCAGGGTCACACCCTCCCACCCTCCCTCCCTTTCTCCCATTGCAGGAGAAACAGCCTGGAATAGGACAGAAAGGGCCTATCCGGGTGGTGGAGTGCCCGATATCCGTTCCCTCACCCCCTCCTCCTGCCACATGAGGAGGACCCTAGTCGGAGCCGGAGAGGACGGGGACGCCTCATGTGAAGATTCTGAAACATCCACGTCCCAGCGACCGAGTAAGGAGCAATGTTCAGTGAAGGGCAATTCTCACTTTAAACCCACTGGCAGCTCCGTTTCCCCCCGGCACAACTTAGAAGGCGTGGCCCTGAATCCATCTCCCTTTTGTGTCGAGCTGGGACAAATAGAATCCCCACAGTCTCGGTGGGCAGGAGGGTGGGCTCACAACACATCGTCACCACCACCTCCCAGGAAGGGGGCACAGAGACTCCCTCCTCCACCTCCTCCTGTAAACAGCTCAGATACTGAAAATAATCTGTGACAGTTACTGCTCTCCTCACTTGTCTTGACATTTTCTACAATCTGTGCTCATATACACCCAGCGCTCTCTGATCCTGCAGCCCCATTATAACGGTATGGCCTGTATTAAACTGCCTTTCAATGTCCTTCCTACCACAGTACATCACCTCACACTGCCCTGCATTAATCCCCAAATGCCTTACATCTGAACATTACACCAACGTATCACTGTCCTTTCAGAGTTTCACACTGTCCTCCAGAGATTTCAGAGTTCTTCCAGGTCTGGTGTCATCTACAAACATTGATATTGTCATAGCGTCACAGTCCCCATGAAACAACTGAAATCCTGTCATACTCACGAGTGTGAGCAAGTGAAATACTGACTGTTCCCACTAAAAGAGTCGAATAATGACATACTGTCAATGGAACAACAAACATCCTGACACATACGAGACAGAGTAGATGAAATATTGACAAACCACAGAACAAGAGTAATTAGGATAGGTTCCACTTATCGATATTCATCAGGCTATAATGGGATAAAGTTGAAAGTGTGTACAGTCCCTTTAAGAGAGAGGGAATGCTGCTCTGAACTGAGTCTTACAAGCATCTGTCATACGAGAGGATGGCAGACCCAGAAATAGTATACTGCTATAGAGCTGGAGTCGGGTAATAAGCAGTTAAGAGAAAGAGGGCCCCAGAGTTGTGAATAGTTGATGTAAAATGTTCACTTTCAGAGTGAAAAAATAAATTGATATTTTTATTTAAACAGTGGAATTTGGCAGATCTGTCACTCATATTTTAACAGTTTACGAAGTGAACTGAGCATTTCTTTATGTTTAGTTTAAGTTACCAGATGAGCTTCACGCCGTGTCCGAACCATCTCCGTGTGTGTATCTGTGTGTCTGTGTGGGGCAGGTCTGGCAGTCTCTTTGGTGCTTAAAGTGATGCAATGCCACCCTCTGCTGGCCGCCAGACGCCACTGCACATGCATTGGCAGAGGGAGAAAACGAACAGGGATTCATTCAGAGAAGGGGAGGGAGAGGGCAGCTGCTCACAGTACCATCCAAACTGATGTATTATCCATGTACTGATCTAATTGTCCTTTAAACGTTGTAACTGTCCCTGCTTTTACCACTTCCTCTGGAAGTTCATTCCACACACAAGCCAGATTCTATCTAATATAATTACTTCTCATGACTTTTGTAAATCTTTTTCCTCACACCTTACAATATCCCTCAGTTTTGAATCCCCGCCTCGAGGGAAAAGATATCAGCCTTTCCGCTTATCTGTACCCCTCATTATTTTATAAACCTGTGTAAAGTTACCCCTTAATCTCATACTCTCCAGTGAAGAAAGTCCCAGCCGATCCAGCCTCTCCTTATAACTCACTCCCTCCTTGCCCAGCAACATCCAGGTTAATCTCTTCTGAACCCTCTCCAGCTGAATAATATCAAAGTGTATAGTCAAGCTGTTTTCTAAGGGTACAGGGAGACCAAAACTAGAGGGCATAGTTTTAAGGTGAGAGGGGAACATTTAAAAGTGACCTAAGGGGCAGCATTTTCACCCAGAGGGTGGTGTGCCTATGGAATGAGCGGGCAGGGTGACCAGACTAGACACAGTATTCCAGAAGAGGTCTCACCAATGTCCTGTACAACCACAACATGACGTCCCAATTCCAATACTCAAAGGTCTGACGAATGAAGACAAGTGTGTTAAACACCTTCTTAACCACACTCTCTATCTGAGATGCAAATTTTAAAGATTTAAATCTGACAGCCTAGGTCTCTGTTCTCCAACACTCCAAAGGCTCTACTTTTAATTGTATAGGTCCTGCACCTGTTTGATTTACCAACTCCAATACCTCGCATGAATCCAAACTAAACTGCATCTGCCACCCCTCAGTCCAGTGTGTATTATTACTGCCACCTCCCCTCCCCCTTCAATTTTAAAATGCCCATCCGTCTCCAGGAGGCCTGCACACTCCGGCCTTGAGTTTCACAAAGGCTCTGAGCTTGGTTTGCCTTGTGTGGTTAGTGGGAGGAGGGACAGATTGCAGACACAGTCAGTGGGGAGGAGAGGCTAGACAGTAATCACCAAGGTAAAAACAATGACTGCAGATGCTGTAAATCAGATCTGGATTAGTGGTGCTGGAAGAGCACAGCAGTTCAGGCAGCATCCAAGTAGCTTCGAAATCGACGTTTCGGGCAAAAACCCTTCATCAGGAATAAAGTAATCACCGGCCTGGTATCATTTCATTGTTTTAGGAAGAGGGCATTCGCACGTTAGAGTTGGGTAAGAGTGATCAGTGTTTTGGGACCAGAAATTAAGCTCTGGTCCGTGGCGTTCAGTAATAAATATCTATTTGAGACCCTTCATTGGGCAGAGTGTGTCTGCAGTATTTCTTTCCCTAATATTGCAGACTACAGATAATTGCAATTAAAAATGGTCATAGTTAATTTCGATGGCACAGCACGTACCCTCAATATCCTACAGTTGAGACAAATATCTTGCATTTGAATAATAATACAAATTATTTTTTGTAATTCAGTAATGGTAACCTGATTATAGTAAATCCACACCGAACTAAATTATGACTCAAAGTCTGGGTAAGATAGGGTGCTGAGTAGTGTCCCTCCCTCTGAGCCAGATCTCTGGATTTGATTCCAATTCCTGAACTTGTGTGGTAGTGCTCCAAGCTCTGGACTAGAAGGCCTGGAATCAAGTCCTGCCTGTTGCAGACGTATGTCCCAGCATGTCAGAACAGGCTGATAAGCAAATACACCGGAGAATACTGTTACAGCTTTATGGGCATTGCTGAGTGATGCTAGTGTCCCTACCTCCGGGCACAAAGGTCTAGGCGTAAAGCTCACAGAAGTGTCTCAGGATACATCTGAACAAACTGATTAAAATGGATTTAGAATTGTGACTTGATGGAGAAGGAAGAGGTGTCAGTATTGCATTTCAGAATTTAGGCCCAGGATGACTGAAAGTACAGCCATTCGTGTTGATTGGCGTCACAATTCGCAGCAGTAAAGGTTTATAAAATCAGAACGGTCCTGGATAGGGTGAGTAGTCAGGGTTTTCCCCAGTTTTGGGGCATCCAAAACTAGAGAGCATTGGTGGAAAGTGAGAGGGGAAAGGTTTTAATGAGGCCTAAAGGGCACCATTTCACACAGAGGGTGGTGTGCATATGGAATGAGCTGCCAGAGAAAGTGATGGAGGCTGGTACAACTACAGGATCTGGGTACTCAGAGACCTGGCGAACTTTTCCAGCCATTTCTGTATATGTTTTAAAAATGCATTCATTTTAACACAGGTATTCTGAATAAATTAAACATTTTATTTTTTAATGACGCAGGGACATATAAAAATATCTTCAAATTGACTGAGTCCATTTTCTGCTAAGGGAATGGCTCTGTGTATGACAGCAGCAATAATGCACCTCCATGGAACAGGGAATGTGATGGAGACATAATTTGAACAATGTACAAGGAGACCTCCCATGGTCCAGTTTGGGAGAGGATGACATTCTTGTGTGATTCAACTCAGAGAGGGAGAAAAGGTAATCTGCCTGATAAGGAATGGCCCATTGCATTCTCTCTCCTTCATTGTTCATGATCACACCAATGTGTGCGAGCTAAAAAAAAAAGCCTCTACAGTCATCGTTACCATTCTTATTTTTATGGAATCCCTGCAGTGTTGACACAGGCCCTTCGGCCCAACAAGTCCTTACCAACCTTCCCAACCCATTCACCTATATTTACCCCTGACTAATTCACCTAACCTCGAAATCTCTGGACACTACAGACAATTTAGCATGACCAATCCACCTAACCTACACAGTTTGTGGTAGGAAACTGGATCACCCATTAGAAGCTCACACAGAAGAGTAGAGAATGTGTAAATCCACACAGTCACCCAAGGCTGGAATCGAACTCAAGTTCTGGTGCTGTGAGGCAGCAGTGCTAACGACCGTGCTACCCTTTGGGTGATCACTGACCAGGATTCACTGGAATCTCCTCTCTGCCTAAAGCAAAGGGAATTAAGCCAAATCCAACTGTCCCAGGATGGAATCCCATTGCTAGCTGATGTGTGAGTACAATATCTTCAGAAGCAGAATAATGTTTTGGACAATCTCGCAACTATCCCTTTTGTCATGAGTTCCAATAATATCCAGACAGTGTTCTTTCAAGTCAAAAGTGTGTGTGTGTGTGTGTGTGTGTGTGTGTGTGTGTGTGTGTGTGTGTGTGTGTGTGTGTGTGTGTGTGTGTGTGTGTGTGTTTTTAGAAAGGGAAATATTGATTATATACTTGCAATACCAAAACAGTTTGCGCCATTCATCTTTCCACCATAGTTTGAGTAACATTGCTCTGGATCATAAACATGCTATTTGAGCAGATTAAAGAAACTCGCCTGCCTTGTTCCTAAAACTGACCCTGACCCAGTTTGAGACCGATATCATCGGCCATCTCACCGACCTGGTTACATTTAACATTTGTTGTGAGCAGTGGAGGAGTGGGACGAGAAAAGGAAACAGTGACCCCAAAAAGCCGGGGAACTATAGACCGGTGAGCCTGATGTCAGTGGTGGGTAAGTTGTTGGAGGGGATTCTGACGGATAGCATTTACATACATTTGGGAAGGCAAGGGCTGATCGGGGTAGACAACGTGGCTTTCTGCACGGGAAATCATGTCTCATTAATTTGGTTGAGTTTTTTGAAGAGGTGACAAAGAAGATTGATGAAGACAGTTTGGTGGATATTGTCTATATGGACCTCAGCAGGGTGTTCATTTAAAGAACAAAGAGCAAAGAAAATCTACAGCCCAGAAACAGGCCCTTCGCCCTTCAAGTCTTAACCTGTCGCCCAATTCCTAAGTATCTGTATCCCTCTGCTCCCCACCTACTCATGCATCTGTCCAGACGCATCTTAAATGAATCTACCGTGCCTGCCTCTACCACCTCTGCTAGCAACGCGTTCCAAACGCCCACCACCCTCTGTGTGAAGTACTTACCGCGTGTACCCTCATTAAACATTCCAACTCTCACTTTGAAAGCATGACCTCTCGTTATTGAATCCTTCAACCTGGGAAAAAGCTCGTCTCTATCCACACTGATTCCTGACGAAGGGCATATGCCTGAAATGTCGATTCTCCTGCTCCTCTGATGCTGCCTGGCCTGCTGTGTTATTCCAGCACAACATTTTCAATTCTGTCCACCCTGTCTATATCCTTCATGATTTTGCAAACCTCAATCAGGTCCCTCCTCAATGTCCTTTTTTCCAGTGAAAGTAAACCTAACCGACTCAGCCTCTCTTCATAACGAGTATTTCATTCTGATTGGTAGACAGATTAGTAAGGTTCGGTCACATGGGATACAGAGGAAGCTAGTCACAATTGGCTTGAAGGAAGAGGGATATTTTTCAGACTAGAGGCTTGTGAGCAGTAGTGTGCTGTAAGAATCAGTACTGAGTTCACTGCATTTCATCATTTATGTAAAGGTTTTAGATGTGAATATTGGGGCTATAGTTAATAAGTTTACAGATTACATCAGAAAGGTGGTGTAGTAGATTATCTCAGAGTATAACGAGACCATAATGAGATGGAACAAAGGGGCAAGGAGTGACAGATGAAGTTTAATTAGATAAATACGAGGTTTTGCAGTTTGGGAAGGCAAATCATGCAGAAAATATGCAGTATATGTTAAGGTCCTTGAAAGTGTTGTGCAACAAAGGGACATAGGACTGCAGGTACATTGTTCCTTGAAAGTGGAGTCGCAGGTAGACAATGTGGGACAGAACACATTTGGCACATTTGCCTTAATCAGTCAGAGCATTGAGTATAGGAGTTGTGGTGGTATGTTGCATCTGTACAGGAAATTGGTGAGACCACTTTAAGAATACTGCGTACAATTCGGTTGTCTGCAGAAATGATTTAGACACAGATGTTCCAGAATTGGAAGTTTGAGCTTCATGGAGAGATTGATTAGGTTGAAATGGTTTCTCCTGGAGTGTCAGAGGCTGAGGGGTGACATTATAGAGGTTTATAAACCATCAGGGGCATGGATATTCTGAACAGCCACGTTCTGCTCCCCAGGGTAGTGGAGCCCAGAAGAAGAGAGCATAGGTTGGAGGGGAGAGGGCGAATGATTTAGAAGGGACCTGAAGATAAATGTTTCACACAGAGAGTGGTGTGTGTACAGAAAGTGCTGTCAGAGGAAGTGGTCAAGGCGGTTACAATCGCACATTTAAAAAGTATCTGAAAGAGGAGGGATATTGGCCAAATGCTGGCAAATGCGACTGGATCAGATTTGATATCTGA
Source organism: Chiloscyllium punctatum (assembly GCF_047496795.1). NCBI lineage: Eukaryota > Metazoa > Chordata > Chondrichthyes > Orectolobiformes > Hemiscylliidae > Chiloscyllium > Chiloscyllium punctatum. The sequence continues at coordinate 269,352 of NW_027309996.1, read as the reverse complement.
TCGTAATGAACAGATTGGACTAACGGGTATGTTTCCGTTCTGCACGACTCTCTGATTCTATAAGAAGAATGATGAAAATTTCTGAAAGGATCTTTCAAGTGGGAAATCTCTTCACTGGAAGTTTATCGTTCCTCTATGTTCACATTGATTGAAAGCTGCATTAGTTAAATATTTGACAGAGAAGTGAGTCACGGATAATGGGATATAGACAGGAAAGTGAGGCTGTGACCCCCAACCTGAGCAGCCACAATCTTAGTGCCTGGCGGAGAAGGCTCAAAGTATCTAATGACCCACTCCTGCTCCTCCGTCCCATGTTTCTGTGTTCCATTCAGCCCATCAAGCCTGCTAGACAGGAGCAGTTCGATGCTACTTACTGCTATAAACTGGTGCACAGAAACAGAGGAGACCATTCAGCCCTTCAAAACTGTCCCACACGTTTTGAGGTGATTTGGGAAATGTAATTGGAATATCCAGGCACCGGTATGAAAAGGCCCCTCATCTCTCTTCACAGAGCTTCCCTATCTGCAACTTGTGCTTCATTTGTTGGTCATGTTTAGACCCAAGTTCACTGAGAATACAGCCCCCATACATAACCCAGAAATGGCTCACAGAATCCTCTGGTCTCCCTGACTGCAATATGCAACAACAGAGCATTCATGAAAATAACACCCACTAACCTTCCAATAACAGAAAGGGGGAACATCAGACACAGGGGCAGGTCGTTCACTCCCCAAACCTGCCTTCCCCTTCACTAAGATCGTGACTGATCTGCTCTCGGTCTGAAAACCTCTTTCATACCCAATTCTTCATTGCCGTCAACTCTTTGACAGGTCAATATCCATCTACCTCCTCTTCAAATACTTTCAGTCATCTATCTCCCCGAACACTCTTGAGAAGAGAAATCCTGACATTCAATCCCACCTGTTTGAAGAAAACACTTGCTGCTCTTATATCATGGTTTATTGATGTGAACAAAAGAGATTGAGACAAGGGTTCAGGTACAAATGACTGGTCCTGATATCAAGGCAGTGGTTGACTTCTGTTGACATCAAGGAGCTTAACAAAACTGGACTTAATGGGAATCAGAGTAAACTCTCCAGTGTTTGGGGTCAAATATGGCACAAGGGAAGATGGTCATCATCTCAGTTCTGGGTTACCTCTGTGCGAGATCCTCAGGGTAACTTCCTCTTCACAAACAGCTTCATCTGTTTCATCAATGTCTCCCCACCCCCACCTTCCCCACCAAACAATCGGAAGTCGGGATGGTCACGGAAAATTCCACAATGTTCAGAACATTTTGTTCCCCCTCAGCTCCTGAACTGGTCTGTGTCCCGGTGCAGCAACGCCCAGACATTACTCAGGCTTGTGCTGTTAAAGTGTCGGTAACCTTCGTGTAACAGCACTGCCTGACACTGCACGTTGCCACAGTAAAACAAGAGTTCATTCAGCACCTCAGGCTGGTTTCACAGGAATATGAGGAATCCATACAGCCCATTGACACTATTGGAGAAGAACAGGGATAGCCCATTCAGTGCCTCCGGCCTATTACTCAGGAAGGGAAGGAGTCTCGTGTGATAGACAACACCAGAGCCCCTCGGAAATATTTGAAGGCAGTAGCCGAGATTCTAATGTTTTCTTATTTTAAAGGGAATGTAAAGTGTCTGTTCCAGATGCAATGTGACAGCATCAAGAGAAAATTCACAGAGAGTAGCAGCCAGGAGACATTCCCTGAAGCTTCCAACTCTTTTGAGACCCCAATAGTTTCTGATGTCACTGAGAAACCAAAACCCAGAGATCCTAATCTGTGAGAGCTGGACACACCCATTCAGGCTGCATTAAAATAAACACAAGGCCTCCCTCACTGTTTACCCAAGTGGTCTTAACTAGACAGCTTGGTAACGATCGTTCAATCTCTCTCTTAAAAGAATCCAGGACCTCTTAAAGCTGCAGTATCATCACCCTTGTCAGTACATCGAACTGTCAAACAGGAACTGGGGTAACCCAGTCAAGCCCTTGGCCTTGTCCAATCGGACGAGGAAGAAGCCAATCAGCCCCTTGAGTCACTTGCACAGGAACAGCAGGAGGCAATTCCCACCTCAAAGCACTTACACAGGGGCAGAATGAGATAATTGATGCTGACTCCTGATGAATGTCTTATTCCGAAACGTCGATTCTCCTGCTTCTCGGATGCTGCCTGCCCTGCTGTGCTTTTCCAGCAATCAACACTCTACTCTGATCTCCAGAATCGGCAGTCTTAAGTGTCCCAAGATTGATGCTTTAACATGATTAACAAGTGGAACAGAGGCTGCACAGACAGATTGCTCCACGTTGTTCCTCCTGGCTCCGTTGCTCATGATACACACGTGGGACCTTAACATGTGGAGGGAAGCCAAATATCTTGTGTGAAGTCCCAAGTAGGCACCTTCCATCTCCGAGAAGTCAGCCTGGTGTTCTCTATGTAGGGCGCAAGCTGATTCAGATGCAAGGTATTGTGGCTGCTGTTGGGGATTTTGAGCAAACTGACGTTCAGTAAGGGTTTAAACGCCGACTGCATAATAACGTGGGGAGAGTTAGTAAAGGCATATAAACTATTCGGAAAGCCATTTTGATTGATGAATGGACTCTCTAATTTCAAAGAATGGCGATCTTGCTCGTGTTGATCTTGTTGCGTGGTTGTCTTGTGCAGTGTATCCTGTGTGCTTTACTCTGTCCAAGTCTATTTCCACCCTATGATCTGTCTGGCCATGCTTACTATGACCTGTCCCCACTATTCATAAATAAAGTGTTTCCCTGTACTGAGGTACACGTGGCAATAAATCAAACCAATCAATCCTGGATAAAGTATGGAATTTCTCACCCTATCAATGTCTCTTTTGGAAATAAGTGATCGCTGCCACTCCTCATGTTTCAGCGTCACCATTTATTCGTCTCTCACAGTTCGATAGTTTAAACACTTATCTTCATTACTCTATCCTCATGTTACCATCATCCGTGTATGTGCAAAGGAGATCATTCCTTACAAAGGAGATCAAATCTGTAGAGAGTGCCCCAAATGGTCTCTCAGCAAGGCTGTAAAACTGCAGGAAGATGGCTTTACTTATGTACTCGAATAATTATAAAATGAAGGACAGCATACCATTGACTTCATTACTTACACAGGGTTTGATTCGGAGCAGTCAGAATAGACGTGTGAGTGGGAGATCATGCTTCCCAAATTTGTTAGAGTTCTTTGATGAAATGACCAGGAAAATGATGAGGACAGAGCGGTAGACATAGTCTATATGGATTTCAGTAAGTCCTTTGATAAGGTCCCACATGGCAGGCTGCTCTGGAAGGGGACATCACGTGGAATGCTGGGCGAACTGGCAAATTCGATACACAGTTGGCTTGATGGTAGGAAGCAGAGGGTTTAGTGGAGGGATGCTTATCAGACTGGAGGCTGGGTCCATTGATGTTTGTTATCCATGATTTGGTTGAGAATGTACAAGGCATGATTAGTAAGTTTGCAGATGACACTAAAGTAAGTGGGAGCATGATCAGTGAGGACGTTTATCAGAAATTGCAGCAGGACATTAATCAGGTGGGGAAGTGGGCTGAGAAATGGCAAATGGAATTTAATATGAATGCGTGATGTCTTACATTTTGGGAACTCAAATCAAGGTAGTAGTCTCATGGTGAATGGAAGGATCTTCAAGGGTGTAGTGGGCAGAGAGACCTTGGAATACAGGTGCACGGTTCTCTGAGAGTGGAGTCACAGGTAGACAGGGCAGTGAAGAAGGCTTTTGGCACATTGGCTTTCATCAGGCAGGATATTGAGTATAGAAGTTGGGAATTTATGTTGCAGTTACACAGGACTTTGGTAAGGCCGCACTTGGAGTATTGTGTTCAATTTTGTCACCTTGTTATAGGGAGGATGTTATTAAATTAGAAAGAATGCAGAAGAAATTTACAAGGACATTGCCAGGACCCAATGGTCTGAGTTATATGGAGAGGGTGGACAACCTAGCACCTTTTCTTTAGCGTGTAGGAGACTGAGGGAGTCCTTATAGAGCTGAATAAGATCACGATGGTAGGGTTAATGCTCTCAGTCTTTTTCCAAGGTTTAGAGAATCGAGGACGAGAGAGGATCAGTTTAAGGTTAGAGGGGAAAAATAAAAGGGAACCTGAGGGGCCACTTCTTTATACAGAGGCTGGTATGTGGCTGAGCTGCCAGCAGATGTGGTTGAGGGGGAACATTAACAACATTTCAATAGCATTTGGATAAATATGTGGATAGGAAAGGACTGGAAGGATATAGTCCAACTGCAGGGAATTGGGGTTAGCGTGGATGGACATTGACAAGGTAGAGTCGAAACCCCTCTGTCAATTAAAACCAAACACCAAGAAAAGGTCACCTCACCTCATAATCTGTTAAAATATGAGCGACACAGATCTCCTACATTCCACTATTTAAACAAAAATTAACAAGTTAGTTTATTAACTTTAATAATGAACACTAAAGAACAACTATTCACAAATACAAGCCCCTCTTTTCTTCGCTACTTAATATCTGACTCCGACTTTGTAAAAATATTCTGTTCCAACAACCCACATATTAAACATTACAATCTCAAGACCACACAGTCTCCATCTTGCCCGCTGTGTTCACTCTCCCAGCTGCTGATCTCCCTGGGTCATTTTTATATTGCAAGTAAGTTTGACACGAGCATGTATCTTTGATAGAGAATGTTTGAGATGACCGGTTAGTACTCCTGCTCTAACAGCAGTTACCCTGCTGTTGGATGGTAGTGGCTCTCCCTCTAGTGTTCAAATGCTAAGTTTATCTACTCCCCATGATACAATAATCCTCATAATTTGATTGTTTTCCAGGCGTCCAATCAATAATGTTCAAGTTCCGTTGGCTTCTGGTATCCTGACCATTATTTAAACTCTTTGGTTGTATTTGAATTGTTGTAAAAACAGGAACCAAAACTCAGGTATCCATTTCCCAGCTAATTGTGACTTATGGAACAGCCTGACATTTAGCTGGCATCTGTGCTGTACTTTCTATTCAACAAAACACGTTCTGTCTTAAAGTAACCTGACATGCTTTCGGCTTCATAAAACCTCCCTCCTTCAGAAAAAAAAGAACCAGCAGAATGAAAAGATGGCTTCGGTTATTTTCCTCTAATTCTTAATTCCATTATTATGAAATACAAAAGTATTAATCTCAGTTATATCATTCATATTACTTTTGTACACCTATTTAAACTGGAATATTTCAAATCTTATCTGAACATTTTCCTTTAAATTCGCGATCACACATCTGCTATCACATTTTAGGACCCACAACATGTACATTTTGTAAGTTTAAAGTCGGTGTGATAAGACTCCAATGAAATACTCTCATATTCTGATCTTTAAATATTCCAAAAAATGTGAGAGGCTTGTCGTTGTCCACAACCATCTCCGACAATTTATTTGTCACATAAACATTAAAATATTGTCGGGTCAGTGCAAAACTTAATCATTCTTTTTCAATAATGGAAAATGTTGTATTTTTCTTTCTGGTGGATATTGCGTTTTTCGACAAGTAGTCAATTAGCCATTCAATTCCATCATAACCTTTCTGTATCAATACATCTCCAACCCCGATATCCCGAGAAGCAAATAGAATTTTGAAAGGGTTTCAAAATATTTGGTATAGCTTAAACTGGTGCGGAGATTAATCCTGCTTTAAAATTCTCCAATTCCTCCTGGAATTGTTCTGTCCACTACAATTCTGTTTCCTTCATTACTAGGTCCATAAGTGGTGCCAATACGGTCCTTAAGTTTGGAACAAACTTCCGATAGAATCCACACAGTTCCAAAACTCGAAGCACCTCTTTCTTCGAGGACGGTCGTGGAAATTCCTCAAAGCCCTTCGTCTTTGTGTTCCCTGGGGTCAACCTTCCATGGCCAATGTAATGTCCCAAGAACGTCAACTTTGTCTTCCCGAATTCTGTTTTCTTTAAGTTGATGACCAAGATTGCTTCTTGTAATCGTTCAACATGCTCTGCCAACTGTAACATGTAAGCTTTCAATCACTTGCTAAAGGTCACTACATCATAAAGATAAACTGCACAATTTGTTCATCTGACCATAACTCTGTTCCTGAGTCACTAAACCTGGCTTTGAAGGGAATTCCTATCACTGGTGGCAATACTGATACGTCATCCCCACAAGAAATCGTCAAAATGTCAGAGTTTTTAACTGCCACGTGCTTCATTCTATGCTGTGCCCTTCAGGTGCTGTTGAGCTAACTCAACGACTCCATCTAATCTCTCCCTCACCTCACATACATTACTCGTGTGTGAGATGTCTGACTTCGGTCCTGTCAATTTATATTCAATGAATTCCAAAGGACCTCTCACTTCAAATGTTAACTCAAAGGAAGTAAACTGAGTAGATTTATTTGGGGCAAATAATTTTTGTCCAATGGCAAACAATTTAATGAGACACCTTCATTCCAATCATTCCGGTAATCCTGACAGTATGCTGTTAATATGGTCTTCAGCGTCTGATGATAACTTTCCAAGGCTCCCTGGGATTCAGGATGGGAGGCCCTTGATTTAAACTGCTGTATGCCTAAGCTATCCATGACTTCCTTAAACAGCTGAGCGGTAAAATGAGACCTTAGACTGACTGAATCTCTCTGCGGAGCTCACAGTGAGTAAAGAAAGCTATCAACTCCTCCACCTCCCTTTTAACTTAACACGAGATAATGGAATCCCCTCTGGAAATCTGGTAGACACATCCATTATGGCTAGCAAATATTGGTTTCCACTTTTATTTTAGATAAGGGAGCTACACAACTAGTCATAACCTACGTGAAATGTTCTTCGATTGCAGGAATTGCTAACAAAGGTTCTGGCTTTATTACTGCCTGTGACGTACCTATCGTTTAGAATGTTTGACATGTGCAACAAATAATAACCACGTCCGTGTTCATTCCAGGCCACTAGAAATGCCTCTGTACCTTAGCCTGAGTCTTCTGTACACCTAGGTGTCCCTCTGCAGTTAGTTTATATGCTACCCGTAACACTGTATGCTACCTCTAAAACAATCTGGTGCACCTCGGCCCATTTCTCTTCTGTAGATCCCTATCGGGGTCTCCATTTTAATTTTAGCATTCGATCTTTAAGTTATTAACGTTCGACAATATATTTTGATTCCTTTTCTGTGTGTGTGCATGTGTATGTGTGTGTATATATCTGTTGTACGTCCATTAGCCTTTCAGGACGAAACACCCCTGCCTGATCCTCTGCCTGTTCAGGTTTTTCCTGCACCGTTACATCAAACAGGGTTTCAGTTCACTGCACAGCAACTCCTTTGGCTTTTTATTTTGGTTTTCCTTCCTGCTCTAACTTATGACAGTGGAATCTTGTTACTATACAGTCTGGACAACTCCTGGGTATTTTTCTTTTAACTCCCCAATTTCCTAGTTTTTCTTTTGCCTTCTCCAACACAAGGGATACCACTCCCACCTTGGATCCTGTTAAATCGTTCACAAGAATAAACTGTATTCCTGGAAATGACACTCTGTTACTCACTGTCACTGTTACTGCCCCAACCTTGATTTGGCATTCCATCCTGATGTTACACAAGGGAATGCTTAATTTCTAACCCCATTCCACAAATTGTCACGATCTTGATTAATATGTCAGAAAGAGTGAAAATATTTTCATCTCTCACCATTAGACGCTGAGAAAACGTGAGGGCTGCAGATGCTGGAGATGAGAGTTGAAAAGTGTGGGGCTGGGAAAGCATAGCCAACCAGGCAGCATCCGAGGGGCAGAAGAGTTGACGTTTCAGGCCTAAATCCTTCATCAGGAAAGTGGGGGGTGGGGTAAGGGATGGGGAAGTTGGCCGAGAAATAAATAGGAGAGTGGGAGTGGAGCTGGGTGTAAGATAGATTGGAAGGCAATAGGTAGACGCAGGTGGGGTGTGATGGTGATAGGTCGGAGAGGAAGGTGTTGTGGATAGGTGGTAGGACAACTAGAACCCTCAAACTAGAACCATCATCAACGTCGACTTCACCAAATTCCAAATCTCCTCTCCACCAACCTCTCCCAGATTCAAACATTCAACCTAGCACTGCCCTCTTGAACTGCCCTAACTGGCCAGCTTCTTTCCCACCAACCGACTCCACCGTCCCAACCGACATATCACTATTACTCCCACCTACATCTTCTTATCGCCTTCCCAGTGACCCTCCCACCAGCCCAGCTACTACCCTCGTATTTATCTTTCAGCCCCATTGTCCCCCCCGCCCCCACCACATTCCTGACAATCGGTTTATGCCTGATATTCGATTGTCCTGCTTTTCGGATGCTGCCTGATCTGTTGTACTTTTCCGGCATCTCACTTCTCAACTATTAGAGACTGAGTAGATCCCATATCTCACAAAATTATAACTTCTTGTCCTTCTCCCCCTGATCTTTCTGAGTAAACTTTATCCACAGAGGCGAATTCTTTCAGAGATCAGGTACTGACTCCATACCCAGCCCCTGCCTCGGCTGAGCACTCTCCTGCAGCTCCTCGGCTCTACTTGAGGTTTCCTTTTCCAGTTTCACTAATGCCATTGGGCTTAGCCTCTTCTGCCACATCTTTCTCAAAGTGCCTTCGTTCAACGATCATCATAGTGTGTCCCAGCTTACTTCAATGAAAACATCTTTTCCCAGTGCCCTTCTTAAACCATCGGCACTGTCATTTTATGTGTTCCACGCCCTTATACTGAGAACACCTGAGACCTTTCACCCCCTTTCAACCCCTTTGGGCTTCTTTTTTCACTTGTGGTAAACTATTGTTCGCTTTGTAATGTGTGAACTTCCCTTCTCCTAATTTCTATCCCTCATAGCATGGAAATTTTCCCGGAAGCTAAATTTCATCTCATGCACCAATGCATATTTACCTGCCATTTCTGCCGCGCTTCTCGCTTCTCGAACATTCTGTTCGTGCACATGAATTCTTACCATCTCTGGAAGTGAGTCTTTAAACTTCTCCAGCAGAATAATCTACCTTTGAGCCTCACAGGTCTTATCTATTTTTAAGTCCAGCACCCATCTATCAAAATGACTGCAGTTAATTTGTTCAAACTTAACATAAGTCTGACCTGGTTCCGTCTCTATTTTTATGAACCTCTGTCTATATGCTTCTGGTACCAATTCATAACCAATCAAAGTAATCAATTTGACATCTGGATAATCTCTTGACCCCTCATCTGACAGCGCTGCACATACCTCACCAGCTGTGCCCACCAGCTTAGTCTGAACGAGCATTACCCACAAGTTCACTGGACACGTCATCTGCCGAGTTATTTTTTTCAAATGAAATAAAAAAGGTTTTGACATTTTTCTCACCGAAATATGGCAAGGAACTAACATAGTTGTATATATCCCGACGTTCTCCCTTCATCTCCATTCTATTAATTTAACTTTGTTGTCTAATTCCCAACTTCTGAATCTCAAATACTCTGTCTCTTTCTTTTTCCTCTCCTTCTCTTTTATCTCTCTCTGTTTCCGTCTCTTCCTTTATCTTCTAACTTCAGTTGCCATATTTGCAATTTAAGTTTTTTCTAACTCGACTGCACTTGTCTGTTTCTTTGATACATCAAAGTGCTTGACCAACTCCATTATAATTTCTGGTTTCCTTTTGTCCCTGGTTAAACCCAATTCCAACCTATTTGCTAATTCTAAAAAATGTCCTGCTTCTTTCTCAACTTTCTTGGCAAATTTGGGAACCTCTTCAGTAACGTTAAAAGCCATTTCCCTCACTTTTAATTCAAACAACCACAAGTAAACAAAATTAAACAGACTTTCCGACCGGTTTTATTTGAAGATCTAGGTCACTAATTGCAACGTGTTGGAATTTGCTGGGACATTTTGTACCCGAAATCTGTTCAAATCTATCCAAGTCCCTTACAGCAGGGCCCCAAACTGTGAAGACATCCATGTCGAGCACTTCTGTTAATTATAAACACAAACCCAAAAAAGCTCACCTCACCTCATAATCTGTTAATACATGAGTGACAAAGTACTTCCAAATTCCACTAACAAAAGAAAAATAACAGTTTGTATGTAACAGTTAGGTCGCTGTGCTTGAAGGTTTGTTTTCTGATGATTCGATACTATGACTAGGTAACATCATCAGTGAGAGTCTCCTGCTGAAGTGCTGGTGGTATGTCGCGCCTCTCTATTTTTAGGTCTTGGGTTCTTAAGATGGGTGATGTCATTTCCAGTTCTTTTGTTTTACAAGAGAAGGTAGATAGGATCTAAATTGCTGTGTTTATTGACGGACTTCTGGTCAGAATGCCATTCCTCTAAGAACATCCTTGCTTGTCTTAGTATGTGTGTGCGTTGTCCCAATTAAAGTGGTGCCTTTCTTTGCCTGTATGTATGGAACATAGTGATAAAGGGTCATGTCTTTTGGTGGCCAGCTGGTGTTCATGTATCCTGGTAACACAACAACAGGACAATTTCAATGGCAGAAAAATGATTTTATACACACTGTGTAATTAACGTGTGTGTGCAGATATGTAACATTTTTCATATGTGCACAACACATTCTAAATGAACAACGTAGACACAGTTAACTAAAAGTGATACATATGATGTATAAAATTTATAAAACAGTAAAACATCATTTGATTCTTCCCTCAACGTTCCCCTTCCCTCAACGTTCCCTCCTTTTCTGGAATTCTCCACTCCAATCTCTCATTCTTATCAAGATGTGAATTATAAATTCTTGCTTGTGGTGTCCCAACTTATTTCAGTTAATCCCCTTTCTACAAGAATTCAATATATTGGCCTGTTGGGTACTTTCCAAAGCTAGTGTCTGTCATATTATTAGAGATAAAAATTCTGGCATCAGAGCCAGCATTTGAACACATTGCTCTGTTGTATATGCACTATACAAAGGACCACAGCACACAGGAATTGCCAAAACATTGAGGGATATACATCTACTTCTTTTGATGATCTAGTTTTCTCATTTTTCACATTTCCTCCTCTATGTTGTCTCACTCTTTCTCTCTTTGTATCTAGTTAAGAAATTTACCAATTTGCGTCCCTTCTATCAAAGCTCCATCTTTCGGTTTATATCTATTGCTCTCTTCTTGATGTAATGTGATTATAATTAAGCAATGTAACGAAAAAGACATTCAGGAGGAGCTGGCCAGAGTTAATTAGAAAGGGAGCTGAGCAGGGCAGACCATGGAACAGCAAAGGCAGGAACTTCTGGGGATATTTCGGAGAATATCAGAAATTCTCCCAAAGGTGATGAAACATACTCATGGCAGGACAAGGCAACCATTAATAATAAGGCATCAAACCAAAACAGGAAACATACAATGTGGTGAAGATGATTGGGAATCCAGAGAATTCATTGGCTCTGAAACTACATAACGCTGACATCACTGACACTACAGAGCTCTTAATCATTGTCAGGGAGAGAAACAGAAGAAACACATTCACTTTAAACACAGAAGATGGTATTACTCAAGGAAAAAGATTCAGGTGAATCAAACAATTGAATTAAAATCAGTTAATTGGTTTTGCAGAATGTGTCAGATTGAAAGCATGACCTGGGGAGCGACCCTCAGCAGAATGAAAGTATGAAAATGGAAGTATTTCCACATCAGAAACCAGAGTAGGTCACTGAGTACAGGGCTGATGGGTGAATGGGTCTCGATGTGAACTAAGGGACAGACAGCATAATTGCATTGTAGATATTGCAGCTCAAAACTGCGTATTTGTGTAGTGCTGTAGACTACAGTAGCAGGAGAAGCAGAACAGCATTCAACCACAACCTGTAACTTTAAGCCTCGAATAATTTCCTCAGTCTGCCATTACCATCAATATGATCTATGTTTCAGTAATGACTGTGGGTGAACATGACTGGGTCAGAACCACATGAACCTAAACCTGACGCGAACCCATTAAAGCTACCAAACATGACCAACAAATCTGATCGAAGCTCCGCAATCCTGTCACAATCTGACATAAATGGTGATAGATGTTTAAACAAATGACTGGAGCAAAGGGCTCCACAAATATCCCCACCCTCAGTAATCGAACAGCTCTGCACATCAGTGTAAAAGACCAGGATGTGGTAGCTGCACCAACCTCAGCCAGAAGTGTTGAGTTGATGATCCACCTCATCCTCACCATGATAGCCACAGAATCACAGATGCCAGTCTTCAACCAATTCAATTTGCTGTACGTGACATGAAGAAACAGCTGAACACAGTACGTACGAAAAAGGCAATGGTCCCTGACACCATTCCTGTAATAGGACTGAAGACTTGTGCTGCACAACAAGCTGTGCCCCTGGGGAAGCTGTTTCATTCCAGCTCCAACTCTGACATCGCCCTGGTAATGTGGAAAATTACTCAACTATGTCCAATTCCTAAGAGGATTATAATTACAATCTGACCAGCCACCTCCCCCTCAGACCCACCACGACAGTCAAATTGGTGGGAGTTCTTTTTGACAGAGTTATCAAGTAGCACAGAAATAACCTGCTCAGTATGATTTCCGATAGGTCCCCATGTAGAGATGGTGCTGCTGTGGAAAGGTCACTGGATTACTAATCCAGACCAGGCTAATGCTTTGGCAGCTGGTGTAAGTTAAACACAATTGACAAAATATTAAGTTGCAAAATCTGGTGTCAGTAATAGTGACCTTCTAGCCAACGTCGATTGTACACACCAATTTGCTTCACAAATGTACTTTCTGGAAGTGAATCCCCTTTGCTTTCCTGGTCTGGCCTAAACGTGACTGCAGACACACAGAGATGTGTTAAACTTTGCAATGGTCTCTGAATCCGCCAAACAAGACATTCTATTGTATCAAACTGTTCCGAGGTCTAAAGGATAAAACCAGACAGAACACCCGGCCCCAGCCTCAGTATCGGAAAAAGGGAATGAGAAACACAGTCCTGTTGACCCTGCAGAGACCTCCTTCCTAACATCTGAGAGCTTGTGACAACATTTACAAACTACATAGAAACATCGGGAATGGAGTAGGTCATACAACACATTGAGCCTTGCCCATTCCAGTTCATGTTCAAATATCTCCTCAATGCACTTTTCCCACACACTGTACACATCCCTTAATGTGATTCATTGTGGGAAGCTATAAAGTAGGAAGTGCACTCGTCCCTTTGGTCGGTCGAGTTTGCTACCAAATTCAATATAATGATACCTGGCCCTTTATTTCCATATCGTTCTCCTTCTCACTCACCATTCCTTTACTGTCTCTAAATCCTTATTTATATTCAGTGGCTTGGCTTCCAGCTTCGAGTGCATTCCCCAAGTTCACCAGTTGCTGAGTGCAGACATTTATTGTCATCTCATTGTAGAATGGCCTGTCCGTACCTAATACTGTGGAGCCTTGTTTTAGACACCACAGCCAGGGGAAATATTATCCCTGCTTCCAATCCGTCTCACGCTGTCAGAGCTTTATATCTCTCACTGAGATCTCCAGCCATTTTCCTAAACCCCATGGAATACAGGCCCAGTCGCCCCAAACTCTGCTCCCACAACCAGCCTGTCATCACAAAGATCGGTCTGGTCATCCTTCACTGCTCTCCCTCAATGTCAGGTTTGTCCTTTATTAGGTACTGAGACCAAACATGCACAGAATACTGCACATGTTTGAGATGGGGTCTCACTAAAGCCCTGTACAGCTGCAGTAAGACACGCTTACTCCTGGATTCAAATCCCCCTGAAACGAAGGTCAGCACATCATTGATCTTCCCAACTGCTTTTTGCTCCTGCAATATTGCTTTCAGTGACTGGTGTACAGGGAGATCCAGATCCTTTGCAATGTTACAGCTCCCCACTTGGTGGGTCTATGTACACTGGGCAGCGTGTGAATGTCATTCCCAGTATTGACTTCTGGCTTCAGACCTCACTGCGCTGCAGGGACCTCGGAGGGCCGCGCAGAAGGAAACAACGAAAAGGCGCATACGCCGCTTTTCAGATCAACTTGTTTCAAACAAGCCCTTTTCAAACGAAAAGCAGCCAATCTCTTGTTCCCACCAAAGGGCACACCGCCACCTATACCCACATTGCTCTCCATCTGCCACGTATTTGCCCATTCACTACACTTGTCTTAGTCACTTTGAAGCTTTTTTACAAACTCCCCACCCACTCACAATCCAACATCCTTTAGTTCTGTCAGCAGGCTGGGATATATTGTATTTGATTCCTGCAACCAATTATTTAATGGTTATTGTGAACAGCTGGGACCTGAGCACCGATCTCTGTGATGTCCCAGCAACCTTCCTCTGTTATTATTTTTTAAATTATATTTATATCGTGAATCTGGGTGTGACTGGCTGAGCCAGCATTTATTGCCTGTCCCTGGTTGCCCCTTGAGAAGGTGGTGGTGAGCTGCCTTGTTGAACCACTGCAGTCCACTGTGGATTCAGTGACAGGAACACCATTAAATGCCAAGGGGCAGTGCTTAGATTGTATTTTATTGGTGATGATCAGGGGCTGGTATTTGTGTGACGTGAATATTACTTGCCACTTGTCAGTCTGGATACTGTCCAGATCTTGTTGTATTTGAACATAGACTGCTTCAGTATCTGAGGAGACACAAATGTTGCTGAATATTGTGCAATCATGGGCTAACATCTCCACTTCTGACCTTACAATAGATCAAGCAGCCCTGAAGATGTATGGGCCTAGGCCACTGCCCGAGGGACTCCTACAGACTTGTCCTGGAGCTGAGTTGACTGGCCTTTATCAGCCATGACCATCTTCCTACGTGTCAGGTATGATTCTAACCAGCAGGGTGTTTTCCCCTGATACCCATTGATTCCAGTGTTGCTAAGGTCCCTTGATGCCACGTTTGGTCGAAGGCTGCCTTGTTTTAAAGGGCTGTCACTCTCATCCCCCCTCTGGAATTCATCTCTTTTGTCCATGTTTGAACCAAGGTAATGAGGTCAGGAGCTGGGAAGACCCTGGTGGAGCCCAAACTGGGCGTTTGCTGACCACGTTATTGCTGAGCAAGTGCTGCTTGAATGCACTGACACCTTCCACCACTTTACTGATGATCGAGCGTAGACTGATGGAGTGGTATTGGTCGGATTGGATTTGTTCTGCTTTTTATGCATAGGAGATACTTGGGGTAATTTTCGACGTAATCGGGGAAATGTCATTGCTGTAACTGTATTGGAACAGTTTAGCTCGGGCAGTGACAAGGTCTGGAGAACAACTTTTCAGGACTATTGGCAGAATGTTGTCAGGGTATGTACCCTCTGGGGTATCCAGTGTCTCCAACAGAATCTGGATATCGCGTGGAATGAATCGAATTGGTTGATGACTGGTAAACTGAATTGCTGAGGACCACTGGAGGAGGCCGAGATGGATAATCCACTCAGCACATCTGACTGAAGATTATTGCGAATGCATGAACGTTATCTTTTCCACTGAAGTGCTGGGCTCTTCCATCATTAAGGATGGAGATACTTGTGGAATCTCCTCCTCCGATGACTTGTTTAATTGTCCATAACTATCCTCAACTAGAAGTGGAAGGATTGCAGAGCTTAGATCTGATCGTTGCTTGTGGGATCACTTAGCACTATCTATCACTTACTGCTTGTGCTGTTTGGTGCACAAATAGTCCTGTTTGGTGACTTCACCAGGCTGACACCTCATTTTCAGGTATTCCCAGTGCTGCTCCTGCCCTCCTGCACACTCCATTGAATCAAGGTTGATCCTCTGGCTTGATGGTAATTGTTGTGAGGGGGATATGCCAGGCCATGAGGTTGTGCTGGAGTACAATTCAGCTGATATTGATGCCCCACAACACATTATGGAAACCCAGACTTGAGCTGCTAGATCTGTTCGAAGTCTGTCCTATTTAGCACGGTGATAGTACCACCCAAACGTGTGGAGGCTATTCTCAATGTGCAGGTGTGACTTTGTCTCCAAATTAACTATGCAGTGGTCACTCTTACCGATACTGTCATGGACAGATACTTCTGCAACTGGCAGATGAGTAAGACTGCGATCAAATATGGCTTTCCCGTCTTGTTGGTTCCTTCACCACCTGCTGCAGACCGAGTCGAGAAGTTATATCCTTTCAGACCCAACCAGCTCAAGCAGTAATGCTGCAGCTGAGCTACTCTTGGTGGTGGACATTGAAATCCCTCACCCAGAGTACATTTTGTGCCTTTGCCACCCTCAGTGCTTCCTTCAAGTGTTGGTCAGCATGGAGGAGTACTGACTCATCAATTGAGAGAGGCTGCTACATGGTAATCAGCAGGAGGTTGCCTTTCCCATGTGTAAACTAATGCCATGAGACTTCATGGGATACAGGTCACTGTTGAGGACTCCCAGAGCAATTCCCTTCCAACTGTATCCCACGGTGCCACCATTTCTGCTGTGTCTATCTTGCTGGTGAGAGAGGAGATATCCGGGGAAGGTGATGGGGAGTCTGGGACATAGTCATATTCACAGAATCATACCTTAAATACAATATCAGGCTGTTGCTTCACGTGTCTGTTTATTTCTATTCACTGTTTCCTGCTTGCTGTCCCATTCTAGAAGCATGGCCATATATTCGCCCCAATCCACTAAGATTTGATTTTGCAAACCGGGCTTGGAGCTTTACCAATTTTTTTCTGAAAATCCACATGTTTTACATCTATTGCTTCTCTTTCATTTGTCTCCTAGTCAGTTTCTCAAACATAATTCCCATTTTACAAAGCTATGTTAGTGTTGTCTGTGACCATTATTTTCAGCCTCAATAATTGCTCCTAAACCATTTACTTACTATGTTCGATGTTCCATGTAATATTTCGTTTTCCACACCAGACTTGGTTTTCCTGGTATTGGCAGAAAGTTCTGTGAAGACAGAACTGAAGTAGTGGATTCATAGTTTTGCCATTTCCCTGTTCCCCATTCTCCATTCTCTGGTTTCAAACTAGAAGGAACCCACACTGTTTTGTCATACTTCTCACATTGACATAATTTGACAAGCTATAACAGTTTACTCTTATAACCTTTGTGAACATTATGTTCAGAAACCTATCAATTCCTGTCTTAAGCTGCTCAGCTCCACATCATACACGCACAGGAGCATAGTCTCTGTACCAACAGAAATACAGCACGATCTATATTAGTCCCACTTTCCAACACCAGGCACATAGCCTGGAATATTATGACACTTCCAAGTGCTCGTGCAAGTACACTTAACGGTTGAGAGGTTAGCCGTGATAACTCCCCTCTCAGGAAGGACATTCCAGACCTCAACACCCTCTGGGTGAATAAAAAGTAATATTTAAATCCTCTCTGAACGTCAAGCTCTTCACATTAAGATGTGCTCCCTTGTTCTTGACCCTCTGTCTAAAAGGGACAGCTGCTATCTATCCACCCTGTCCATGCCCCTTGTTAACTTATCCTTCTGAATCACATCCCCTGCAGCCTCCTCTGCTCCAAAGTAAACAACCCGAGCTTATTCAGCCTCTCTCCATCGCTGATATGCTCCACCCCAGGGAGCATCCTGGTGAATCTCCTCTGCAACCACTCCAGTACAATCACATCCTTCCTGTAATGTGGCTCCCAGAACGACATACAGTACTCCATCGTGGACTAAACTAAGCCCTATATAGCACTTATAATCTACTCCCTGATTAATAAATGCTCTACCCAAGGTTCAATTCTTAGATAGTCCATTACCCTGTTCAGTCACATTCAGGGATGTGTGGAGAAACACCCTGTGAGCTTCCTAGTGTGCTGCCACCTTCCAAAGTACATCACCTCATATTTATCAGGATCACATTCCATCTGCCATTGATCTGCCCATCTGATCATTCCACTTGTATTTTCCTGTAAAATCAGAACTTCCTCCTCACTGCCAACCACCCTGTCAATCTTTGTGACAAACACAAACTTACTTATCACAACTCCCACCCCTCCACCCACTCCCCCTCCAGATTCACATCTATACCATTTATGAATGCGACAAACAATAAGGGACACAGCACTGATCCCTGCGGTACACCAGGGGACTCTGGTCTCCAGTCACACAAACAGCCTTCTCCCACCACCCTCTGCCTCCTGACACGAAGACAATTTTTGTTGTAAGTTTTCAAGTTATCCTTGATACTGTGAGATTTTACTTTTTATTCAATTTCCCATGTGAAATTTTGTCAAAGGCCTTGCTGCAAAACTAAATAAGCGACCTAATCAAATCAAATTCAGTAGGTGTGACTTCACTCTGATAAAGTCGTGATGATTATCCCTGATCAAACCTTGCGACTCTGATTTGAGTTCGATTTTCTCCTTCTCTATTTTCTCCAGTAGTTTCCCGAACAGTGATCTAATACTCTCTCGTCCATAGTTACCTTGGCAAATCTCTACCACCCTTACTGTGAAGTGGAATCATATTAGCTGTTCTCAAGTCCTCTGGTACCTCCCCTATAGTTAGATTCCAATTAAAATTTCCTCCCTTGACTCCAACAGTATCCAGACCTGCGGATTGGTCCAATGTTATACCAGACAAAGCCTCAAACCCCTGCTCGTATTTTACATCAATCTCTTCAAGAGCTTTCCAGTCCATCTTCTCGAATTCTTTACCTGCATCCTCCTTCTCTAAAGTAAAACAGCTGTGATGTTTACATGTAACAACCTATCAATGTTCTCCGGGTTGACGCACTGATTGCCCCCCTTTGGTTTCTAATGGACACGAACTGTTTGCAGATTATTCTGTTCTACTTGACCGTGTAGAATACCGTGGGATTCTCCCTAATCTCTTCTGCTTGCACTTCTCCATGTCCCTCTGTTATTCAGTCCCCTCTATGTTTCTAAGTTTCTAAGTTTCACTGCAATCACCTTTCATCTTTTGAAACTCGAGATCACAGGCTGAGTTTCCCCATTAGACAATATTGCCATTTTATGGATTAGTCTGGAGAATACCTTTTGCAGTTCCTCTGTAGTCAGTATATTCGATATTAGATTGGGACTCCAAACGGTACACAATACTCTACGTTTAGTCCCAGCAACACGATATGCAGCTGGTGCATGACATCTTCTATATTGCAATTACATACACATGAATGTAAACCTAATTTTTCGTTTCCTATTTGCATGCGTTCTTCCCAATTCCTTTCACTTTAACTTTTCTTATGATGTTAATGTGAGAGTTCTTTAAAAAAATCCTCCTGAATATACAACGATACGTTATCCATTAGCTCCTCGTTGCCAATGTCGACAAGAATCATCTTCAAACATTTCCAAAAAATGTTTGCCACATATGGTTTCCGTTTTTCGATGCATTATCATCCTCCCCAGTTTTCCCATCACCTTCTATATATCCAGTAACACGTTCTTTGTAATTTAGCCCAAGAGACACCCGACCGCGGATTTCAAGTTAACTGGTCTGTAGTTCACCACTCTCCATATTAATTCTTTCTTAAACTATTGGATAATATTAATAACTTTTGCCATATCCAGATTGGCTAAATATCTTTCCGGAGTGTTTTGGAAAATAACATGAATATCTAAGATGCAATCAATACATCCATTGCTGCTTCCTCTGAAACTCTTGTATGAAGTACATCTGATCTGTCAGATTTACAAATACTCAATCCAGCTTTCTTTTAAAAGATGACCTCAACACTGATAAGAATGATCTTAGACTTTACTTACACAAGTCCCATGGTCACTTGGTATTTCTGGGAGAATTTCTGGATATTCTGCCTTGAAGATAGACACAAAGAAACTGTTTCTTTCCCCTGTGATTTCTCTGTTCTCTACAAGAAATTACCCTGTCCGCATACCTACTGTTCCACATTTGACCTCGTTTTTACTTTTGTTTCACACACTGATCTACGTTTTATTTAGCAGTCTTTATTTTTTTTTCAGCAGTCTTTATGGTTTTCTTTTGTATGCATGCTGTTTCGTTTCTTTGATTTCCTTCTCATTTTCTTGGTCATCCGTTGCTGAGTCCTACATTTCTCCGAATCCACTAGCTTACTACAACACTTGGCATTTTTCTAAGCTGCTTCCTTTGACCTAATAGGTAGTTAAAGATGAGGCTGAAAGAGTTAGGTCGGAGAGGAGGGTGGACCAGATTGATGGGAAGGAAGATGAGCACATATGAACGTTCAAAAGGGGGGAGTGTGCTGAGTTGGAATATTTTACTGGGATAAGGTGGAGTTAGGGGAAATGGGGAAACTGGTGAAATCGACATTAATCCCCTGTGGTTGGAGGGTCCCATGGCAGAAAAGGAACCTTTCTTCATCCATGCTTCGGGTTGTGAGGGTTTGGTGATGGAGGAGGCCCAGGACTCTCATATCCTTGCCAGAGTGGAAAGGAGAGTTAAAGTGTTTAGCCACAAGGTGGTGGAGTTGGTCAATGTGGCTGTTCCAGCGATGTTCTCTGAAATGATCCATGTATGTCTCGCCAATGTAGAGAAGACCACACTGAGTTTAAAGGATGCAGTAGATGAGGCGTTCTGTCTCCCTTCATCACCTATCACTTTCAACACCACCTTCATCTACCTATCGCATTCCTAGCTACCTGCCTCCTGCCACACCCCCTTTTCATTTATCCCTCAGCTCCCTTGACCCAGAAGCCTCATTCCTGATAAAGGGTTGTGCTCGAAACGACAATGCTCCTGCTCCTAGTACGCTGCCCGACCGTGCTTTTCCAGCGCCATTGATCTCCAGCAGCTGCAGTGCCCACTTCCTCCTCACACCTTCAGGGCTTGCATGATTCAGATTTATAACAGTTACTTCAAATAAAACAAACACTATCGTGTACTCAAACAGCATAAAAGAAAACAATGCATTGTGGTCCTTGTTCCCAAAAGGCCCTTTCCAGCAAAGTTTTCAATTAGCTTTTCTGATCAGGTGAATTGGCCATGCTAAATTGCCCGTAGTATTAGGTAAGGGGTAGATGTAGGGCTATGGGTGGGTTGCGCTTCGGCGGGGCGGTGTGGACTTGTTGGGCCAAAGGGCCATTTTCCACACTGTAAGTAAGTAATCTGATCATCCAACACCAATTTCTAAATAACCTGATCGCTAGCTTCGTGCTTGACAAAATGTTAATGCCACCATCTAACACATGCTCATGAAATCCATTTTTCCCAGCATTAGCATTCAGTTCTGTTAACACGGTTTAGATATAATTATTACTGCAGTAGCCACAAATGGGTATATCCCATTTCCTGTTTTATAACATGCCCAACATTTATATTGAAGTTTTCACTTTGATATATAACTCCCATCAATATTTGCTCCTCCTTGCTGTTTTTACGCTCCATCTTACTAGATTCTGTAGAATCTGAGTGACGTGGGATTTGGGGAGATTAGTGGTAGAGATCATCTTGCCACATTATTTATGATCTTCTTAAGCATCATTGTGACATTTTCTCCAGATCTCCCGTTATGCTGATGGAGTAGAGAAGGACAATGATCGTTCATAAATGCTCTGTATTTCCCCCACAGAGCTGAGACTGCTCTAACCTGGGTGGGAACCTTACAGCAGGCTGGTAAAGTATTGCTGCTGCTGTACTGGGTCTTAGTCAGATCACATCTGGAGTAGTGTGTTCAGATTTAGTCTCTTCAATGAAGAAAGGATGTTGTTATATTGGAAGCAGCTCAGAGATGGTCCCCTCAGCTGCATCCTGCGATGAAGGTGCTAGCTTATAACGAAAGGATGATAAAGTTGATCCAATAGCCATTGGAGTTTGCAAAAATGAAAGAAGATCTTATTTCAACATAGATGACAGGAAGGAGTCAACAAGTGAAGAGAATTACACAGATAATGGAGAAATCCATTCCGTTCTCCAGCCTGTTATACAGGAACAACAGAAGGATATTCAGACCTTTGACCCTATTACACCAGAATAGGGTGAGGCTGTTCAGACCCTGGAGCCGAATGTATATTTACAGGAGGAGGCCAATCAGCCCCTCGAATCTATAACACTGGCCACAGAGTAGGCCATGCAGCACCAGGTAACCTATTTCACAGCAACAGGATCAGCCCATTCAGCCACCTCAAGTCCGGAACATAGGAACTGAAAGCAACCACACAGTGACTGGAGATTTTCATGTGGCGCAATCTACAATAACAGACGGCAGTCTGAGGATCGAGAGGTAGCAGGGATGTGGAACAGAGGCCGCGGTGACATCAGCCATGATTGTATTCCATGGCGGAGCAGGTTCGAAGGGTTGGATTCCTGACTGATGCTCCTTGTTCATATTCAGCTTTACGACTGTGTTACACAGTAATGGGGGAGGATTATGTATCAAACAGGAAGCAGGCACTCCAGATAAATCAGTCTAAATCAATTTGACAGAACGTCACCAGTGGAGTCACACAGTAAACAGTGCTGGGTCCTCAACTATTTACAATCTATATCAATGATCAGGAGGATGGAACAGATGTAGAGATACTGAGTTTGGTCATGTTACTGTGATAAGCAAGAGATTAAATTATCAAGAGAGGGTGGAGGGTCTACAGATAGATACAGAATGGTAAAGGCAATGGAGAATAATTTGTCAGCTGCAATATAACATGATATACTCTGTCATATCATTTACAGGAATAATGGAAGGCAGTATGTTACTGAAATGTAGAGGGATTACAGGGATTAATGATACTGTGTACTGGGGGGTTCATTCAGACCAGTTCAGACATGGGAGGTTTTGCTCCATCCCTGATCCTCTGCTCCTTGATGCTCCAAGTGAGCCAATTGCTCTCCGTACACATGGAATGTGTTGAAGTGTTTGGTTGGTGATGGGGGGTGATATTTTCAAACGTGTATCAAGGGGATGACCTTTATCCAAGATACATTCATTCCTTTCTTCATGGAGATCTGAAGACGATGGGAAGGGCTGCCTGCTTGTGAATGAAGAGGCTGCGGCTGCAGTGAGGACAGGGGTATTCACCAACATGATGTACTGTGATGGGCACACTGCAAGATTAATACAGAGAGTGCTCCTTCAGTTCCTCTACCTCTCCACATTGACACGTCTACTCCACAGATGCCATGTACACCATCGGGAATCCCATTATACTGGATACACCTGGCAGCTCCCTGCTGAGGGAGAAACAATGTATTTACCTCATCCACCATATATATCCTCCATCACTGAATGGTTACATTGATGGCAACATACTGGCAGATAATGGATATGTCACCCAGTCGTGTTTGAAACGTTCCAGAACATAGAAGCAGAATGAAACTGTGACCCTAACAGCCACTGGCTGCACCATCCTCCCCCTGGTGTGATAAAGGAGGTGACACCGCTCTGTGACCAGCTCCTTGTTCAGTCAGGGCCCCTCACACTCTGCTCCTGGGTTAAGTGGAGCTTGGGAAGCTGTTCCTGGAAAATCCGGGGTGGACACAGCAGATCCCTTTCCCCACACGCACTCACTGCGTGGTTCCAAAGCTTGCCCTCTCTGCAACCTCTGCTCCATTTGTTGTTCATGTTGCAGAACCAGATGTTGTAACTACAGTCCCCATGCTCCATCCAAAGTTGGGTCACCAAATCCTCAGGTCTCTCTGAATGTCTGAGGCAGCTCACAGAACAACCTCCAGCAAACCATCCCCTGCTGCTGCACTAACTTTTCAAAAACAGGAGTCAGTTAGAAACCCCTCGTCTATAAGTGTTGTGGACCAGACCAGATTCCCGCAAAATATTTTAAGAAGGCCGCTTAGACTCAACCCTTTCCTTATTTTGAATATAGATGGGAAGTGTGCGTTTCAGATATGTTGTGACTGGTCAAACTACTCGACATGAAGCAAAATGTAATCTATTCAAATGCTTTAGTTAAAATACAATCAAAGAAAAGAAAAATTTGGGATGGCTTATATGTTGGAAAACTTACACAAAGAGTAGATACCGTACCTTCTTGGTATACACTGCTTGGCACAAAGATATATTCAAATACAGATTCTTATGCAATTTTCTTATCCAGGAGAAATCAACATGAACAGGGATCTCAGAGAGAAAGGCTTCTAGGGATCATGTATTGAAACTACCAACCATTCTGGGACACGGACAGCTTCTGAATGCTGCAGCTAAAAACAAAACGAGGAAACCTGTTCTGAGAGAGCTGGCCACTGCCCTTCCATTGTTACAACCGTTATAATAAAGCCTAAAGGCTTTCTCAGTTATTTAGTTAAACTGTGTTCAGACAGCAGTTCTTCACCTCTGCCTTGAAAACCTCTCTTCAAAAACAACCTAAGAGAAAATAACGTTTTTACAGTGATAGTATACTCACAACTCCACATTTAATAAAATGATCCATCAATATACAAAGATGTATTAATTTTAGACCTCCAAATCTTCCTCTATTAGTAGACTGGAATGAATATATATTACAATGACTGTGAGCATACAAATGTTCACAACTCGATTCGATTTCAGTCATTTCACTCATGCCACAGAATGCTTTTTGTCTTTCTTCATCCAAGTCTCCACAAAGTGTCAAAACTTACTTTTTCTCGCCCTGTAAACTTTATAATCTAAAATTGAATGGCAGCAAGAATAAGCTCAGTCGAAACAGACTGGATTTTTTCTCCCGAAACTTCTCCAAAAATGTTAATGTGTCACGATCAGTGATAAAGATTTGTCTCAGGTATTTTATTCGCAATTTCAATGCTGAAATGTTGTAACACCAACACCAAGCTCAAGGCCCCCTTCGCCATTGTGGAATAAATCTGTTGATGTTTTCACTGGACACTCCAACCACACGTTACATAATGCAGCACTTCTCATCTCTCCAATACATCCTCTGAATGGCATTGCTCCTCATGTCTCAGCATAAAAGAATTACATGCTTCTGTACCTCTTTGTGCTCTAACCTCTTTACCTGCTACTCCTGGCCTATGCCCGTAAACCTTACTCTCACAAGTATATGTTTTAAGAAGATCTCAAACATTCTTCTCAATCCCTCACAGAAACCAAACTTTGATTTCTGAACCCAATCATCATCATCAGCCATTTCAGTTTCTAAGCTTGTCATTGCAACTCTCTGCTCTTCCACACGAGTTCTCACGACTGCAGGAAGTGAATTGTTGAACTTCTCCAAAATTAGAGTCTCTCTCAGAGTGCCATAGGTTTGTTCTGTTTTTAATACCGTTCCCCACCTTTCAAAATTACTTTGTTTGATTCTTTCAAACACAACGTGCGTTTAACCAGGGATGCTATTTTAGATCCCTGAAACACTGTCTGTCGGTTTTTGGCACAAGCTCATATGCACTTCAGATGGCTTTGTTCACCTCCTCCGATAGGGATGCAAATACCTATCAGCTTTGTTTGGATAAACTAAATCCATATGTTCTCTGGCCGCTGCACTTGTTTAGCCACTTTCTGAAATGAAATTAAAAAGGCTCCCCCATCATTCTCATCAAATTTAGATATTGCCTGGATGTATTTAAACAGATCCTGATTAGGCCTTTGTCTACCATAGGGTTGCTCTACCTCACTATCCTTTAATGAAAATCTATACAAAATGAAGAGGAATTTAGAATAAAATAACTATTGGAAACCTTAACCAAATAATGGATACAGTACGTTCTACAAATGAACTGTTCAATCTATTAACATCACCTAAACACACCCCTTGGCAAAAAGGAACATTCAGACATGCATTCTTGCATACAGTTCTCCAGTACAGGAGGAAACACCATCAAGTGAGGCTTTAGAGAGAGTAGCAGCTAGGGATAATTTACTAAAACTTCCAACCCCTCTAGGACCCCAAGCACCCGGTAATTGTTACAGCTACAAGAAAAAACAAACGAGAAAGCCTGGTCTGTGTGACCTGGCCATTGTTACTACTATATATTAAAAACCCTAAAAGTCCCGTAAGTTATTTACTTGAGCCGTTTTCAGTCGGAAGTTTGGCCTTTAAGATCTCTTACTAAAAAAATGAGAAACTAACGTTTTATTTAAAAAGTAACAGCATTGCCACACAACTTAGATGCCTGGTCGTTTACTCAATGAGCTTCCTCGTGTTACTGAACGCAAGGTCCCCTGAATGCGGCAAGCACAGGTACAGACCAAGTTACAAGGATGTGTCTTATAACTTCTGAAACACGCCTGTCTATGAACCATCACACGGGACTTATCGGGAAGGCAACAACAGCTTGAAAAAACACCATTTCAGTATTTCTGAGCTACACAATGCCAGCACTCGATACACTGGGGAGACAAAACCCAAGGCCAGGGAAAGGTACAGAGGGACAGAGAGATTCACATTAAAGACAGAAACAGACAGTTAATTAACTGAAAAGATGTTGTGGAAATATGTGGAAAAAGGCAGGGCAGTGGGACTAACTTAGGAAGTGAGATATTCCTGAGTAAAATTACAAGAATGAGAACATTGAATAAAGGCATTGTCAGATCAGCAGAAATGGTTTGTTACATCAAATTCTGAAACTGCTTCACCGGACACCGCAAACAACAGAAACTGGGACAAGATGACAGCCCAGCATGGAGAGCTGTGCAGACACTGCTAGTGAGTTGCTCAGTAAACGACACTATCTGCCCAGCATGAGAATATTGCAAATGTGTGTGTGTGTGTGTGTGTGTGTGTGGTTGAATGCGAAACTCATTGTTTGAGAAGGAACGCACATAGTGGAAATTATTTTAAATAAGAACAGCTGGCAGGCTTTTTATTAATCAACAGAGAGAACGATGGAAGTTTCATGGACAGATGAATATAAACTGTTTGAGAATGTTAAAGTAAAGTTATTGCCAGACACAGCAGCAATATACATTGGCATGCACAGGAATGACAGATGGATGGGAGTTTGGTGTGAGGTGGAATCAGATTTGCTTCAGCAGGTTTGAAGCCGGGAGTGTCAGCAGCAGATTATTGGCTTCATTAAGCCTGTACTTCATAGCTCAAGGTTCGAACAGCAGATGGAATAAACCAGTGAGATATATTCTGGAGTGGTGAGTATTTCATGTTCGAAATGTTCAGGGCATGGTGTCAAGAATCAGTTCATAGACAAAGGGATCTCCCACAGTTGTGACTTGTCTGCTTCAGCTGCAGATATTGGCCAAGGATGGGATGGAAACAGTGGAAGGAAGTGGAGTTTGTAACCAGAACAGTAGACGGTGACCTCTATGCTCTTAACAGCAAAGGCAATGATACAATGCATTGTGGTTGTCCCCTGAAACTGAATAGATCAACATAGAGACCCGTGAGTAACACTGTCAGAGCAGAGAGCGAGACAGTAATTGAACACGTTCATTAATGTAATTAGTAGTGGTCTGTAGAGTGAATATCTGGATTGAGAGATTCAACAGGAACAATAATAGTGACACGATGTGTAGACTACATTAAATAACCATAATACAATCATAACTGGTTTATAGAAAACAAAATCTGGACAGTGACACTTACCAGGAACATCAACGATAGCCAGGAAGGGATAATAAAAGTATTGAATAATGAGAAGAGCGTAATAGATCCGCAATGATAATAACCACCAATAAAATGCAGAAAGATATCAAACATAATCAGGTAAGCTCCTCTATATTGTTAGAATATTCCTGTTTAATGTTCTCAGATCCTGATCCATTGTTTGAATATTCCAGTCTAATGTTCTCAACTTCTGATCCATTGTTGGCACATTCCAGTCTCATGTTCTCAGATTCTGATCTCTCCTCCCCCTCTCTCTGGATCTGCTGATCCCTGTCAGTGCTGTCGGTGATACTCCCGCTCATGTTATGGGATAACACATTGAATGGAGTCCATTTATCATTAAAAGATGGAAACCCTCCACTGGCTTAATTAGAATCCATGGAGACTGGCATTAACCGCACTTACTGAACAAATAGGCTCAGTTAACCTGTTCAAAACATCACTTTTCATTTACTGGTTTTGGATCGAATGGATGAGGGTTGCTGAGGAATGGATCATAAGTCTGGAAATCTTTTAAATCTTTTTATTAACTTGTATATGAGAGTATTAACAGGACACTGCAGGCGTCTATATATGTTCCACTCTGTTTATGAAAGGAAGCAGTTATAAAATAACAGATCGGCGAGATAAAGAAATTTCGGGTGATCAAGTTTCTCGATACTTGAGTATTTCAAGTTAGTAATGTTCATGGCATGGTGTCAAGAATCAGCTCATAGTCAATGGGATCTCCCACAGTTGTGACTTGTCTGCTTCAGCTGCAGATATTGGTCAAGGATGGGATGGAAAGTACGCAAAGTACAGTACTTATTGACCAGTGTGCGGCCACTCCTGGTTATAATGCCCTGTTGTCAATTCCTTTCATGACCTTGAGACAGAGCATCGAGGCTGCTGCTCAGGAACAGGCCGAAGCAATTCTGTACCTATGGGCATCTTACTGAGGGATAAGAGAAGGCCATTCAGCCCATATTAGCCTGTTGCTACTTAAACAGGTGGAAATCTAGAATATTGGCACATTATGCGGAAAGAATCATTCAAAACGAAGAGATGCATCGCTGCAGCTGTATGAAGTGTTACTGAGAGGGTACCTGGAGTACATTGTGTTGTTTGTGTTTCTGTAACTGAGAAAGGATGGACATCCATCAGATATAGTTTAACGGATGCTCGTAATCCACGGGTTGCTGTGTCAGTTAATGTCTCAGATTTGTTGCACAGGGACAGAAGGAGGCCATGAAGCCTCTTGAGTCTATTTCAGAGGGACATGAGGAGGTCACTCAGCCTCTCCAGTCTATTTCAGAGGGACAGGAGGAGGCCATTCATGCTTTCCAGTCTATTACAGAGGGATAGGAGGATCCTATTCAGCCTCTCGAGCCTGTAACAAAGGGGCAGGAAATGTTTATTTAACATTCAAGTCTGTTACACATAAATATAAGTTTTAAACTAGTTATGGAATAGGAAAGACCTGATGTAAACATTAAAGTTCTAACTTTGAATAAGGCCAATTTGGAAAGTGTTAAGCGAGCCCTGTGAAAGGATGATTGGAATACCCTATTCACAGCTAAAGGGATGGTTGGAAAATGCAAGGCCATCAAAACGTGGTTTCAGAGTCCAGAGCCAATGTGTTCCTATTAGTGAGATGGGCAAGGCTGGTGGGTGCAGGGAGCGCTGGATGGTTAGATATATTGATGCTCTGGTCAAGGTAAGGAAGGAGCCATATGTCAGGTAAACAGAGCTGAGATTACGTGAATCCCGAGAGGAGTATAAGGGCAGTACGTGTGTAGTCAACGGGGAAATCGGGCCAGAAAAATGTGGACATGAGATTGCTTTAGAATTAGGGTTAACGAGGCATTGAAGCAACTCTACACATCCTTCCATTGCAAAATATTAACTAGGGAGAGAATAGGGCACGTTTAAGATCAGTCAGGCTACGTATGTGTGGAACCATAGGAGATGGAAGGGATACTAAACAAGTATGTTTCCTAGTATTTAATGTAGAAGAGGTTACAAGAGCGAGAGAATGAAGAAATACATAGTGATATCTTGAAAAGTATCTATATTACAAGGTGATGTTGGACATTTAAAAACACATAAAGGTGAATAAAGCCCTGCGACCTGATCAGTCGTATCTCAGAATATCGTGGGAAGCTAAGAAAGAAATTGCGCAGCCTTTTGCTGATATATCTGTAACATTGATTTCCACAGGTGAGGTGGCAAAAGACTGGAGGGTTGCTAACATAGTGTCATTATTTCAGAAATTAAGGATAACCCAGGTAACTATAGATTGGTGAGCCTGACGTCAATGGTGACTAAATTGTTGGAGGGGATTTTGAGGGAAACGATGTATATGCATTTGGAAAGACAAGGACTGAGAAGGGCTTTGTACATTGGAGATCACGTCTCACTGACTCAATGGAATTTTTTGAGGAAGTGAAGAAGATGATTGATGAAGGCAGGACAGTGGATGTTGTCTTCATGGAATTCAGTAAGAAAACCAAAATATTCTACATGGTAGACTGGTTAGCAAGGTTAGACTGCCAGGGATCCAGGGAGAACTCGCCATTTAGGTCCAAACTTTTCTTGAATATCGGAGACAGGGTGTGACAGTTGGCATTTGTTCATTAAACATGGAGACCTGCGACCAGTGGCACTGCTCGCAAAGTTCAATAGTGGGTCCACTGCCTTTTGTCACTGATACAAATCTTTTGCACCTGAGTATATGAAGTATGGTCAGTAAGTTTGTAGATAATTCCAAATTTGGTGGTGTAGTCGACAGTGAAGACTGATCTCTCACAATATAATGAGAACTTAATTAGCTGAGCTGAGGAGTGGCAGATGGAGTTTATTTTAGATAAATGTGAGGTGTTGCATTTTGGCAAGAAAAATCAATATTCGAGATTTCCACCTGTTTAAGTAGCAACAGGCTAATATAGTTAGGTTCCTGTCGAAAGCTGCCAATCAAGGAGACCTCGATAGAAATTATAGAATCCTGACAGTTAGGAGACAGGCTATTCGGCCCATCGAGGCCACACGGTCCCTCTAAACATTATCCCACTGGACAAACCCCTACCCTATCCCTCTCAGCCTGTATTTCCCATGGGTAATGCACCTTGCCCTCACATCCAAGGGTACTATGCACAATTTAGGATGGCCAACCTACCCTTATCTGTATATCATTACACTGTCGGAGGGAAACATAGCATCCGGAGGAAACTCACACAGACACGGGGAGGATGTGCAAACTCCACACGGCCAGTCATTCAAGGATGGAATTAAACCCAGATCTCTGCCCTGTGAGGCACCTTGTGGTGCAGGTTCTCTGTTCCTTGAAATTGCCGTCACAGGTAGACAGTGCAGTGAAGAAGGCACTCGGTGATCTTCCCTTTATTGGTGCGTGCTTTGAGTCTATGCGTTTGCATGACATTTTGCATCTGTACAGGACATTGGTTTGGCCACTTTTGTAATATTGCCTTTAATTCTGGTCACCCTGCTGTCGGAAAGATGTTGTCAAACTTGAAAGGGTGCAGAAGAGATTTAAAAGAATGTTGCAGGTGTTGGAGGGTTGGAGTTACAGGGAGAGTTTGAATAGGCTGGGAGCATTTTCAAGTGTTGAGGCTGACGGTGGACCTCAGTAAACAGTCAATGTATTTTCCCAGGATAGTCAATTCCAAATATAGAATATAAAGGCTTAAGGTGAGAGGAGAAAGATTTAAAAAGGGACGTGAGGGACAACATTTTCATACAGAGTCTTCTGCGTGTATGGATTGAACAGCCAAAAGAGGTGGTGGAGGCAGGCACAGTTACACCTTCTAAAATGCATTTGGATGGATACATGCATGGGAAGTGTTTAGAGAGAGATGGGCCAAGTGCTGGCAAGGGAGACGAGATTAATTTAGGATATTTGGTTGGTATAGGTGACCAGACCGAAGAATCTTTTTCCGTGTTATACATCTCTGAGAGTCTATTGACTCTTGAGTGTTTAACACGGGAACAGGAAGAGGCTATTCAGCTTCTGAATTCTGTCAGTCAGCTGGTTTGCTCAATTACTGACAGTAAAATACAAAAATAAATCATTCAGATTTTGATGTTGTTTTACAGAAACAGGAGAAAGGCTTTTAGTCAAGAGAAGCTGTAAAGAATGTGAATAAGCCATTCAGTCCCTCACCTCCATTCCACAGGAGCAGCAGGTGAGCACAGAGCTATTGGAGCCTGTTACTCTGTAGCAGGAGGAGGCCATCAATATACACAAAACTTCGATTAGGAGACAGTCACTCAACTGCTCGTGACTGGGACACAGGAACAGGAGGGAGTCACTCAGCTGCTAAAGACTGGGACACAAGAACAGGAGTCAGTTATTCTACTGCTCGAGACTGGGACACAAGATCAGGAGGCAGTCACTCAACCGCTCGAGACTGGGACACAGGAACAGGAGGCGGTCATTCAACTACTCGAAACTGGGACACAGGGAAATCTAGAGGCGACTGAGGCCCGTGGATCCTGTTTCGCAGGAACAAGAGGAGGGGACTCACTCCCCACCAGCATGGGACACTGGGAGAGAAGGGGAGTTTGCTTGGAACAAACACAAATATATGAATAAGTTGCATTGGTCCACACAATCCTGCCAAAACATTCACTAAGACCATGGCTGATCTGATGGTGATCCCTCATTCCATTTTACACAGACTGCCCTCTCTGCAGCCTCTGCTCCATTTGTTGGTCATGTTGCACACCCATATGCTGTAACAACAGTCACATGACTCATCCAGAGGTTCGGGTCTCACCGGATGAGTCTGGATTTGAAGGGTCCTATCACTAGAATGAAAACATAAAATAAAGCTATAGCCAGATGTTTAGTTCTCACATTCGCAATCCAATTCACATAACCAGCCCGTCCATTGTATGTTCAGGATGGAGCACTGTGTAGATATGGCAAGCGTACTGCAGATTACAACCCAGCAATGTCCAGAATGGAACTGTGTGCAGCCCCCACCAATGCTGGATCTATAATCATGGGCTAAATGTCCAGTGTCGGGAGCTGTGCAGTCCGCACTGGTTCATTCATATATCTACCCAGGCTGTTGCATTGTTCGGTAACACTGTGTTAGATCACTGCCCAGTGTGGGGAAACTTGCAGCCAATGTTGGAAGTGACAGGATGTGCAGCTCCCATCCATTTACATCTCCATATCTCCACTGTGCGTTGACAAGGGGTGTCATGGATGTGAAAATCACTGTGATGTACAGATGTAAATGGAAACAGTTTAAATACCAATAGTTCTGATTAAGGCGAGTATCACACCAGTATTTAAACCTGAAATACCTGAGATAATATCCAATGAGGTTTCGTGAATGGTGCAAAGTAGTTAGAGGGGGATGGTAATGTTATAGTGGTTGCACTATAATTAACAATTTGAATTAGAGGAACAAATATGCAGGGGGACTGGGGAGACTTGCAGGAACAATAGGGTTGTTATAATGGGTGATATCAATTTTCCTAACGTTGACTGGGGCTTTCAGATGGTTAAGAACTTAGATAGAACGTAATTTGTTAAGTGTGCTCAGCGAAGTTTCCACAATCAATATATAGACATTCGTACTCGGGAAG
Source organism: Chiloscyllium punctatum (assembly GCF_047496795.1). Lineage (NCBI taxonomy): Eukaryota > Metazoa > Chordata > Chondrichthyes > Orectolobiformes > Hemiscylliidae > Chiloscyllium > Chiloscyllium punctatum. The sequence continues at coordinate 236,330 of NW_027309996.1, read as the reverse complement.
GGAAAATCTCGACCTACTGTTGGGAAATAGGGCAGGATAGCTGAAGGAGATAAAGTTGGGGAGAATTTTGGTAAAAGTGATTAGAGTTGTATCAATTTTAAAATAGTTATGGTAGGGACAAAATTGGTCCACAGGTTCAAGTTCTAAATTGGGGCAAGGCGTATGTTGTTGGAGTTAGACAGGGGATTGCAGGGGATGATTAGAGTTGTTTGTTTCCAGGTAAAAGGATCTCGTGCAAGTGGGAGGGCTTTAAAAGTGAGATAGCTCGAGTTCAAGGTTTCCATTTTCCTGTGAGGATAAAGGTTATGTTTGACTGGAAGAGAGAACTCTGGATGTCAAGAGATATTGAGGCTTTGACCAGAAAAAGGAGGCGTGGCTCATGTTCAGCCAGCTCGTATCAAGGGAATCCCTGGAGGTATACAGGGGATAGAGGATTTTACTGAAGAAGGATATCAGCAAGGCCATAAGGGGATATGAGGTAGTCTTGGCTGAGAAGATTTTCGTGAATCCAAATTCAGTATAGTAAAGATAAAGAGCAACTAGAGAGAGAATAGGATGCTTTAAAATGCAAAACCGGCATGCATGCATAAAACCTCAAGAGATGGGTGGAGTCCTCAATTTCCCCTCTGTGTTTATCATGAAGAAAGCCATGAAGACCTGTGACCTTTGGGAGGTTAGTTGTCATATCTTGGTACTGTCCATATCACAGTTGAGTTGCTGTTGGACTTATTAGAATGCACAAAGTCAGACAAATCTCTTGGTCATGACCAGATATATCTAAGAGTACTGTAAGAGGCAAGAGAAAAAGCTTAGGGACCAAGATTCCGGAAGACTGGGCGGTAGCAAATGTTGTGCCCTTATTCAAGAAGGGCTGCAATGAAAAGCCTAGGAAATATAGACCAGTAAGCCTCACACCTGTTTTCGGTAAACCACTTGAGAAGGTTCTGAGAGATAAGATGTGCATGCATTTGGAAAGACAGAGTTTGCCTTGGAGCAGTCAGCATGGCTTTGTGCGTGGCGGATCATGCCTTACAAATTTTGTTAGAGATTTTTGAGGAAGTGACCAGGAAGGTTGATGAGAGCAGGGTTGTACACATATTCTATATGGATTTCAGTAAGGCCTTTGATAAGGTTCCACATAGTAGGCCGCTCTAGAAGGTTAGATCGCATGGAATCCAAGGTGAACTGACAAATTAGACTGAGCTGCCAGTGGAAGTGGTTGAAGTGGGCACACTAACAACATTGAAAACATTTGGACAAATACACTGATAGGAAAGGATTAGATGGATACAGAGCAAAGGCAGGGAAATGGCAGATTGGTAGATAAGGGACAATTACACCATGGTTTGTTGACGGAGCACGGTGGGCGTATTGGATGGGTGAGTACGGAGGGGGAACATTCCCATCCCAGAGGGTGCCACACCACCAGATCTACCGAGCATGGTCTGGGATCACTACCGAGTCCAGTGCAGTATTTGAGGTCTGAAGAAATGTCCAGCAATACAGGACAAGCATCAATAACCTTCCCCGCTCTGTCAGGATAAGGGTAACCGTATTCTGTCTGCTCCCTCACAATCACTGTATCTCTGTGATTGCAACTACTCCCGAACAAGGCTCATGGTCCCCCACTCTCACTACTGCATGCAACACCTTCTCTCTCTCTCTCTCTTCTTTGCAATACCTCCCACACAGTCATAGAATATTCTGGTGAATGCCGATTATAAAATGTTCCAGATAATGTTCCAAATATTTCCCAGTTTCAGAAAAATGTTAGTGTCCCAGTGTGTAACACATAACAGTCACTTGACTCACCTTAATGATATTAAACCAAAAACAACTTCTAAACACGTCTTGTTGCAAATACAATTTCGAGCAGAGAACATTTTTACCCTCAGGCATTATCTTGACCGTTATCTGAACTGTACCACTTTCCTTATTATGAATGTTTCTCTTACCCTTTGTCTGTGACTGTTTCTGTCTGTAACAGTTACACAGTCTCCCACTCAGTTGGCTAGACGGCCGGTTTGTGATGTCGAGGCAGGGCAACAGCGCAGGTTCAGTTCCTCACATTGACAGAGATTACCATGAAGGGGACACTCTCTCAGCCTCACCCCATCACCCGAGATGTGGGGATCCTCAGGATAAACCACCATGAGTGGGCTCTCTAATGAGAGTTTTTTGGGACTGTATTCTATCAATGTTAGCATTTTAATTAAAAAACTGATTTAAAAAGAGATTTTTAATATTATAATAAACCAATAACAACAAAACTCAAATATCTGAAAAAAAATTACATCCAATTGCATGTACATACAAAACAAGTTAAAACACTACACAGACAGAAGAAAAAACAAAACTAAACAATAAATAAGGAATAAATAATACAGCTCAGCATAACAAAAGGACAGCTCTCGTTCATCAAGAGCATTAACTGATCCACATTTTTATGTTCATAGTTCTTCCTCTCTGGGAGTGGGGGAGTTAAGACATCCAACACAACAGAATATTTTTCCTAGCACAGAAAGTACGGATTGTAAGGATATATATTTTTTTCCCATATTCATCTGTGGAAAGTACCTTGGGCAGGCCCAGGAAAACAGAAACCAAGTCCATCTCCAATTCAGTCCCCAATACACACTCTATCATATCTGACACAGTGCTCCAATATAGATGAAGTCTGCTGCAGAACCACAAGCAATGAGTAAGAGTGCCTGTAGTCATTCTGCATTTCGGACATGCTGAAGATAATCCCACTTTGAATATTGAGAGACAATTTGGGGTCAGACAGACCCTATGAAGAATTTTCAACTGCATGGAATGGGTCCGATCACAGAGCAAAATCCTTTGCACATTTTCACAAATATCCTCCCATGTCTCAGAAGTGTTCTGAACCCCCAACTCTCTAGCAGACAACACAAAGTTGCACAGTCTCGTCTGAGGGGACACTCTCCAACGAATGATAAAGGGTACTGACAGAGAGTGTATTCGAAGAAATAAGCGCCCTCTTCCCTTTATCGGATCTGTATGAGTGTGGTAAATTTGTGTTTTTTTTCAACCGAATCTCTGATCTGGAAAAAATACAGAAGAGGTCTCTACTAGGTAGTCCATACGTACGAGTTATTTGATCAAATGACATCATTGTTTCTCCATCAAATAACACGTGGTGGCTCAGTGGTGAGCATTGCTGCCTCACAGCACCAGAGTCTCGGCTTTGGTTCCGGCCTTGGGTGACTGGCTGTGTGGAGTTAACATATTCTCGCCGAGTCTGTGTGTGTTTCCTTCCACAGTACAAAAATGCACATGTTAGATGAATTGGTCATTGATAAATCACCCATAGTGTTTTGGGATGTGTAAGTTTGGGCATTTGTCAGGGTAAATATAGGATGGTAGGGGATTGGGTCTGGGTGGGTTTGTCTTTAAAAGGTCGAAGTGGTCTTGCTGGGCCCAAGGGCTTGAATCCACACTGTAGGGATTCTACTAATTCTAAATCACTCAAGCAAAGTACAGCTCTTGCTGCCACCGTTTAAACCTGGAATCCATTATCCCCGGATGACAGCCCAGTGTACCAATTACAGAAGTAAGAAACATGATTTTGGTTGTCTTGCCCTCAATCTGACGCATTGTCACTCATGCTTTAACAGTATTGATAATTATTGGGTTATGACAATACTCCATAAATGTTATTATTTTGCCTAAGAACAACCATGGGCCGCACAGTGGCACAGTGGTTAGCACTGCTGCCTCACAGCACCAGACCCGAGTTCAATTCCTGCCTCAGTCGATTGACTGTGTGGAGTTTGCACATTCTCCCCGTGTCTGCATGAGTCTTCTCCGGGTGCTCCGGTTTCCTCCCAAAGTCCAAAAGTTATGCAGGTCAGGTGAATTGGCCATGCTAAATTGCCCGTAGTGTTAGGTGAAGGGGTGAATGTAGAGGAATGGGCCTGCGTGGGTGGTGTGTCAGTGTGGGCTTGTTGGGCTGAAGGGCCTGTTTCCACACTGTAATAATCTAGCAATAAGTGTTCACTTTGTCTGAGAGGGTTCAATATCTAACCGTATTGACGCCGTGCACTAATGTATGATAAAAAGAGCTTAATTGATAGCTTTTAAATTGGGAGATCTAATTCCCACAATCTGGGGGTTGTTACAATTTGGGTAGGTTGATAAAGAGTTGTTTATGGTGCCAAATAAAAGAGCTAAACCAGCCATTATGTCTCCTAAATATCTGTCTGGGAAACACCAAAGGAAGCATTCACATGGGGTATAGTAAATGAGGAGGGACATTCATTTTAATAAGAGGTATTCGACCTAGCCAGGATATTGGAAGTGCCTCCCGTCTTTGAAGGTCTTGTTTAATTTTGTTAAACACATGGACATAGTTCACGTTAAATACATTATCAAAGACAGATGTAATGAATATACCGAAATAGAGACCCCCCCACCCCCCACCCCCCACCATGATCATTTAAAAGGAAACCAGGATTTGCCCTCATCAGGTATTTCCCTAAGGCCTCCCATAGGCATGGCCTCCAACGTTGTAAAATTAATCTCAAAGCCCGAAAAGGCGACAAGCGAATTAATGCATTACATCACGGCTGAAATTGTGTGATTTGACAAAAATATAAGACCCTCACCTGTATCCAACATAATATTATGTGGCATCTATATCACTTCTGGACCAGGTATGTTGGGGTAACATTCCCAATTGTGCAGGATGCCACCGAATTTAAGATTGTTGCAGGGATGGGGAAGAGATCAACCCTCGTGTAGTATTTCTGCAGGTTAAAGAATAAAATAAAATCCCTACTTGTGAGGTAGATCTGCCTCCAGACATCTAGTTCTGCACACACATCCACTAATTGCTTACATTATAACGGGGATATTGGGGGCCGTTTGAACATTCTGCCCATCATGAGGTCCATAACACAGTTGAAATCTCCTTCTACAATAATGTGCCACGTTGCAAGATAACTTAATTTGGCAAATGCAATTACCAGGATTTTAGGAGGGTGCGCTGGGGGGGAAATAAACATTCCAAATACTGTATTATTTCCCATAGTTCAAGGCTTTAGGGATTATGATCCTCCTGTGAGTGTCTAAAACAATCTAATAATTTAAATGGAAGATTCTTCCTGTCCAGTATGGCTTCTCCCCTGCTCCTAGCATTAAAAGATGAGAAATAAACCCGATCAAACCCGCCCTGCTGTAACGTCAAATGTTCCTTGTCATCAAGGTGCATCTCCTGCAATAGGACAACATTCACCCTCTCCTTTTTAAGACTAGAAACTATATTTTTCCTCTTGACTGGCAGATGGCTCCCCTTAATGTTCCAGGTATGCCATTTAAGCACATCATTCTCGATAACACACTGTAGCAACATTTCAACTCTCGAGTTTCACATCGACTTACACATGACTGATCATTAATGAAAAAAGACTCATAGAGCCAAAAAACTGTACAAACTAAAACTACTACACATAACCAGCTCTGAAAACCTTCCAAAGCTAAACACATAAAAAAACCAAAGAACGAATCAAACACCAAATTGCCAATGACACTTGATAGGGTAATTTACTGCCACACCACCCCTGCCCACCGGCGACGTTTTCATATCACAAAACTTTATCTTCTGCCCATTACCAATATGGCATCCAGGGCAATTAACAACAAAATTCCAGCTTGAACTGCCGGTGGGCACTGAGCAAATCAAGAGAAAATGAGTAATAATACTAATGAAGAATTTAGAAGTGACTACTCTACCCAACCCCGACTATAATTAAACACTGGTTACTACCAGAAAAATCCAAGAAAATTTCTTTAAGAGAGAAATATGATTGTCTAAACATCCAGCTTTCTTTAAAATATCCACAAAGTTTTCGCTTTCTCTGGAGAGTCAGGCGGGTTCACGGATCCATTCAAAGCAATACTGAGCACCGCTGGAAACCATAAGGAATAAACAATCCCGAGTTCCCTTACTCTTCTCTTGATATCATCAAAAGATTTTCTTTCTTGAATCAACGCTGCTGAAATGTCCTGAAAGATCATAATCCTGGAGCTCTCGTAAATTAAAGCCATCGGATCATTGGCCTGTGTTCTGGAAGTTTCCATCAGTCTTTGTTTGTCCCCATAACTATGTAATCGCACAAGGACAGGGCGAGGGCGCTGGTCTGAGGCTGACCTCCGCACCATAACCCGATGAACTGTCTCACTCTTCACCCGTCCCTCTTCAGCTTCGAAGTGAAGGCATCGCTGCAGCCAGTTCTCGGAAATCTTCACTGGCTGACCACCTGCCGTCTGGTCCAGCAGACGGACGATGTGAACATTTTTCATCCTGCCCCTGTTCTCAAAGTCGTGTTCGTTAAGGTGCAGACCTGTTTTTCAAGGGCGAGTATCCGCTCCTTGAAGAAATCAGTTGTAGTCTCTGCCACTGCAGTTCGGCGCTCAAACTCATCCATTCTGTTTCCAAGGCTTTCAAGTCATGTTTTTGGAGCACGGCTGAGAATGGCTCTAGCATACTGCTGAACTTTTCTTTAATCATGTCTTCAGTCATTTCACATAACTTGGTGAACTCAGTAACCAAGGTCTGGTGAGTAACTGGGTCTATGGAACGAGCAGAGTGGGTTGCAGCTACAGCCTCAGGCCATGCTCGATGCTTCTGACGGGTGCACCGTGTGTTGGGACTTACTCGATCCTTTCCCGTGTTTTGTCATTTCCACTTGACAAAACTGGATTAGTAAAGATTCTGTAGTTCTTTTATTGTTGAATTTTAAGTAAATGGCTGGGATGGAGTGGGTTAGAGTACCACTTTGCCTGTTCTGTGATGTAAAGCCCAGCAAAGCAGACCTTCCGGATCGTGGCCATCTTGGATTCCCCCTTAAAATTTTATCAACATTTTAATTTCGTTTTGTATTTTATTAATGAATTTTTTGGAGCCGTGTAATTTGGTACCTTTGTCTACATTTCCCCCCACACCGCACGTTCCTGCCAATCCCCGATAATCCTCGACTCCACTGTTATTTATGAAACTTCTGTCCGTGCCTCAAAAATATTCAATATCTCTGCCTCCATTGGTCTGCGTGGAAGAGAGTTCGAAAGACCTACAATGCTGAAAGAACAAAACATAAACCTCAAGACCAGAGTTTGAGATTAGTTTTTCTTTGCCTCCGTATCTGAGAAAGGATATAATTACATTGGAAACAGTTCGGAGATGTTTCACTTCATGGATTCCAGGAATGAGGGCCTTATTATGTAGGCTTTAACAAGTTACTCGTGGAATGAGAGGTGATCTTATTGAAACATACAAGACCTAGAGGAGAGTGGATCAGATATATACCCACTGTGTATAGTCCAAATTTCTTGTCATTTTTGTAGAATCTCTACAGTGTAGAAGCAGGATATCCCATCCATCAAGTCCACACTGACCCTCTGAACAGCATCCCCCCGGACCTTCCCCCCCCCCCCCCTTCCCGATCCATGTAACTGTGCATTTTCCATCACTAACCTACCTAACCTACACATCCCTGGGCACTATGGACAATTTAGCATGGCCAATCCAATCTAAGCTTCATATCTTTGGATTGTGGGAGGAAATTGGAGTATCGTGAGGAAACCCACACAGATACCTGCATAGATAATACTCAAATTCCATGCAGAGCAGAGCCCAAGTTTGGTAGTTAACCCAGCTTCTTGGTGACGAGAGGTAGCAGTGCAAACCACAGATCCACCATGCACATCCATTAGTTCTGTTAGTTACTTGTGGCTGACTAAAGAAATCTGCCTGACCTGTTCCGATCACTGAACCTGATCCAGTCTGAGACCTTTGTCATTGGCCATATCACCAACCTGGTTACATTTAAAATTTGTTGTGAGCAGTGGACGAGTGGGACTAGAGAAGGAAACAGTGACACCCTCCAACCTCAGTCAGAACAGAAATTAGGAAAATTCATTCAAGTGGGAATTCTCTTTGTGATAAATGACTCTTTATTTTATATTGAGGCTGGTTTCGTCTGGTTGTCCATTGACGGTGAATCAGGGATAATAGTACATGGAGATAAAAGTGTAGCTGGGACCACAATGAGATGAGCCACGACCTTATTTAGTGGTGGAAAAAAAAGCAAATTACTTTGGATTCTGGAATCTGAAACCAAGAGAGAAAATGCTGGAAAATCTGAGCAGGTCTGGAAGCATCTGTAAGGAGAAAAAAGAGCTGACGTTTAGAGTCTAACTGACCCTTTGTCAAAAATAAAAAATAGGGAGTCATAAAGAGATATTTATATGAGGAAAAATGCCTCGATATTTCTCCCCTTTATTTTTTAGTTTTGACAAAGGGTCAGTTAGACTCGAAACGTCAGCTGTTTTCTCTCCTTACGGATGCTGCCAGACCTGCTGAGATTTTCCAGCATTTTCTCTTTTATTTACTGGTGGAGTAGTTTCAAAGGGCCGAATGGCCCATTTGTGTGCCTCAGCCCTGTGTTCTGATGTTCCATTCAGCCCTTCAGACCTGATATATAGGGACAGATCGAGGTCACTCGAATGGTTAGGTGTAGTTTTGGAAAGGTATTTGGAAAATGCAGGCTGGGTCGGGAAGTGACCCCACTCCCAATCGCTCTTTCCAGATGTGCGTCATGTTACAGACCCAGATACGGTGGGATACAGCCCACATACCCCACCCAGGGTTAATCCAAGCAAATCCTCTGCTCTCCCTGAATGCAACATTGCACAACGCAACTTCCAGGAAAACAATCAGTTATTTTCCAAGAGCACAACATGTGAAATGAATAAATAGAGTAGGCTATTCGGCCCCTCAGATTTGCCCTGTCATTTTATACGAACATGGCTGATCTACTCCAGGGCTCAACTCCACTTTCTTGCCGACTCCGTGTATCCCTCTATACCTCTCTGGGTTATGGAGTTCTGGACATTTACTACCTTCCGGGAGAAGACATCACTCTGTGTCTCAGATTGAAATCCATGTTCCATATTCGGTATCTATATTCTCGAGTTTGAGACTCCACCCAGGAGTGGTAACAACTTGCCAATACCTACCTTCTCAAGCCCCTTCTGTGTCTTGTATTTTTCAGTGGTAGCACTCCTCATTCATTTAAACCCCAATGAATATTAGCCTCACCATTTTAAAGATTCTCAACAACTCAACCTTTTTAGCCCAGGAAACTGCCTAATGAACCAACCTAGTTACTTGCTGCACCAACATGCTGACTTTATGTTTCATACATAGGAACACTCCTTTTCAGGAAGTCCCCTCCATTAAATAACAGCCTGCTTTTTGATTCTCAGAGTCATCGACAACCTCGAATGTGTATTTCACTTAGCTCCCGCCGTCAGCCTATCAATGCAGAATGTAAATAACTGATTCTGGATTAGTGGTGCTGGAAAAGCACAGCAGTTCAGGCAGCATCCAAGGAGCAGCGAAATCGACCTTTTGGGCAAAAGTCCTTCATGAAGGGCTTTTGCCCGAAACGTCGATTTCGCTTCTCCTCGTATGCTGCCTGAACTGCTTTGCTCTTCCAGCATCACTAATCCAGAATCTGGTTTCCAGCATCTGCAGTCATTGTTTTTACCTTGTAAAATCTAATGCCATTCGACTGATATTTGTGATACTCCAGCAGATAGACCTTGATCATGAAGATCCATTAATCCTGACTCTCTGATCTCTATGTGTTAACCAATCATCATCCCATGTTACCACATTAGCCGTCATCCTACGAACTTCAGTCTTGTGTAAGAACTTTTATTCTGTACTACTTTGTGGAAAAGCTCTGGAAAGCCTGGTTTCTACCTAATCCACCTTATCAAGTCCGCTTGTTACATTCTCTGGCATCTCCAGAAGTTCTTTGCATGATTTTACAGGGCAAAGTATAATTTCCCTTTCACAAAACTACACTGACCCTGCGTGAAGCTTTTCTAAATGTCTATGCTGGCCAGATTTTCCAAATTTAGCTCATTCCATCTGGTTTCAATTGGCCCATATGCCTCTAACTGTTTCCCATTCATGTTTGTCCAAATGAGTTTTAAATGTTGCAGCTGTACATGCATCTACCACACTTCCTCTGGCAGCTCATTCCATACACACACCACCCACTGTGTAAAACTGTTGCTCCTTCGTTCCTTTTAAATCTTCCGTCTTTCACCTTAAGCTATGCCTTGTATGTTTGAACTCCCCCATCCCGTCGAAAAGACCGTGGCTATTCACCCTATCCATGCCTCTCATGATTTTATAAACTTCTACAATGTCACCCCTCAACCTTCTACACTCCAGTACTAACTTCAAGAACAAACATTTAAAGATAAGCACTGGAGTTTTCATGTGTTTGACTTCTTATTGATATTAGTAAACGTTCCTTGCTGTTTTAGAATTTTGTAATATGGAGAAAAACAAATAACAATATTAAGTTTAGGCTGAGTATTGTTTTACTGCCATGTTTGATATCGTGTCAAATTAAAAGGGTTGATGATCTCGACAGTGAAAACGTAATTATGGCCAGATCTATATAATGTCACATAGTCAACATTCTCCCTCCTGGCCTCCCTTGTGTGATTGTGTCTTATTTATCTTGCACTCAGTAGAGAGAATCCCTTTCCCCAGCCACGTCTTAATTTAAACCCGTTCGTTATCATCTTCTTGTTCACCACTGTTAAAAGCCAGCTTATTTTTGCCACACCCTCTTTTCCTTGTCACCCATCCCCCACCTCTGGCAAGCGATTAAAAATCCCAGTTTCCAATCCTTTTCAGTTCTGAAGAAGTGTCACACTGGGCTTGAAACGCTAACTCTGTTTCTGTCTCTGCAGATGCAGACAGACCTGCTGAGTTTCTCCAGAAATGAATAGTTACAGAACAAATTTTCAATTAAACAAATAAGTATGGATACTGCAAATAAAAGTACAAAAATTGCTGGAGAAACTGAGAGCTTTGTAGAGGGTCACTGGACCTGAAAGTTTCACTCTGCATTCACTTCAGGAGATGCTGCAACATCGTCTGCAGTTTCTTCAGCAATTTCTGTTTTTGAACAATTTCCAAAGAAGTATGTCAAAGATGCTCAAACATCCCATCCAAACTGGAGCGCTGTACACTGGGGACTGAACGATTATGCATGGTGCACAAGTTCCTTGATTCTGAAACTGCATAGGAATGGCATCATTGACACTACGGACATCTTAATCATGGTCAGGGAGAAAAACAGAGGGAAGCATATTCACTTCGAACACAGAAGATGGCATCGCGGATGAAACGTTGTTGAGTGGATGAAACACCTCACCTTCCTCATGATGCCCACAGAATCACAGATGCCAGTTTTCTATCAATTCGATTCGCAGCACGTGAGATGAAGAAACAGCTGAACACAGTTGATGCGACAAAGGCAATGGGCCCTGACACCATTCTTGCAATAGGACTGAAGACTTGTGCTGCACAACAAGCCGTGTCCCTGGGGAAGCTGTATCATTCCAGCTCCAACTCTGACATCTCCCTGGCAATCTGGAACATTACTCAACTATGTCCAATCTCCTAAGAGGGGAATAACTACAATCTGACCATTTACCTCCCCTTTAGTCCCATCACGAAAGTCAAATTAGTGGGAATTCTTTTTGACAGAGGTTTCAAGCAGCAAAAACTAACCAGGCCAGTGTGGTTTCAGATAGTCCCCATGTGCAGATGGTGCTGTTGTGGAAATGTAAATAGATTACTAATCAAGACCAGGCTAATGGTCTGGCAGCTCGTGGAAGTTAAAAGTAATTAATAAAATTAATTAAAATCTGGTGTCAGTAATAGTGATCTTGTGTCCAATGTTGATTGTAAACATTGATCTTCTTCACCAATATACTTTCAGGAAGTGAATCTCCCTTGCTATCCTGGTGTGGCCTAAAAGTGACTCCATAGAAGTATGATCACTTTTTCAATGGTCTCTAAATCTGCTCAGCAAGACACACTATTGTATCAAACTGCTCCAAGGTCTGAAAGGATATAACCGGACAGAACACACGGCCCCAGCCTCAATATCGGAAAAGGGAATGGGAAAAACAGTCCTGTTGACCCTGCAGAGGCCTCCTTCCTAACATCTGACAGCTTGTGACAACATTTACAGAGCTTTCCCACAGACTGCACAGAAACATTGGGAAAGGAGGAGGTCATTCAACATATTGAGCTTCCCCCATGCTAATGCATGACCAAAGGTCTCCTCAATGGAGTTTTCCCCAAACACTGTTCATTTCACTGAATATGTTTAAACATTGTGAAATATAAAATTGGAACTGCTGCAATCCCTTCGGTCCATCAATTTTGTGGCACCATTCAATATACAGGCAGTTCTCCGATAACACGCATTTATTAAATATGAAATGGCTGTGGCCCCTTGTTTTAGGCATGCTAGCCCGGAGAACTATCATCCCTGCTTCCGATCTGTCTCGCCCTGTCAGAGTTTTATATATCTCACTGAGATCTCCACTCAATTTGCTAAAACCCATGGAATACAGGCACAGTTGCCCCAAACCCTGCTCCTACAACAAGCCTGTCATCCCAGAGATCAGTCTGGTCGTGCTTCACTGCACTCCCTCAATGTCAGGTTTGTCCTTTATTAGGGAAGGAGACCGAACCTGCACACAATATTGCACAATGTTCAAGGTGAGGTCTCACCAAGGCCCTGTACAGCTACAGTAAATGACCCTTACTCCTGTATCCAAATCTCCCTGAAATGTATGTCAATACACTATTTATTTTCCTAACTGCTTACTGGTCCTGCAACATTGCTTTCATTGACTGGTCTACAGAGAGATCAAGATTATTTTCAATGTTACAGCTCCCCACTTGCTGGGTCTATATTCACTGGTCAGCTTGCCAAAGCCATTCCCAGTATTGACATCCATGTTCAGAACTCACTGTCCTACATGGACTCAGAGGGCTGCACAGAAATAAATAACAATGCAGCTTAATTTCCTTTTTCGAGCAACATTTGTTCAACCAATCTCTTTTCAAATGATAGGCTGCCATTCTTTTCTTCCCATCAATGTACACAACATCACATCTCTCCCAATGATCTCCATCTGTCAGGTATTTGCCCAGTCGCTCCACTGTCACAAACACCTTGGAGCTTTTTTTTACATCCTCCTCACCCACTCACAAGCTGACATCGTTCAGTGCTGTCAGTGGACTTCGGAATATTGCATTTGAGCCCCTCAACCAAAGATATGATGTGTACTGGGAATAGCTGGATTCCAAATCCTGATCCTTGTTATATCATCCAAGCCTTCCGTTCAAAAATCACGGTTTTATTCATTATCAGTGTTTCTTGCCAGCTCTCCCATTCTAAAACCATGACCGTATATTAGCCCCAGTCCCACAGGATTCGAATTTGCACGAAAGGCTTGGGGCTTATCAAAAATCTTTCTGAGATTTCAGTTGTATTGCATTGATACCTTCTCCATAATTTTGCAAAAAGCCACTTTCTCAAATATGATGCCCATTTCATAAATCTCTGTTCACTTTGTCTATACCCATTACGTTCAATCCAATACTTTCTCTAAAACTGTTCGTTGCTAATTTCATTCTATTCCCTTTTTCTCACCAGACTAAAGTTCCATAGTATTGCTAGGAAGTTTCTTTTTGATTTGCTTTCTTCTGTGAAGACATAACTGAAATATTTTTTTCATTGTTCTGCTATTTCACTGTCCTCAATTATGCGGTAACAGACTGTAAGAAAGCTGCACGTTTTTCTTTTCATTTTGCCAACGATATATTTTCAGAAGATATTAGAAGTTCACTCATAAAAGTTTTGATAAGATATTATTCAGAAATCCATCAATTCCTATCTTAAACTAGGCAATGATTGACCTTCCACAACCATACAATCACAGAAGCACAGACTCTGTACCATCAGAAATACAGCACGGTCTACATTAGCCCTACTTTCCGACACAAGGCGTTTAGCCATGAATCTTATGGCATTTCAAGTGCACAACCGTGTATTTTCTAATGGTTGTGAGGTTATCATAACAACTCCCGTCTCAAGAAGCGCATTCCAGACCCCAACCACTCTGTGTGAAAAACAGTCCTCAAATCCGCACGAAACCTCAAACCTTTCACTTTAAAATTGTGGGCCTGTGACTAAAAGGAACAGCAGCTGTTTATCCACCCTGTCCATGCCCCTCGTAATGTTATGCTTCTGAAGCACGGCCCCCTCAGCCTTCTTTCCTCCAAACTAAACAACCCGAGCTTATCCAGCCTCTCTCCATGGCTGATAAGCCCCATCCCAAGGAACATCCTGTTGAGTCCCCTCCGTACCCCCTCGAGTTCAATCACATCCATCCTGTAATGTGGTTCCCTGAACTACACACAGTATTCCATCTTGGTCAAAAAAACATTTCCGCATAGCTCTGATAATCTATGCTTTGATGTATAAACGCTGTGTTAACTGTCCCCTATGCTTTCCGAAATTGTGTATTAACCTGTCCATCACATTCAGGGATGTGTGGAGAAGCACCCTCTGACCTTCCTAGTGTGCTGCCATTCATTGTGTCCTCCCCCGTCTGGTTCCTTCTTCCAAAGTATATCACGTCACATTTATCAGGGTTACATTCCATCTGCCATTGATCCACCCATCTGACCATTCCATCTGTATCTTCCTGAAACAGAAGACTTTCGTTCTCACTGCCAACCACCCGGACAATCATTGGATGAAACACAAACTTACTTATCACCCCGCCCCACCCCTCATCCGTATTCACAGCTGCATTATTTATGATTACCACAAGTAATAACGTTAAAATCGCACAACATTTGCTCATAGTCTAACATGTTTATTCTGAGGCACGAGTATTCAAAGCGATGTTTCTTCATCAGATGTTTGTGCACTTTGATGAAGAAGCAGCGCCTCGAATGCTCGTGCATCTGAATAAACCTATTAGACTGTAAGCTGGTGTTATGCGATGTTTGTCATTGTCTACTCCATACCAACACCAACACCTCGAATCACAAATATTAAGGGGCACAACACTGATTCCCGGGGTACACCATTGGACACTGGCCTTCAGTCAGACAAACAGCCTTCTACCTCTGCCTCCTGTCTCCTCCCACTAATGTTGATTTGGCTGTAACTTGGCAAGTCTTAACGAGTCCTAACTGTTCCCTCAATATTCTGTTTCGCTTGTCACACTTGCAGATTATCTGGCGATACTCCCTAATGTTACCCTGCCAGCAGCAGGTTTCCATGCCCCTGTGTTTGTTAGTCCCCTCCAAGTGAAGAACTTCCTCCTTATTGCAGTCGTAACTGGTCTGTCCCAGCTTATTACATTATTTGCCTTGAATGTGGATTAGAGAGCCAGGGAAGTATTCTGTTAATTTCCAACTTGTCATATGTTTTGTGAATGTTCTACATTTGACGGTGACCCACCTCTCATTCTTTGAAGCGCTGGAGAAAATAGGCCGAGTTTCCTCATCAGGCAATCTCGCTATCTGAGGGATTAATCTGGAAAATGCCCATTGCACATCTTCTGTTGTCAGTATATTTTTTTCTGAGATTCGTTCAGCAAAACTGTGCGCAATACTCCAGGTACAGTCCCATCAACACGCTGTGAAACTGCTTCAACATGTCTTTACATTCATGTTCTGACTCTCTTAAATGAAGGCGAACCAAACTCTAACTTTCTACTTTCATATATTCCTCCAAATACCCTTCACATTCATTGCATTTACGAACTCATTATTTGAGTTCTTCTAGGAATCCTTCCGAAAATCCAACATATCCCACTTCTAATGGTTCCCCATTATCCATACTATAAGAAAATTTCAAACAATTCCGAAGTTTATCAAATATGATTTCTCTATCAGAAATGCATGCTGATTCTCTCCATTGTTGCTGTTAATTTCTAAATATCAAAAATCTCATCCTGTGTAATAGATTTCAAAAATTTCCGTCCAGATGTCAAGTTAATTGGTCTGCAGTTCTCCACACTCTGTCTTTTTCCGTTTGAAGCTGTTTGGATCCCTTCCATTCATCTATAGTGTTTGGATCACGTTTACTAACTTCCATTTATCTACAATAGTTTCTGCCCTCTGCAGAATATACAGGAAAATAAAACAGTCATCGACAGTGCAATTAATACTACTATTGCTGATTTATTTCTGACATTTTGATAGGAAGCACATCTGTCTTAGCAATGCTCTTTCCAGCTGCATTACCTTGTTCCTGATTTGAATTGACTTTATGTCTTTAGCTCCAGGAGTCCGATATGATCACTTGGTATTACTGGGGGATTTTCTGGATATTCTTCCATGAAGACAGATGCAATGTAACTGGTTGTTTTTTTTTTGGCCATTTCCCTGTTCCCCACAATGACCTCTCCTCTCCCGATTACAAATTTCCACATGTGACCTTGCTTTTATTTTGTTTCCATTGAAATATAGATCGCAGAATGATGCAGTCTTTGTGTTCCTTTTGTTAGCATGTATGTTCTCTTTTTGATTTCCTTATCAGTTTCATGGCCTTCCTTTTTTGGATCTTTAATTTCTGAGAATTCTCAGGTTTCCACAATAGCTGGAATTCTTCTGAAGTCACTTCCTATGATTAACATGTTTTCTAATTTGTTATGTTAACCATCATTGAGTCACTTTCTCACTCTTTAGTGTTTGTACCTGAAATAAATAGATGTATGTTTCAGACTTTGCGTTATTTCTAAAAACTCCTGGTCCTGACCAGTTATATTCAGGAACACCGCAGGAAGATAGGAGAATAGAGAAGAAATTGCGGGAGCACTGGTTGGCTCTTTTCTATCATCGCTGATGGAAGAGTGAGGGCCTGGACGACTGGAGGGTAGCAAATGCTGAGCTGTATTCAAGGAAGGCTACAAAGATAAACCTGGGAACTAAAGACCAGTGAAACGAAAGTCTAATGGGTAGGTTACTTGAGAAGATTCAGAGAGATTGGATATATATGCATTTGGAAAGACAGGGTGTGGTTCAGAGTAAGATTAGAATGGTGCTGGAAAAGCAGAGCAGGTCAGGCACTATACGAGGAGCATGAAAATTGATGTTTCGGGCAAAAGCCCTTCATCAAATTCAGCACGGGAGTTTGTGCTAGGGAGATCATGATTCACAATTTTGTTGGAGTTCTTTAATGAAGTACCAGCAACGTTGAGGACGTCCGAGTGGTATACGTAATCTAGGTGGATTCCAGTAAGGCCTTCAATAAGGTTCCACATGGTACGCTGCTCTGGAAGGTTAGATCGCATGGAATTGAAGGGGACCTGGCAAATTAGGTACAAAATTGCCTTGATGGTAGGTAGCAGAGGGTAATACTAGAAAAATGCTGGTCAGACTGGAGGCCTGTGACTAGTGGAATGCCTCAGAGGTTGGTGCTGGGACCATTGCATATTGCATATATCTGTGATTCAGATGAGAATGTACAGGAATGATTTGTAAGTTTGAAGACGGCACTAAAACAGGCGGCATCACGGAAGGTGAGGAAGGTTATCAGAAATTTCAGAAATTACAGTTGTATCTTGATCATCTGGAGAAGTGGGCTGAGAATGGCAAATGGATTTTAATATAGATCCGTGTAAGTTCTTGCATTTTAGAAAGTCAAATCAAGTTTGGAGTTTCATGGTGAATGGTTGGATCCTAAGGAGTGTAGTGGAACAGAGGGACCTTGGAATTCAGGTGCATGGTTCTCCAAAAGTTGATTCACAGGTCGACAGCACAATGACAAACGCTTTTGACACACTGGCCTTCAGCAGTGTATATCACTGAGTATCGAAATCAGGGAGTTACGTTGCAGTTAATAGGATGCTGGTGAGGCCATACTGGTAGCGTAATGTTCAGTTTTTTTTTCAATTTGCTATAGGAAGTGTGTTATTAAATTGGAAAGACTGCTGAAGACATTTACAAGGATGTTATCGTCTCAGTGGTCTGAATTATAGCGATAGTTTGGACAAGCTGGGATATTTTACTTTAGCATGTATGAGGTTGAGGGGGATCTGACAGAAGTGTATAAGATAATGACAGGCATGGACCGAATGAATGTACTCAGTCTTTTTTCCCAGGGTTGGGCAATCACCGACTAGAGGGCATCAGTTTAAGGACAGAGGGGAAAGAGGGGAAAGACTATAAGAGAGCCTGAGGACCAACTGTTTTACACACAGGCTGGTACACATATGGAATGAGCTGCCAGCGGAAGTGGTTGAGGCAGGTACATTTAACAACATTTAAAAGGCATTTGGACAAAACACGGACAGGGAAGGATTAGAAGGATATGGAGCAACGGCAGGGAAATAGGGTTAGCGTGGATGGACGTTTTGGTCAGAATAGACTAGTTTGAGCCGAAGAGCCTGTCTCCGTGCTGTAGGACTTTATGTCTCAAGCAATCATTGCTTGTCTCCCACTGAATGTTATGTTGTATTTTCCCAATTCACTGAAGCTAACTTGACCCTCTAGCTTCCAGTCTTCCACGATGTTTAACCAGAATGTATGTTGTATCCAGGCACCGTGTAAAGTGCACCTTATTAATGCCACTATTCCTTAAATGAGCAAGGATATAAATTAGCCCGCCTGACCACATGACACCAAATCCAAAATAACCTGCTCTTTAGTTTGCTTCACAACATACTGGGCGGCACGGTGGCACAGTGGTTAGCACTGCTGCCTCACAGCGCCGGAAACCTGGGTTCAATTCCCGCCTCAGGCGACTGACTGTGTGGAGTTTGCACATTCTCCCCGTGTCTGCGTGGGTTTCCTCCCACACTCCAAAAAATGTGCCGGTCAGGTGAATTGGCTAAGCTAAATTGCCCGTAATGTTAGGTAGGGGTAGATGTAGATGTAGGGGTATGGGTGGGTTACGCTTCGGCGGGGCGGTGTGGACTTGTTGGGCCGAAGGGCATGTTTCCACACTGTAAGTAATCTAATCTAAAAAATACTCTTCAATCCACCTCATATATGCTTATTTTTCACAACATGAGCAGTCACTTAGTTAATGCAGGTTAGATGCACTTGAAACCATCCAATAAGACGGCAGTATCCACAATACTTACATATCTAATTTCCAGAGCATATGATACTCAGATTTTTCACAACTGTTTTGGTTTATATATATTACACACCAATATTTGCTTCTCCTTGCTATTTGTAAGCTCCACTTGAACTGATTCTGTGGAATCTGAGGAACAGTGTCTGTGGCGTTATTAGCGATAGACTTGAACAAGACATTCGGAGCAGCTCACCTCGACTCTGAGATGATCTGAAGAAACGTCTATCAATTCAAGACAAGCAACAATATGCTCCCCGCTCTGTCTGGATCAATGTAACTGCATTCTAGTTGCTCCCTCACACTCACTGTCCATCAGTTATAGAACCTACCCCCGAACAAGGTTCACACCCTATCTCCAAATAAGGCTCAGGCAATACCACTCTCACTATTGAATTCAGCAACTTTCTTCCTTTCTTTCTCTGTCGCCTACTCTATAGCCCCACACTAATAATACTATATTGGGTCATACTGTCGACTGACTCCTTCCAGATACCTCACAACTCCCCCCACCTACACAGGCACTAAGAGCAGGGTCACCCACTGCCACTGTACCTCCCCCCTCCCTCCCTTTCTCCCAATGCAGGAGACGCAGCCTGGAATAGGACAGCAAAGCTATTACAGTAACATACTGCTGCCCCTAGCCCATTTGTTGCTCCCTCAATCCACCTCTCGAGGCTGATACAGAGATATACTACTCCCCCACCCCATGTTTTGCTCTCTCAATCCACCCCTCGAGGTTGTTTCAGTGATATACTACTCCCCTACCCCATGTGTTGTTCTCTCAATCCAACCCTCGATGCCGTTACAGGGTAGGGAACCACTCCATTCTGTCAAACAGAATCGTTACAGTGAAACAGAAGGAGACCATTCTGCCCTTTGAAGGATCTACACAGGAATATAGAATGAAGTAATTCAGCTCTTTGAGTACATTACACAGCCCAGGAGGAGGCCAATCAACCTGCCCGAACTGCTACACAGGAACAGGGAAGCTGTTGTTAACAGGAAATAGAGAATAGAAATAAAAGTTTATTTTCAGGTTGCAAAGCTGTTACTGGTTAGTGAGATAACCTGCAGCACCAAGAACATTGCAATTGTTCTTTATTTAAAAACGAAATTGCAATTCAATAAATATTCATTCAGTCCCAGAGTTACAGTTTTGGTTTATGAATTGGACAGCTTTATAACGAGCAGTGAATGACTGAAGAACTCCGAGGTACAGAGTATTCCAGGTGATATATTCCAGGTTGGATGTGCTTTACCTTAATGCTGGGAATATTATCAGACAGAGAGATATGACAAGGAAACGAGATGATATGTGGAAGTGTGTCATTTTTACCATTACAGAGATGTGTTTGAGGGAGGTCATGGCTGACAACTCAGTATTCTGTGGTACCAGAACTATAGTCAGGACAGGCGATAGGGTAAAAGATGAGGTAGTGTTGTCTTATAAATTATGGAGTCAGTTACTGGCTTAAAAAGGGACGATATCTTGAAAGGATCTTCTAATGAGGCTTGGTGGTTAAAACTCCGTCTCAAAACCATGACAAAAACACTGCTTGGGATATATTGTGGAATCCCAGAAAAAGGAAAGTACGGGAGTAGGTATATAACCAAGTTATTGATATGTGTAAAATCAATAATAGGAACATTATATTCAGACATTTCAATTCCAAAAGTTCATCATGGCAGTGATAACTTCTTAAGACGGGCAGGTGCTTTGAAATTTATTCCCAAGAGCTTCTTCTATCAACATAGAGCAGATACAACAAAGGGCAGTGCAGTGCTGGGACTCACTGTGGGGAACGAAGCCAGTCAGGTATTCCAGGAAGAAGTGGGAGAGCATTATAGGACCAGTGACCGTGATATCACACATTTTGACTTTGCTAAGGAAAAGGCCCCAAAAAGTTTTGAATCATAAAAGCTTTTTGGATTGGGTAGACAGATTTTATGAAAAAAATGACAGAATCTGGCCAAAGTGCAGTTGCTTCTGGGTGAAACTGAAGCAAAACAAGGTGGGGCGGGGGTTGGGGGATCATTTGAGTAAAATTGAATTGATGACAGTGTCGGCCCAGCATGTTACACCGAAGATAAGATTTAGGAAAACAAGCCCAGAGAACTTCAGGTGTCGACACAAATCCCGAACAGGATGAAAAAGGAAAGAGAAGCTTAAAGCAGGTACCAAGTGAGCGGGCCAATGAAGGTCCTAAAAGAATATAGAAAGTGGAGGGCTAAACTTAAAAAGTCAGCGGAAGAGCAGAAGGAGCGGTGATAAAACATGAGCGGGTTAGATTAGCAAGAATCCAAAGTCATATTTTTGGTGTATATTAAGGGGAAGACGATAATGCGGGAAAGAACGGGAGTGTTAGCGACTAAGGGGATAACCTGTTTACGCAGCCAGAGAAAATGTTAAATACATGCTACGAATCGGTCTTTAGTTTGGAGAAGCTGTTTCTGGATTCAGGGAGAGTGACCGTTTGACCCTTGAGCAAATTTACACAGGAGCTGAGGAAGAATTGGAAGTTTATGCAAGATAGAGTGGGCAAATCACCAGATTAAAGACCACCAAGTATCACATCAGTGAGAGAGAAACAATTGTAGAAAATTCGGAGGGCTGTTGAGGCTGGACCATTAAATATCTTCAAGGCTAAGGCAGACAGATTTTTATACAAGTGTTATGGGAAATTGCAGAAAAGTGGAATGGGGGATTAACAAAATAAAAATAACCTAATCGAAGGAAAAGCAGACTCAGTTAGAGGATAGACATATTGTTGTCCCTATGTCTAATAGTGTTCTTTTCCATTAGCCCTGTATTCACAAGAACACCAACTCTCTCGAGGGATTTAAGGAATTCATAAACGCGATACCAATAGACAGAAAGCACGAGAGGGCTGCGACAACACAGATTGCCTGTTCGGGTGAGGATTTGCATGGACAAGTCACCACTACCAGAAGGAAGACCTCAGCAAGACACCCTTCAAGGCCAATCAGAGATCTGCACTGGGGAGCAGGTAGTCAGTGGCCAGGTGTCAAGGAGTGCTGAAGACCTAAACACTGCATCACTGTCGTGTCTCCTTGCTTCGCTGACCAAAGCTCTATCTGGAGAGGTAGAGAGACATGCCGTTGGAGCAGAGTAAGCAGTAAGGCTTTGACACGAGAGGCTTCGGACAGCTGCAGCTCAGCAAAATGTACAGGGAAACTGAAATAAAGTCCTTTTAACTTTATTGTTATAGCCGTCGAGATGGCAGTTAGGGCAGTCGCACGTTCCTCTTGTGGGATGTGGGAGCTCACGGAGATTTTCACCGTCCCTGATGTCTATACATGTGGACTGTGCACCCAGCTTCATCTCCTGGGAGACCGTGTTAGGGAGCTGGAGATGGGCGGCACGGTGGCGCAGTGGTTAGCACTGCTGCCTCAGAGAACAAGGGAGCAGGGGTCAAATCCTGGATCGGACAGCTGCTTGTGTGGAGTTTGTGCATTCTGCCCGTGTCTGCATGGGATTCCTCTGGGTGATGCGGTTTCCTCCCACAGTTCAAAGGTGTGCAGGTTAGGTGATTTGGTCGTGCTAATTTGCCTGTAGTGCAGGGGAGTGAGTCTTAGTGGGCTGCGCTTTGGAGGATCGGTGCGGACTTGTTGGGCTGAAGATAATTTAGGATGCACTCAGAGTCATCTGAGATACCGAGGACTTCATAGGTATGCGCTTTAGTGTGGTGGACACACCCCTAGGTATGTTTCTTTCATGACTGTAATATTCCAGTCCAACGTTCATCGCCCTGAGTTTACCTGTCAGTCCTGTTGTATTTAAATAAACACAACAGGCGTTCCTTGCTTCCTGTCATGTTCCAGGTAGAGAGTAGCTGTGCGATTACCAGGAATGGCAAAGGGAATAGGCAGAGAGTGCAGAAATAGTCCGTGGCCATTCCTCTCCATAACATGTAGACCATTTTGGATTGTTGGGGGAGATGTACGTTCAGGGGAAAGCAGCAGTAGCCAGGTTGGTGGTATTACCACTGGCTCTGGGGCACAGCAGGAAAGGGTAAAGTTAAACAGGACGTTAAAGATAGGAGGGTCGATTGTTCGAGGGACAGATCGGAGATTCTGTGACCACAAACGGGAATCCAGGATGGTGGGTTACCTTCCCGCTGCTCGGGTCCAGGATGTCTCCAAGTGGCTGCAGAACATTCTCAAGGGGTTGGGTGAGCATCCAGAAGTCATTATGCACGTTGGCACAAATGATACCCGTTAAAATAGGGCCGAGGTTCTGGAGCAAGATTACAGAGAGCTCGGAGAAACATTAAAAAAAAACCTCCTTAGAGGGAGATTACCATCCGAGACATGCACTGGAAGGGACACCAATATCTTGGCGTCCAGTTATGCTAGTGTTACGAGGGTGGATTTAAACTAGATTGGCAGTGGATGGTATCCTCAAGAGCAGGGAGGCAAGTGCGAGGCTGGAAGGAGATAGAGTAATCAGAAATAGTAAATTTAGGCTGGAAAATGACATAGAGAAATGCCTTTTGGATTAAATTGCATCTATTTCAATGCAAGAAGGCCTACAGGTAAGGCTGATGAACTCAGGACGTGGATAGGTAGGTTGGACTGGTATATTATAGTCATTACACAAACATGGCTAAGTGATGGATGGGACTGACAGCTTAATGTGCCAGGGTACAGGTGCTTTAGGTGAGACAGAGATGTTGGAAGGAGGGGAGTGGAGTTGCATTTCTGATTCGGGGGAGTACCACAGCAGGAATCAGAGATAAAATAACTGATGAATCACCCAGTGAGGCTTTGTGGGTGGTGTTAAGAAATAGGAAGGTGTTTGTGACGTGATTGTGGATGTGCTCTCGGCCCCCAAATAGTCAAAAGGAATGAGATAATAAATGTGCTGGGAGAGAGGGGAAAACTGCAAGAGCAATAGAGTTGTCATAATGGGGGCTTATAGTTTTTCTAATACAGATTGGAACGGCCAGAGCGTTAAGGGATTTGATGAGATAGAATACGATAAATGCTTCAGGAAAGTTTCCTCAAGCAGTGTACAGAGAGTTCTCCTCGGGAAGGGGAAAAACACGAAATTTTCTTAGGAAATAGGGTAGGACAGGTGACTGAGTTAACAGTGGGGGAGCACTTTGTGACCAGTAACCGTAGTTTTATTAATATTCAAATAGTTATGGAGAGGGACAAAACTGGTCCACAGGTTCATGTTTGAACTTGGGGCGTGGCTCAGGTCCAGGCCGCTGGCATCAAGGGAATTCCTGGAGGTATATTAGAGATACAGGAGTTCTGAAAAAGGAAAGCAGTAGGGTGAAAGGGGGGCAAGAAAGAGTCTTGGCTGAGAAGATTAGGATGAAACCAAAAAGTTACTTTAAATCTATTAAAAGAAAAATCAAAAACTGGATAGAAAATAGGACCCCTCAAAGACCAATGTGGATAAGTAAGTGTGGAACTCTATGTGATGGGTGAAGTCGTCAACGAATATTTCTATTCTATGTTTACCGTGGAGAAAGACATGTTGACTTGAGAACTTGAGGAAGTTAGTGGTGATATCTTAGAGCCAATCTATATCATAGTTGAGGAGATTTTGGACATACTAGAATGTTTGAAACTGGATACATCTCACGGTCCTTACCTGATATATCCAAGAACACCTCAAGGGGCTCCAGAAGAATTTGTGGGGACACTGGCTTTTAATGTTTATCATCAGTAACCACAGGTAATGTCCCGAAGACTGGAGGATAGCAAATGTTGTGCCCTTATTCAAGAAGAACTGAACAAAAAAAGCCTTGGAACGACAGATCAGTAGGTTGAACATCCGTGGTAGGTAAGTTACTTGAGAAGGTTCTGAGGGATAAGATGTGCATGGATTTAGAAAGACAGGCTTTGATTAGGAATAGTAAGTATGGCTTTTTTGCGAGGAAGATTGTGCCTGACAATTCTCTTAAAGTAAGTGGATGATGTGACCAGGAAGATTGATTTGTGTGGGGCAGTATATTTCAAAACATGTGGTGTTCGATAAGCACAGTAGGTCAGGCATATTCGAGGGGCAGGAGAATCCATGTTTCGGACATAAGAACTTAATCAGGAACATCCAAAACATCGATTCTCCAGTTCCTCTGATGCTGCCTGACCTGCCGTGATTTCCAGTGCCACACGTTTCGACACTGATCTCCACCATCTGCCGTGCTCAATTTCTCCATTGGAAGTAGATTTAGTCGATATGGATTTCAGTTACAGCAGAACAGAATGAGGTTTTTTAGCCCCTGGAGCCTAATATACAATTACAGGAGGAGGCCAATAAACCCCTCGGGCCTATAAAACTGTAACCAGATCATGCTGCACCAGTATCCAGTTGCACATCAACAGGATCAATCTATTCAGCTCCTTGAAGTCAGTAACACAGGAAATGGAAGAGGCCACAAAGTGACTGGACTATGAGGAATACTGGAATAAAATCAGGCTACATAGCCTCTCAGACCTGCACTTCGATTCAGTAAGTCAGGGCTGATTTGCACTCGGCCGCAATTTCTCTTGCATGCCCAATTCTTTGTAGCTCTCCACTCTCTGACGAGTCAAAACCCATTGACACCCACTCGCAACCCCCAATCATTTCAGTGATGTAGCCTCCCCGAACTGTCTGGCCCCAACCATTACTATTCCCTGAGAGAAGGAACCACTCCCCACACATATACCTTGGCCTATTGACATGGATGGATAGAAGATATGAACACAGCGTAAAGTGACTGGCCCTGATATCACGGTAGTATTTAAGCAAGATGTCAAGGAGACTGAACAAAATTGAACTTGATGGGAATCAGTTGTGAACTCCCCACTGGTTGGGTCATTCAGAGCACAATGGGGCTGGTGGACATCAATCCTCCCAGTCCCTGGATATCTTTGTGGGCAATCCTCAGGGTAGCTTCTTCGGCATAAACATCTTCAGCTGCTTCATCAATGTCTTTCCCTCCTTCAAGCAATCAGAGGTGGGGATATTCTTTGAGGATTATACAATGTTCAGAACAATCGGTTACCTCCTAAGGTACTAAAGTATCAAATCTGGGCAACATTCAAGCTTGTACTGTTAATGTATAGGTAACATGAATCAAAAGCACTGCTGGAGAATAAACATTTCCACGGTTAAAAGAAAGAGGGATCCCTTCAGCAACTCTAGCTAGTTTCACAGTAATATAAGAAAGCCATTCAGCCCATCAGATCTACTGGATAACATTAGGTGCAATGCGTTCACTCACTCCTGCCTATTATACAAGAAGACAATTTAAAATAAAAACAGCTGTTGGAATCCAAAATACACACGCAGGAAGCTGGAAGAGCAGAATAAGCAAGGCAGCATCAAGACTTTGAGAAGTGTATGCCTTGGATATAACCCTTTGTCAGGACTGTGGGTGGGGAGTAAGGGGGTCCATAGATAAAGTGGCAGGTGAGGGAGGAGGAGGCAGACTGCCGAGGTGGGGATTAGTGAACACAGATAAAGATATCAGCGAGTTGTTGATGGGAGGGCTGAATCCAGTTGGTAGCTGGACAAAAGGTGGCTCAGAGGAATGGGCGGGAGGGGAGAGCTTGGGAAGGGAGTCGGGGGGGATTGGAAGGGAGGTAATTTGAAATTGGAGAATTCAATGTTGAGCCCCCGGTGTGCAGGCTGCAGAGGTGACAGATGAGATCTTGTTCCTCCAAATTATGGTTTGGTTCATTGTGACAATGGAGGAGGCCAAGGATGGCCATGTTGGAAAGGGATTGGGAAAGAGAATTGAAATAGGAAGTGACTGGGATATTTTCCATTTCACCTAACGACCCTACCTTTCAGCTCCCAACCGGATTCATCCCTCCCATCGCCTAACCAGGTAGCACCTCGCACTTGTGTCCACATAGCCGTAACTGACCATCCCCCTGATCTCCCCACCCCAACCACTCCCTTCCCTCTTCATCTGCAGCTCCCCCTACCCCCCAACCCAGTTCTGAAGAACGGTTATAACTGAAATGTTGACTTTCCCAGCTCATGGTGCTGCCTGGCTTGCTGTGTTCTTCCAGCCTTCTGTTTGTCTCCTATAACCCAGGAAGATAGAGTCTAGTCTGCACAGCGTGCTGGTAGGCATGAACTAAGGGTTGCCCACTGAAGTCCTTGAACTTCTGCCCTCGGGCCAGGAGGAAGACATTCAGTTCCTCCAGACACTGACACATGAACAGAAGAGGCCATTCAGCCCATCCAAACTGTTAGACTGAAATTGGAGGATGTCATTGTCGCTGCAACACGACAAACCAATGAGCCATAGACCGCAAAGACAGACTGCTCCATGTTGTTCCTCCTGGCTCCATTGCTTATGGTACACACGTGCTATTGTTCATGTGGTTTGCTGACCATGAGGAGGGAAAGTGAATGGTTTATGCCAAGTCTCAAGGAGGGATCTTCCATCTCCGAGATGTTATGAACTAGGTTAGACTACTCCAAACACTTTTAAGCATGCAGCCGAGCGCACACCTTTGCAATTTGTTTCGGTTAGTGTACAATGAAAATTACCAGAGGTAATTTAGCTAGGTTGACTACTAGATTTTGAAACAGACAAAAACTTTAATCATAAAATTACACAATGAAACACAAAGAACAGAATAAATAATCACGACAGAATTCAACCTATTCAGCTAGACTTAATTATGCTATTCCGAATACACACAACTTTCCCAATAAGCAAACTCCCAATAATAAAAAAAACAGTATAAATGGAACACAAACTTCCAGGTTGAAGTTGAAGGTCAGAAAAGAGAGAGTGTTTCCACACAGCTCCCAGTTGAACTTCCCAGTACAAGACTCAACTGAAAACTGCTCTGCTCAGCTCGTTCAGCTCCAGTAGCTCACCACTCTCCGTTCATTATACTGGTCACTAATAAAGCATGGCCACTTTGGCCTGAAGACTCATCTGTGTCCATATAAATAAAAGACCTCTGAAAGTACTTTTCATCTCTGTACCAAACCAGACTGATCGGAGCTTGGAGAAAGTGAGGAAGGGATTCTGCCCAAAACGTCGATTCTCCTGCTCCTTGGATGCTTCCTGACCTGCTGCGCTTTTCCAGCAACACAATTTTCAGCTCTGATTGGAAGTTGGCCCCGTTTTATTGTTCCTCTGAGAAAAAAACAAGGACAGAGTCTACTTGAGCCAAGGAACAGCTTTTAGACAAAAAGGGACTTGCTTTGTGACACATCTTTCCCCCCTTAAAAAAAACATCAATGATAAAAGGTGGTTGCATTTTTAACCCTTCAGACCCAGTTAGTAGTCTTAAAACTGACAGATATACTGTACTAATTGTAAACATTCAAACATGCACAACACCAAGTTTAAAGTCTTTTTCTCCACTGTTGAACATTTCTGTTGATGTACGTTCGACTTGCCAGAAAAACATCCGATCGGTCTTTCTATTCCTTCATCATCCTCCTGCAGGAACACTGAACCAATGCCCACATCACTGGCATCGATAGCCACCTTGAAAGACTTCGTGTATCTAGAGTAGCTAATATTGGGGCAGTGTCTAACACAGGTTTTAGGCTGGAAAATGCCTTTTGACAGTCCTCTGTCCACTGAGAGTTCTTGCCCTTAACAATTCGGTGAGTGGAGCAGCCACACCGCTTAAAGTTTGGCACAAACGTTCAGTAAAATCCAGTTAATCCCAGGAACCGTAGTATTACATATTTATTTTTGTCGACGGTGTGGAACATTCCCCAACTACTTTCGTTTTTGTATCTCATGGGGCCATTGGTCCATGTCCAATAACATGACACAGGAACGTGACTTGGCTTTCTCAAATTCACTTTTAGCTAGGTTTACCAGCAAGCCTGCCTTCTGAAGTGGATCAAACAAGTCCGATAAATGCTGTAAATGTTCCTTTCAAGAGTCACTAAAAATTACCAGGTGATCAATGGACACCACATAGTTGGGGAATCCGACAATGACCTCATTATCAGTCTCTGAAAGGTGGCTGGATCGTTTTACATATCAAATGCCACAACTTTGAACTGAATCCATTTAGTGTTATGAAAGCCGAAATTGCCTTTGCTCTGTCTGACAGAGGTCCTTGCCAGTAGCCTCTGGGCAAGTCCAACTTAGAAATGTAAGTAGCTTCTCCCACTTTTTCGACAAAGTTCTACAAACATGCAATAGGATAAGCATCAGTCTTTGTAACGAAGTTGAGTTTGTGATAGTCCACACATGTCCACTATGTAACATCTGGCTTTGGCGCCATGACTATACATGAGCTCCAAGCACAGTAACTCATTTCGATTATGCCATCTTGGAGCGTGTGCTCTATTTCCTTCTGAACCCTTGACAACTTTAGAGGATAATGCCTTTAAGGATGTTATTTAATCAGAATAGCGTCTCCTGTGTCGACACCATGCACAATTATGTTCGTACTTCCCAGTTTATTTCCACATATCTCTCCAAGATATCGTAATAACTCTTTCAGGTTAGTATGCTTTTCTCGTGGAAGGTAACTCAGTAATTTATCCCAATTTTTGACAACTTTCTCATTTTTCGATTTGATATTAGGAATGTCCAATTCAGAATCCTCTGAACTTGGGTCTTCCTTCTGTGCTGTAATCATTAATACCTTCTCCTCTTGCTTTCCTTCCCTCTCAAAATACCTGTTGAGCATATTCACATGACACACTCTGTGACATTTCCTCCGGTTTGGAGTCCGTACCAGGTAGTGCACCTCATTCAATTTCTTCCCAATTAGATAAGGTACACTAAAACTTGCTTCTAAAGGCTCCGCTGTGACTGGAAGTAACACCAATACCTTATTTCCAATTGCAAAATTGCGAATTTGTGATTTCTGATCCACTTCCTGTTTCATTGTATGCTGCGATACTTTTAAATGCTGTCTAGCCAACTCTCCAACTCTATTTAATCGTTCCCTAAAATTTGACACATTGTCTAAATGGGTGGTCTCGGAATTCTGCCTTATTAATTTCTCCTTAACCAATTTTAACAGTCCTTTTACTTCATGGTCAAAAAATAATTCAAATAGTCTGAATTTGGTCGATTCATTCTGTGCGTCTCTGATCACAAATAGTTCAAAAGTAATTTCCTTATCGCAATCATCTGGATTAACCTGACCATAAACCCTCAACATGGTCTTCACTGTTTGATGCCATCTCGCTCATGTTCACTGTGATTCCGAATACTATGTAGCAGATTTGAATTGCTTTATTCCCAAGTTATCGATCACCTGCTTCAATAGTTCGGATGTGAGGGTTGATCTATCTGGATCTCTTGGTACTCCGTACCTACGTAAAAAATAAGTATTTTTTTTTCCACAATTCTTTTACCTGTGATGCTGCATAATGGGTCTGCCTCTGGAAATCGAGTTGACACATCCATTATTGTTAAGAAGTACTTACTCCCACTTAGTCTTTGCGATAGGGGACCGACACAATCTATCATGACTCTTGTGAAAGGTTCCTCAAATGCTGGAATCGGTATTAAAGTTGCAGGTTTTATTACTGCATATGTGACATGTTTGAGATATTTGGCAATATTCACTCCATCTTTGTGAAGTCCAGGCCAGTGAAAATATCTTTGTATTTCAGCCTGTAATGTCCTCACCCCGAAATGATCTCCAAGTTGCAGCTCACGTGCCACTCGCAGCACTCCCTTTCTATACCCAACAGACAAAACAATTTGATGAATTTCTGTGCACGTCCGATCTGCTTCAATGTGTGCTGATCTCCATATCTGCATTAAAACATCATTTGTTAAGTAATAACACACAGGAATGCATTCATTCTCTTTCTTGCTAAATATCTTTTGAGAAAACTTCTGTAACTCCACATCTTTCTGCTGTAATTCAATCAGTTTAGCAGAGCTAAAAATACGTTCATATTTTCCTACTCGCTCCGTCTGTTTTCCACTTATCTGGTCAAAAAGAAACTTTTGGATAACTCTACGTCAGCTTCGTTATCTGTGCGTTTATCCTGCCTAAACCTGTGCTTCTGTGATCTTCTGGTGATGCAATCAGGGGAAATTCCTGCAGACATATTCTCCAGGTCTTCAGTTGCCTGCATCTCCAGTGGCTTTTCAACTAGAGTAGGCAGCACGCCTACCAGTGAAGCAGCTATATTATTTGCAAGGACAAATTGTATTCCTAGAGCTGAAAGTTAGGGCTCTAGTACAGCTACCGCACATGCTCCAATCTTCTCTGGACACTCTCGCCTCACTTCACATAACTGAGTACTTTTTTCCTCACTATGAATTCCTGTTACCAGCACATTTTCTGAAAGTAGTCTGTCAAGAGTGCATAAAGCCTCACCCCTCAGCATTACAGACTGAAAAGATCCTGTGTCAATTAATATTGAAACCTTCTTACCAATTAATCCTGGCCTATATGAATAAACTTTACCCTTTCATGTAAGTTTTGTTTGCCGATTTGGCACGTCCACTGATCATCTTGTACACTCTGAGGCAGTTGCCTACCTTCCCTTACGCTTTTTGTTACGAGTCCAACAAAACTTCCAGGCTTGTGTGGTTATCCTACATCTGGTTTTCTCCCAGCCCATCAACACTGTGATTTTGTGTGGCCCTCTTTTTTACAATGAAATCAGGACAGGTGTTTAACTTCTTTGTCCCCCTCAAGGTTTTATTTATTACTGTGGTAAATGATCCTTATGATCTACACTGTGATCTACCTTTCCCTTTGCATGGGAGGATATCTGTTTGCTCCAATTTCTGTCCCTCAGAGACCAGAACTGGTTCTGGAAGCCAAACCAAGTTTATGGACCAGTTCATAATCATCAGCCATTTCAATAGCTAACCTTGCTGCTTACGCTCTCTGCTCTTCCACCTGAGTTTGCACTACTTCAGGCAGTTAATTTTTGAATTCCTACAAGTGTTAACCTCTTTAAGGGCATCATAGCTTTGCTTGAATTTTAAAGCTCTTATCCAAATATCAAAATTAGTCTGTTTGATCCTTACAAACTCAGTGTAGGTTTCACCAGGATCTCTCATTAAATTCCTGAAAGGTTGCCTATGCAGACAAAATGTTTTTTTAACCTCCTTATACTCCCCCGATACCTCCTCTGATAGGGTTGTGAATACCTCACCAGTACTACCTACAAGTTTCGTTTGGATCAACAAAATCCACATAGCCTCTGGCCACTGCATTTGTTTAGCCAACTTTTCAAATGAGATGGAAAGGGTATCACATTCTTCTCATCAAATTGAGGCAACGCTTGAACATACTCAAACAAATTCTCACTAGGCTTCTGACTACCAGGGGTTTCCCATCCTCACTCTCTTTCTTACTAAGTGCACCCTCAGACGTTATCTCCAGCGTTTTACACTGACTTTTCTTTTTAATTGTCAGTTTTTGTTCTTCAAAAGTTCTCTCTTTCTCTTTCCCCATTGCTTTCTCTTTTGCCATTCTTTCTTTTTACTCTCTGTTATGCTTCTTTCTTTTTTCCCTTTTCTGCATTCTATCGAAAGTCATATGTTTCATTTTGGATATTAGTTTGATTGGGTTGAGAAAACTTAGAATAGTAATGGCTATTTCAGTCGCCAAACGTTTTCTGGGTGTGCATGCAGTGACTTTGGAAATTTTACGAAAAATGAATAAGACAAGTTGCAAGAATTAGCAGAAAAGCTGGAATCGGAACTGACTGCTTCTGTGAGGAAAGGAGAGATAATTACAGCGGTATCTCGTCAATTAAACTTGCTGGAGAAACCAACAGAATAGGAGATGGCAAGAATTCAGTTGCAAATTAAACATCTTGAGCTAACGGCGAGAGGTAAGGAAAGGGCAGCCAAATTCCTTCACACTCTCCTCATGATACCATCACCGCAGGGATTAGTCTGGTGAAACTCCATTACACCGTCTCTCTGTAGCAAGGAGACTATTGATTATAGATGAAAGAAAATACTGCCTCAAGTATACTCCACAACTGCAGGACGGTGTCTTTAATCATTTTGTAATGAACGATACCACTCAGTTGTTGTGCTGATTACTTGCTGAGTCATAGAGTTATAGAGATGCACAGCATGGAAACAGATCCTTCGGTCGGACCTCTCCGTGCCAACCAGATATCTCAACCCAATCTAGTCCCACCTGCCAGTACCCGACTGCTCTGCATGAATTCTGTTAGTGCGTCATGATCAAGGACATCCAGCTCCTTTTCACCAAGAGCACTTCCCATCATCTCGCCTTCTCATAAATACAAACTGAGAAGGATGGCATTTTTTGCCAATCATTTATTTGCCTTATGAAGCAAAGTCATACCAATAACAACATCACTGTTGCCATTCGAGTTGATTGGAGATACTGAGGAGGCTATGATCTAGCTGTATTATCTCCGAATATTAATGCAGGGAATCAGGTAATGACCCAGACACCGGATCCGAATCCCACAACGCAAATGTTGGAAATTAAATTCAATAAAATATCAGGAATTAAGAATCAAATGAAACAATGAAACCAATGTCGATTGTCCTACCTTGCACTCTCAAACCCTTCAGGAACGGAAACTACCATCTTCAGCTGATCGGGCTGACATGTAACTCCACAGCAATATGGTTAACTCTCAGTTGCTATTTGAAATAGCCAAGCCAGTCACCCAGTTATATCAGTAACTTCAAAGCCTCAAAGAAATGAATCCGCATGGATCTCAGCACTAACTACTTACAGCCCACAGACTGCAGTGGGTCAGGAAGGCAGCTCACCAATACCTTCTCAAGGACAATGGGGAAAGGGAAGTAAATACTAGCCCAGCATCCCATCACTGAATAAAAGACGATGATCACACTCAGGGAAGAGAGAACAACAGACATAAATAACTTTAAGGATGGACTTTGACATATACCTTACATGGTCAAGAATATCAATAATATGGGAACAAGAAAAACATAGTAATATTTAATTTCAGTTTTTATTTCCATCACAGCTGACCATCAACAATCCCTTTGTTTGTTTCTTTCTCTCTATCTCTCTCTTTTCCCATCTATTCAACTCAATCCTTCTCCTCTTCATAACAGATGTCGGTGTCACCAATATCAATCACACTATTTCCCAACTGTGTTCAGTTCGGATGTATGAATCGAATTGCCAATTCTATTTTTCTCTCGACCCGAGTGGGCTGCCAGATCTGCTCAGTTTGTCTGGCACTTTCTCGTTCTTCATTGTTTCTGATCTGTTGCATCATTCTTTGTTTTATATAACCTTAAATTTTGTTGTTATTTGGAATGTCTGCATCGCTGACAGGGGCAGCATTTGTTGACCTAACCAAATGTCATTCACTGCGAGGTTATCCTTTCAGGCAGTACAGAACCAAGCACATTGCTGTGGGTCTCACGTCAGTCTTTAGCCAGACCAGAGAGTAACGCAAGATCTATTTACCAAAGGAGATCAGTGAAATAGATAAACGTAAGTGCTGGAGATGTCATGGTTGTTATTAGTAAAACTTGCTTTTTTCCAAATTCTTGTCTTGTGTATTTACTTTCTGTCATTGTCTGTGGTAGGATGTGGAACAGTGTCTTTCTGTGTAATAACCTGTGCATCTGAATTACATTTCTTCCAACATTACTGCTCTGAGAGAGTGTTCCTGTCATTAAGTTATTTTAGAGATAAGAACAAAGATGTGATCGAAATATTTGCAACTGAAAGAGTGCTTAGAAGAGAGGTGGAACCATAACGTCTGAATTTTACTGAAGCATAGATAATGGATAATTAAGTGTCAGCATTGAAGCCAAGATGATGACTGGGCATATAATCGAGCTGATAGTGGGTTGGTTTGGTGATGGACAGAATACTGAGACATAAATGAATTCAGGGAAGAAAGATACTTCGGTATTGTGAACAGTCTTGTTCTCAGATGTTTGTGAGGGCGATTCTGAAATTTGCATTTCATAATGGAATTTGCATTTGAAACTGAAGACAATAGTTTCTGTCTTTGTCAAATATAGACAATAGAAAGAGCAAAGAAGTTCGCCTTGGTTGAAGAGATTAATAAATGGATAGAGATGAAGAAACTTACCAGGAACACCAACAATAGCGAGGATAGGATAGTAACCCGCCTGGATAATCAGCAGTGCAGCCCATATCCGATCTGGTAATGTTGACCAAGACCAGGAAAAAAAGAAAAGACCATCGGATAAACTCCTGTCCATTGTTGCAGCTTTCCAGTCTAATGTTCTCAGATTCAGATCCATTAATGGATCATTCCAGACTATTCTCAGATGTTTAAATCTCCTTTTTGTGTCCCTGTAGCTGTGTCCCTTTGAGCGTTGGAGTTGATGCATCTGCTGCGACAATGGCATAAACCATTGCAAGAGGTTCCTTACTAATAAGTGACGGAAAACATCCAGTGACACAACTAGGATCCATGGAGACTGGCATCAATCACAGTCCCTGAACAAACAGCTCCATTTAACCCCTTTCAGTATGGTTCCTTCAGTTCACAAAAACGACTGGACTGTATTGAATATTGGCACCGCTAGCTATTGATCACATCTCCCATCAGCCATCGCTCTCATGAAGTTAGTAGTGAGGGAGAATGATGCATGTTTTCTTATCGCAGGCTAGATGATTCTGTTGCGTTGTCCGTTTGCAATACTGTAACTGGCTGAACCGTCCACCACTACCACCCTCAAAAACCACAATCTACATGCTGTTACCATGCAGATCTCTCCTCGACTAGAACAGGCACCATCCATTATATTTACAGTAGATATATTTGCACTCCAATGCATAGGAAATGTGAATTTGCCTGGGTATTCCTTTAATTGATCTAATAAGGCAATTTTGAATCTTCAACACTCAATGTACTTCAGCATTTTTAAATATAAACTCACAAACACCTTAACATACTTTATTAAGCACAAATTTCTTCACTTTCTCCTCATGGTAGCATCATGCCAGGGTTTAGTCTGGTGAAACCCCTTTGGACTGAATCGCTGACAGGATCATTATTTATAAAGCTGATTCAACCTGTGCACAATAACCCTAACAGTCTCTCAACAAAACACTATCATTTGGAAAGATACATTTACTCTGGTACTTTAATCATTTTGCATGAGGAGCCACATATCATTTACTTCCTGCTGTGTAAAAATTCTGTTTGTGACTTATGACCAAGTACATCCAGGTCTGTTTCAACAGCAGAACTTCCCAACCTCTCACTATTTAATGATCATAAATGTGAATGATGATATTTGTTGTTCATATCTGAAATATTTTATATCTTGTGAAGAGCTACTGCACAAATACTGATCCTTCACTCCAGATAATTGTACTACTCTCTTCATTCTCTCGATTATCCAACTTTTAATACATTCGGTGTATTCCACCCCTACCTACCCATGGACTCTAACATTCCCCACTCATCTGTATTCAACCATGTCAAACTTCTGCTGAACATTCAAATACTTCATTCCCACAGGTTCTCAATTGTAGATGTCACAACAGATAATCTCCGCAATATCCAGCAGGTTTATCAAAGATCAAGATCATTTCCCCTTCCTGACTCTCGATTGACTCTACCGAATCATGTCATTATTTTCCAAGTGTCTAGTTGTCACATTCCTCACAAAAGGTTCCAATGTTTTTCTCACAGCTTACATCAAGCTAACCACTGTTTAGTTCGCTGTTTGCTCTCTCGATCCTGTTTAAAATATTTAGGTTTACAATAGCTGCTTTCACGTCTGGAGGATCCTTTCCAGAATCTAACCAGCTTTGAAGAATAATCAATAATTCTTTCACGAGCTCTACTCCACCTCCTCAATACTCGGCTATGTAGCTCATCAGATGCAGCAACATACCAACCTTAAATTTAATGAGATTTTGAAAGACATACCTTTTGTTAATTCTAATTTCCTGCTGTTCCTCATTTTCACCAGTCACTCTGCTCCCTTGTATTTCTGGAAGTTTCTTTCAGCATCTTCCTCAGGGAGATGGACACACCATATTGCTCTCAGCAGACAAATGGGTTCTGTCAGAAAGTGAATATATCGGAGGACTGCACTCCGGTGATGATGGATATGTTACTCACACCTGCCTGCAAAGTTCCAGAATTAATCCAGTTTAACTTATGGTGAGCATCAGCACAGTCCTGTCACTGGTGTGAGGTTACACAGTATATTGAAGGAGGGGACACAGCTCAGTGACCACCTCAATTTTGAAACAAACTGTTTTCGTACCTGACACCTTGTCGAGCTGAGACAAATGTCCCGGGAAATCCAAGGAAAGATAATGTACTGTCCGACACCTCCCTATTTATAGAGCTTTCCTTATGTGGCGCCTCATCTCCATTTGTTTACCATGGACCCAGACACTCTGTAAATGCAGTGTATAGAGTGGGGTCACCAGACCCAGAAGCTGACAATACAAACCCGAGATAAGCATCCACAGAAACTCCACTGATTTTCCAATGACAGGATCAAGTCAATTCCCCACATGCATGGTGCACGCGCTCAGTGTTGAAAACTATTTCCACTCCTGAGATTCTCTTCCTGGCTGAGAAAGCCATTGCATCTCTGCACAGTCCCATAGTAAGAGTTTCCCTCTCAAAGAAGCAGTTGACAATGTAGTATTACCTTCCTCAATATCTCACCAACTACAAGGGCACCACCAGATAAGAGAGATAGAGGGAACCTAACTCACTTTAAACAGGGACATATCTAAATGGATACGATATTCAGGAATATGGGAAATGAGGAAATGTGAGAATAACTTGCCATTTTGTTTTCCTTTCAGTTTATCATCAGCAATCCCTTTGCTCACTTTTCATTTCTTTTCCTCTCTTTTTCTGGCCATTTCTCCATCCATTCAATTTAAACCTAGCCTCCACCTTTCCCTCCAACCCAACCATCCATGATACCAGGATAAATAATATTATTTCCCTGTTTGCTTTCAGTTGTGAAGCAGGGTCACTGGACTCAAACTGTTATCTGCATTTCTCCTGATAGAGGCTGCCATACCTGCTGAGATTCTACAACACTTTGAGATGCTGGAGAATTTTATTTTCGATCTCTAGCACCTACCGTTCCTTGGTTTATTTCTCCGTTAATGCTGTTGTTTCACGGGATGCCAGCATCATGGGCAAGGGCAGCATTTGTTCTCCATCACTAATTGTCCTTGACCACGCGGCCATTTTTCAAGACAAAATGGACCCAAAAATGTGTCTGTGCCTCTGAAGTCACACTGAGTTCGGACTGGATAATAATGTTAAATTTCTTTACCAACGACTATCAGCAAAATAATAAAAATATATCTTAACGGTTGCGGGCTTCCATGAGTGAAATGAGGTTTTATTCCAATTTTTGTCATTCGAATTTAAGCTCTGTCATCGGCTGTGGTAGGGTGTTAAACACTGCCTTGGATTCACAGCCCGTGCCTCTGAATTACCCGTATAGTTACATGATCACTGTTGTGGTTCTGTTCGCCGAGGTGGGAATTTGTGTTGCAGATGTTTCATCCCCTGTCTAGGTGATATCCTCAGCGCTTGGGATCCTCCTGTGAAGCGCTTCTGTGATGTTTCCTCCGGCATTTAGAGTGATTTGTATCTGCCGCTTCCGGTTGTCAGTTCCAGCTGTCCGTTGCAGTGGTCGGTATATTTGGTTCAAGTCAATGTGCCAAATGATTGAATCTGTGATTGAGTGTCATGCCTCTAGGAATTCCCTCGCTGTTCTATGTTAGATTTGTCCTATCGGAGTAGTATTGTCCCAGTCCAATTCATGTTGATTGTCATTTGCATGTGTGGTTACTAAGGATAGCTGGTTGTGTCGTTTCGTGGCCATTTGGTGTTCATGGATGCGGATCGTTAGCTGTCTTCCTGTTTGTCCTATGTAATGTTTTGTGCAGTCCTTGCATGGGATTTTGGACACTACATTGCTTTTGCTCATGTTCAGTATTGGGTCCTTCGTCCTGGTGAGTTGTTGTCTGAGAGTGGCTGTTGGTTTGTGTGCTGTTATGAGTCCTAGTGGTCGCAGTAGTCTGGCTGTCAGTTCTGAAATGCTCTTGATGTATGGTAGTGTGGCTCGTCCTTTGAGTCGTGGCATGTCCTCGTTCCGTTGTCTTTCCCTGAAGCATCTGTGGATGAAATTGCGTGGGTATCCATTTTTGGCGAATTCTTTGTACAGGTGTTCTTCTTCCTCTTTTTGCAGTTCTGGTATACTGAAGTGTGTTGTGGCCCTTTTTAACAGTGTCTTGATGTAACTTCTTTTGTGTGTTGTTGGGGTGGTTGCTTTCGTAGTTCAGGACTTGGTCTGTGTGTGTGGCTTTCCTGTAAACCTTTGTGATGAATTCTCCGTTAGGTGTTCTCTGTACCATCACGTCTAGGAATGGGAGTTGGTTGTCCTTTTCTTCCTCTCCAGTGAATCGGATTCCTGTGAGTGTGGCGTTGACGATCTGGTATGTGTTCTCTATTTCTGTGTTTTTAGTGATTACAAAGGTGTCATCCCCATGTCTGACCCAGAGTTTGGGTTGAATTTGCGGTAAGACTGTTTGTTCTAATCTTTGCATTACCGCTTCTGCTATGAGTCCAGAGATGGGTGAGCCCATGGGTGTGCCGTTGATTTGTTCATATATTTGGTTGTTGAATGTGACGTGTGTTGTGAGGCACAGGTCCAGTAGTTTGAGTATGCCGTCTTTGTTGATAGGTTCCCCGTCTTGTTGTCTGTTCTGTATGTCCAGCAGGTTGGCTATTGTTTCTCTGGCTAGGGTTTTGTCGATAGAGGTGAACAGTGCCGTTACATCGAATGAGACCATGGTTTCTTTCTTGTCTATGTGTGTATTTCTGATGATATCCAAGAATTCCTGTGTTCACTGTACAGAGTGTCTGGATCCGCTGATCAGTTGTTTCAGTTTCTGCTGTAATTCTTTAGCCAGTTTGTGTGATGGTGTCCCTGGTAGTGATACTATTGGTCTGAGTGGGATGTTTGGTTTGTGCACTTTAGGCAGTGCATAGAATCTGAGGGTGTTGTTGCTTTCAGGTTTCATTCTCTGTAGGTCAAACCTGATTATCTGTCCGTTTTTTTTTGTAGATTTCTCAGTGTCTTGTTTCCAATTGGTGAGCTGCGGGGTGGGGTCAAACTTCACGCAATTTCATCCACAGATGCCTCAGGGAAAGACAACGGAACGAAAACATGCCACGACCCAAAGGACTCGCCATACTACCATATATCAAGAACATTTCAGAACTGACAGCCAGACTACTGCGATCACTAGGAATAATAACAGCACACAAACCAACAGCCACTCTCAGACAACAACTCACCAGGACGACGGACCCGATACTCAGCATGAGCAAAACCAACGTAGTGTACAAAATCCCATGCAAGGACTGCACAAAACACTACATAGGACAAACAGGAAGACAGCGAACAATTGGCATCCATGAACACCAACTAGCCATGAAACGACACGACCTTAGTAGCCACACACGCAGATGACAAACAACATGATTTCGACTGAGACAACACTACTATTATAGGACAAGCCAAACAGAGAACAGGCAGGGAATTCCTGGAGGCATGGCACTCATCCACAGATTCAATCAATAAGCACATTGACCTGAACCCAATATACCAGCCACTGCAGTGGAGAGCTGAAACTGACAACCGGAAGAGGCAGATACAAATCACTATAAATGCCGGAGGAAACATCACAGAAGCGCTTCACGGGAGGATCCCTGAGGATGTCACCTAGACAGGGGACGAAACGTCTGCAACACAAATTCCCAACTCGGTGAACAGAACCACAACAAAGAGCACCCGTGGTATAAATCTTCTCCCAAACTTTGAAGCCCTTTGGACTCTACAAAGCTCCGTAATGAACAAGCCACCATCTCTCTATTTCCTTTGTTTTCTTCAGTGTCTTCAACTCTCACTGTAACTTCCAGTAACGTTCTTTAGTTACTGCAGGTCTGCCTAGCTTTCCAGATAACCTGTTTCATCCCCGACAGCTCCCTCAATCACTGTCACACCCTCTGCTCTGTCTAGTCCTCCTCTTTCCCACTTTCTGCCAGGCACAACGGCGATCTTGTAAGAGAGCAGTGCAGAAGGGGATGTTATAAATCTCAGCTGAGGCTTGAGGCCTACCATTACCTGGGATTCGCAAGGGGAGAGAACCTGAGCGACTGCAGCA
This sequence comes from Chiloscyllium punctatum, assembly GCF_047496795.1. Lineage (NCBI taxonomy): Eukaryota > Metazoa > Chordata > Chondrichthyes > Orectolobiformes > Hemiscylliidae > Chiloscyllium > Chiloscyllium punctatum. The sequence continues at coordinate 195,180 of NW_027309996.1, read as the reverse complement.
CAGAGCGGGAGAATATAAATCAGCAGCGAGGGTCAAGGCCGACTGGAACTTGGATGTAGGTAAAAAGCAGAGCAGGAGCCTTGAAATCAGCACCGAGTCACAGAGGGAGTGACCGTGTGAGGGAGCAATTTGGAGCAGGAGCTTGAGGCTGACTCACACCTGGGAGAATATAAATCCGCACTGAGGATCGAGGCCGAGTTGTACCTGGAGTCAGAGAGACGGTGACCCTGTGAGGGAGCAGACTGGAGATAGAACTGGATGATTACACGTCCGAGGAGACACAGCACTGTGTGTGCACGTGTCCCTCCATAGTTCTGTGTTTGTGTGAGTGTGTATGCGTGTGTGTCCCCTTCCCTTGCTGTGTGTGTTTGTCCCTCCCTCACTGTGTATGTGTGCATGTCCCTGCCTCACTGTGTGTGTACGTGTCCCTCCCTCACTGTGTGTGTACGTGTCCCTCCCTCACTGTGTGTGTTTGTGCGAATGTCTGCGTGTTTCCCTCCCTCGCTTTGTGTGTGTGTCCCCTCGCTGTGTGTGTGTGTGTTTCTTCTCTCGCTTTCTGAGCACATGTCCCACCCTCGCTGTGTCTGCATGTCTCAACCTCGCTGTGTGTGTGCGTGTCCCACCCTCGCCGTGAGTGTGGGTCGCTCTTGCTGTGAGTGTGTGTGCCCCTCTTGCAGTGTGTGAGGGTGTCCTCCCCTCGCTCTGTATGTGTGTGTATGCGTATCACTCACTCACTATGTGTCTGTGTGTCCCTCCTTTGCTGTGTGAGTGTGTGCACGTGTCCCTCTCTCACTGTGTGCATGTCGCTCTTGCTGTGTGTGTCCCTCATGCTGTGTGTGTGTGTGTGTCCCTCCCTCGTGTGTGTGTGTCCCTCCCTCATGTGTATATGTGTCCCTCCCTCGTTGTGTGTGTGTGTCCCTCCCTCGTTGTGTGTGTATGTCCCTCCCTCGCTGTGAGTGTGTGTGTCCCTCCCTCGCTGTGAGTGTGTGTGTCCCTCCCTCGCTGCGACTGTGTGTGTGTCCCTCCCTCGCAGTGAGTGTGTGTGTGTCCCTCCCTCGCTGTGAGTGTGTGTGCGTGTGTCCCTCTCTTGCTCTGTGTGTGTGTTTGTGTGTGTCCCTCCCTTGCTGTGTATGCATATCCCTCCCTGGCTGTGTGTGTGTGTCTCCCTCTTGCTGTATATGTCTGTGTTTGTGTGCTTCCTCATGCGCATGTCACTCACCCACTGTATGTGCGTGTCCCTCCCTAGCTGTCTATGTGTGTGTGTGTGTCCCTCCCTAGCTGTCTGTGTGTGTTTGTGTGTGTCCCTCCCTCGCTGTGTGTGTCTGTGTCGGTGTGCTTCCTCATGCGCAAGTCGCTCCCCCACTGTATGTGCGTGTCCCTCGCTAGCTGTCTGTGTGTGTGCTTGTGCGTGTCTCTCCCTCGCTGAGTGTGCATGTCACTCTCTTGCTGTGTATGTCTGTGTTTGTGTGCTTTCTCATGCACGTGTCGCTCCCTCGCTGTCGGTGTGTTTGTGTGTGTCCCTCCCTCGCTCTGTGTATGCGTGTGTCCCTCCCTCACTCTGTGTGTGTCCCCCCCCCCACATGCTGTCCGTGTGTGTGCGTGTCCCTCCCTCGCTGTGTGTGCATATGTCGCCCCCTCGCTGTGTGTGTGCGTGTCCCTCCCTCGCTGTGTGTGTGCGTGTCCCCACTCGCTGTGTGTGTGCGTGTCCCCCCATCGCTGTGTGTGTGTATGTGTGTGTCCCTCCCTCGCTCTCTGTGTGTCTGTGCCTCTCTCTCGCTGTGTGCGTGTGTGTGGTCCCACCCTCACTGTGTGAGTGCATGTCCTCCCTTGCTGTCTGTGCGTGTCCCTCCCACGTTGTGTGTACATGTCCTTCTCTCCCTTGCTCTTTGTGTGTGTGCGTGTGTCTGCGCGTGGGTGCGTGTGTGTCCTTTGCTTGCTGTGTGTGTGTGTGTTCTTCCCTCGCTCTGTGTGTGTGTGTGTGTGTGTGTGCATGTCCCTCCCTCGCTGTGAATGTGCATGTCCTTCCCTCGCAGTATGCGCATGTCCTTCTCTCACTGTGTGTGCTTGCGTCACTCCCTTGCTGTGTGTGTGTGTGTCCCTCCCTTGTGTGTGTGTGTCCCTCCCTTGCTCTTTGTATATATCCCCCTCACTGTATGTGCGCATCTCCCCTCGGTGTGTGAGTGCATGTCCCCCCTTGCTTTGTGTGTATGTGTCCCTCCCTCGCTGTGCCTGTGCATGTCCTCTCTCGCTGTGTGTGCATGTATCCCTCCCAATTTCTGTGCACATGCCCTCCCCTCACCGTGTGTGCTTGTCCCTCCTTCCCTGTGTATGTCCATATCCCTCCCTCGCTGTTTGTGCACGTATCTCCCTCGCTGCGTGTCTCAGCAAGCCCTCGCTTAGTGTGTGTGTGTGTCCCTTCCTCGCTGTTTGTGTGTAGGTGTCACATCCTCACTCTATATGTTTTGAGTGTCCCCCCTTCACTGCGGGTCCCTCACTCGCTGTTTGAGTGTGTGTCACTCCATCATGTTGTGTGTATGTTTCTCTCTCTCGCTGTGTGTGTGCATATCCCTCATTGCTGTATGTGTGTGTCCCTCTTGCTGTACGTGTATGTGCGTGGCCTCCCTCACTGCGTATGCATGTGTCTGCACCTCGCGCTGTGTGTGTGTGTGTGTGTGTGTTTGCATGTGACCCTCCCTCGCTGTGTGTGCATATCCCACCCTGGCTGTGTGTGTGTGTGTGTGTGTGTCCTTCTTGCTGTGCACGTGCGTGCATGGCCCTCCCTTGCTATGTGTGCATGTGTCTCCACTTCGCTGTTTGTGAGTGTACCTCTCTTGCTCTTTGTGTGTGTGTCCCTCCCTCGCTGTGTATGCATGTCCCTCCCTGGCTGTGTGGGTGCGTGTCCCTTTCTCGCTGTGTGTGTCTCTCTCTCTCGCTGTGCGTGTTTCTGTTTGTGTGCTTGCGCTTGTGCGTGTCCCTCCCTTGCTCTGTGTGTGTGTGTGTGTGTGTGTGTCCCTCTTGCTGTGAGTATGTGTGTCCCTCTTGCAGTGTATGTGCGTGCCCCACCCTCGCTTTGTGTGTGTGTGTGTGTGTGCGTCCTCTGTGTGTGTGTGTGTGTGTGTGTGTGTGTGTGTGTGTGCCCCTCCATTGCACTTTGTGTATATTCCCCTCACTGTGTGTGCGCTTCTCCCCTCGGTGTGTGAGTGCATGCCCCCCTTGCAGTGTGCGGGTGTGTCCCTCCCTCGCCGTGTCTGTGCGTATCCCCTCTCGCTGTATGTGCGTGTCCCCTCTCAATTTTTGTACACATGCCCTCCCCCTCGCCATGTGTGTGCTTGTCCCTCCTTCCCTGTGTGCGTGTGTGTGTGTGTGTGTGTGTGCGTGTGTGTGTCCCTCCCTTGCTTAGTATGAGCATGTCCCTCCCTCGCTGTGTGTGTTTGTGCATGTCCTAACCTCGCTATGTTTGCGTGTCCCTCCCTCGCTCCAAGTGTTTGTATGTGTGTGTGTGCGTCCGTGTGTGCGCATGTCCCTCGTTTGTTGTGTGTGTCTCTCGCTCGCTGCGTGCGTGTGTCCCTTCCTCACTGTGTGTGCGTGTTCTTCCCTCTGTGTGTGTGTGTGTGTGTGTGTGTGTGTATGTGTGCGCGTGTCCCTCCCTCGCTGTGCGTGTGCATGCTTGTCCCTCTCTTGCTCCGTGTTTGTGTGTGTGTATCTGTGCGTGTCTCTCCTCGCTGTGTGTGTGTGTGTGTGTGTCCCTCCCTTGCTGTGTGTCTGCGGGTAACCCCCTAACTGTGTGTGTTTGTGTGTCGCTCCCTCGCTGTGTGTATCCCACGCTCTCTGTGTGTGCATGTGTCCCTCCCTTGCTCTGTTTTTGGGTATGCGTGCTTGTCCCTCCTTCGCTTTGCGTGTGTGTATCCGTCCCTTTTGTTTGTGTGTGCGTGTGTGCATATCCCTCTCTTGCTCTGTGTTACTGTGTGTGCATGTATGTGTGCGTGACCCTCCCTCGCTTTGTGTGACTGTTCCTTGTGTGTGTGAGTCCGTGACCAGCTTGTTGTGTGCGCGTGTCCCATCCTTGCCATGTCTGTGTATGTCCCCTCTCGCTGTGTGTGCGTGCCCCCTCTCAATTTCTGTGCACATGCCCTCCCCTTCGACATGTGTGTGCTTGTGCCTACTTCACAGTGTGTGCATGTCCCTCCCTTGCAGTGTATGTGCGTGTCCCTCCCTCACTGTGTGTCTGCGTGTATTCCCCTGAACGTAAGTGTGTATGTTTGTCCCTCCCTCGCTGTGTGCGCGCGTCTCTCCCTTGCTCTGTGTTTGTGTGTGTATGTGTGCGCATCCCTCCTTCGCTTTGCGTGCGTGTGTCCCTGTCCCTCGCTGTGTGTGTCCCTCCCTCGCCGTGTGTCTGCATGTATCCCCCTCACTGTGTGCATGTGCGTGTCCCTCTATCGCTGTGTGTGTGTGTGTGTGTGTGTGTGTGTGTGTGTGTGTGTATGCGTGCGCGTCCCTCCTTCGCTTTGCGTGCGTGTGTCCCTGTCCCTCGCTGTGTGTGTCCCTCCCTCGCCGTGTGTCTGTATGTATCCCCCTCACTGTGTGCATGTGTGTGTCCCTCGATCGCTGTGTGTGTGTGTTTGTGTGTATTTGTGCGTGTCCCTGCCTCGCTTTGCGTGTCTGTGCCCCCTCTCAATTTGTGTGCACATGCCCTCTCCCTCACGGTGTGTGTGTGCTTGTCCCTCCTTCGCTGTGTGTCCCTCCCTCACTATGTGTGCGTGTGTCGCTCGCTTGCTGTGTGTGTGCGTGTCCCTCCCACGCTGTGTGTGTCCATGCTCCCTCCCTCGCTGCGTGTCTCAGCGTGTCCCTCCCTCGCTCTGTGTGTCCCCCTCACTCGCTGTGTGTGTCCCCTGTCCCTCACAGTGTGTGTGTGTGTGTGTCCCTCCCTCGCTGAGTGTCTGCCTATATTTCGCTCACTGTGTGTTTGCATGTCCCTCCTTCACTTCGCGTGTGTATCCCTCCCTCGCTGTGTGTTTGCATGTATGCCCCTCACTGTGTGTATTTGTGTGTATCCCTCCCTCGCTTTGCGTGTGTGTGCCCCCTCTCAATTTGTGTGTACATGCCCTCCCCCTCGCAGTGAGTGTGCGTGTCCCTCCCTCGCTGTGTGTGTGCATGTCCCTCCCTCGCTGTGTGTGTGCGTGTCCCTCCCACGCTGTGAGCGTGCGTGTCCCTCCCTCGCTGTGTGTGTGCGTGTCCCTTCCACTCTGTGTGTGCGTGTCCCTCCCACGCTTTGTGTGTGTGTGTGTGTGTGTGTGCGCGTGTCCCTCCCTCGTTGTGTGTGCGCGTGTCCCTCCCTCGCTGTGTGTGTGCATGTCCCTCCCTCACTGTGAGTGTGCGTGTCGCTCCCTCGCTGTGTGTGTGCGTGTCCCTCCCTCGCTCTGTGTGTGTGTGTGTGTGCGTGTCCCTCCCTCCCTGTGTGTGCGCGTGTCCCTCCCTCGCTGTGTTTGTGCATGTCCCTCCCTCGCTGTGACTGTGCGTGTCGCTTCCTTGCTGTGTGTGTGCGTGTCCCTTCCTCGCTGTGTATGTGTGTGTCCCTCCCTCACTGTGTGTGTGCATGTCCCTCCCTCGCTGTGTGTGTGCGTGTCGCTCCCTCACTGCGTGTCTCAGCATGTCCTTCCCTCACTGTGTGTGCATGTCCTTCCCTCACTGTGTCTGTGTGTGTGTGTGGGCGTGTGTGTCCCTTCGCTGCGTGTCTGTGCGTGTTCCTCCCTCGCTGTGTTTGTCCCTTCACTGCGTGTCTGTGCGTGTCCCTCCCTCGCTGTGTTTGTGTGTGCGTATGTATCTCGCTCACTGTGTGCGTGTCCCTCCCTCGCTCTGTGTGTGTGTCTCCCTCACTGTGTGTGTCCTTCCCTCGATGTGTGTGCGCGTGTCTCTTCCTCGTTGTGTGTACATGTCCCTCCCTCGCTGTGTGTGTGCGTGTCTCTTCCTCGTTGTGTGTGCGTATCCCTTTCTTGCTGTGTATGTGCTTGTCCTTCCCTTGCTGTGTCTGTGTGTTCCCCTTCGCTGCATGTCTGTGCGTGTCCCTCCCTTGCTGTGTGCGTGTGTCCCTCTCTCGTGTGTGTGTCCCTCCCTCACTGTGTGTGCGTGTCCTTCCCTCGCTGTGTCTGTGTGTGTGTGCGTATGCATGCCCCTCCCTTTGCTGTGTGTGTCCGTGTCCCTCCCTCGCTCTATGTGTGTGTGTCCCTCCCTTGCTGTGTGCATGTCTCTCCCTCGCTGCGTGTGTGCGTGTCCCTCCGTTGCTTCGTGTGTGCGTGTCCCTCCCTCGCTGTCTGTGTGTCCCTTCCTCGCTGTGTGAGTCCCCTCCCTCGATTTGCGTGTATGTGTCCCTCCCTCGCTGTGTGTCTGCGTGTATCCCCCTCACTGTGTGTGTGTGCATGTCCTTCCCTCGCTGTGTGTCTGCGTGCATCCCCCTCACTGTGTATGTCCTTCCCTCGCTGTGTGTCTGCGTGTATCCCCCTCACTGTGTGTGTGCATGTCCTTCCCTCGCTGTGTGTCTGTGTGTGTCCTGCTCACTGTGTGTGTGTATGTCCTTCCCTCGCTATGTGTCTGTGTGTATCCCCCTCACTGTGTGTGTGTGCATGTTCTTCCCTCGCTGTGTGTCTGCGTGTATCCCCCTCACTGTGTGTGTTTGTATGTCCTTCCCTCGCTATGTGTCTGCGGGTATCTCCCTCACTGTGTGTGGGTGCGTGTCGCTGCCTTGCTGTGTGTGTCCAAAATTTGCACCATCAGTGGATTGGCCATTATAAACTGACTGTAGTATTCAGGAATGTGTGGTTTAAGTAAGTTCACCACGAGAAACGCAGGGTTTAAAGTACAGGTAGAGGGGTCGGTCTGGGTCAGATGCTCTTCAGAGATTTGGAATAGACTGGTTGTGCCGAAAGGCCTGGTTCCACGCAATGGCGATTCTATTCAGGTTATTGTCCAGCCCTGTTAACCATCCCCGTCTTTTACACCTGGCCTGATCCCCAATATTCTCCTTAACACTGTAATCTCCTCCAGACTCTAAAACACTCCTTGCTGATGTAAGCTTCCTCGTTGTGTAATCCTCTCAGGTCTATGCAGTAATCCTGATCTGTCGAACTCACTCCATGCCTGTGCCTCTCCCAGTCCAGTTCCCACAAAACCCACTATCTATTTAACACCCTCCTCCCACCCTTGTCAATGTAAGCTCCCCCTGTGTCTCCACCATCTACCCATCTCCATAACCTTGTCCACCTCTTACACCACTATCTGTTTAAACGTCACCCTCCCCTATAACTTCCTCCTGTTTGTGCTATGCTCCCTTATCTGTGAAACTGTCTCCAACCAAAATTGCTATCCCAATCTCTGAAACGAAATCCAGATTCCACAACCTCCATAACCCCTAGAATCTAAGCCTTCCCTAAAATCCATTAACATCTCCAGTCACGACTACCCTGCATATTTCTGTTTGTTCTTCCAGTCGATACAAACATCTTTATCTCTGTAATCTGCTCAGAACCCTAAAACACTCCCTGTCGGTGATCCAGTCCTGTCCTACAAACATCCTTATCCCTGTAAACTTACCCATCCCTCCCAACATTCCCAACTCCATGAACTCCTGCAGGTCCTATAGCTCTCCACATTTCTGTAACCTCCTGTGGCTCTATGGCCCTTCTTCTCTGTGTGACCTCGTTCAGACCCCAGACTCTCCAGCTTCCTGAATCCTCTTCCTGCATTGCAACCAAAACCACATGTTTATGTAATATCCACCAGTGCTTACACCCTCCCCAACTCAGTGACCTCTTGCAGTCCTAACAAAACACCTAAACTGTGAAACCTCTCATTTCCCTACGATCCTCCCTCCCTCCCTCCCTCCTCAAATGCCTTCATCACCATGAGACCTCACAATTACTGAAGCCTCCTTTTGGCACTGCAAACCTCCTAATGTCTGCAATATCCTCCTATCCTGATATCCCTCCCTATCTCTGTAACCCGCCCCCCCACCCTCCTGTGCCCTTCTGGGGAACATGTCAGAGGAGGGAAGATTAGTAGAGTCTGGACCATATTACGGAAGTAGAATTCTGGGAATTACAGATTTGGTCGAATGTCTGTAGTGTGCAAATTACTGGCGAGGACTCTAAAGACAGGATTTATGACTACGTGGAAAACCATAGTTAAATTAGCCAGAGTCAGAATGGGTTTGTAAGGGGTCAGGTCATGCCTCACAAATCTTATTGAATACTTTGAGGATATGTCAGAATACGTTGATGGCTCATTTAAAAAAAGAAGGATGATTTTGGATACAGGGAAATCTGTGTGGATACAGGATTGCATACCCCAGAGTAGACAGAGGGTGGCGGCAGATGGACAGTATTGATCCTGGAGCTCAGTGACCAGTGGGGTTCTGTAACAATCAGCTCTGGGATTCTGCTCTCTCTGATTTTTTTTTAAATGGCTTGAATGTGGATGTTGGAGAGTGGGTTAGTAAGTTTGCCAATAACATGAAGGTTGGTGGAGTGGTGGGGAATGTGGAGGGCTGTTGGAGGTTGCAATGGGACATTGACGGGACACAGAGCTGGGCTGGAAGTGACCGATGGAGTTCAATCTGGAAAAGTGTAAAGTGATTTATTCTGAAAGGTCGAATTTGAATACAGAATACAGGGTGAAAGGCAGAATACTTGGCAGTGCGGAGGAACAGAGAGATCATGGGGTCCATGTCCATAGATCCCTCAAGTTGCCACGCACGTTGGTAGGGTTGTTAAAAAGGCATATGTTGTGTTGGCGTTCCTTAGCAAGGGTATTGATTTTAAGAGCCGTGAGGTTTTACTGCATCTTTTATAGCGTCCTGGTGAGACCACACGTGGAATATTGTGTTTCAGTTCTGGTCCCGTCTTTACAGGAAGGATGTGCAAGTTTTAGAGAGCGTACACAGGAGATTTACCAGGATGCTGCCTGGAATGGAGGGCAGTTCTTATGAAGAAAGTTTGAGGGAGCTAAGGCTTTCCTCATGGGAGTGAAGAAGGGGGCGGGGCGACTTGGTAGAGGTGAACAAGATGATGAGAGGCACAGAGAGAATGAATTGTCAGAGACCGTTCCTCCTATGGCATAAATGGCTATAACAAAGGGGTATAATTTTAAGGTGAATGGAGGATGGATCAGAGGATAGAGAATGGTAGGTGGTTGGATGGACTGCCAATGGTGGTAGTAAAATTAGACACATTCGGGACATTTAATAGACTCTTGGACAGACACATGGATAATAGTAAAATGAAGGGTATGTAGGTTAGTTTGATCTTACAGTTGGATAAAAGGTTGGCATGAAATCATGGCCAAAGGGCCTTCGGCTGTTCTATTCTGTGTTCTACGTTCTGTCTGGTAAACTGGGTAATAAGCTCAGATCAGTGTAAAAGTATAGGGCATTCAGGAGGAGCTAGTGAACTGGATACAAAAATTACTTGATGGTAGGAGCCAGAGGGTGAAGGGGGCATGTTTCTTCTGACTGGAGGCATGTGACCAGCGGTGTAGTGGGACCCCTGTTGTTTGTCATTTGGATAAATAATTTGGATGGGAATATTGGTTTCCTGGTAAGTAAGCTTCATGGGTGACACTGACATTGGTGGTAAAGTGGTTAGTGGAGAATATTATATAAAATACAACAAGATTAACAGTACTGCTGGGATAGTGGGCTGAAGAATAGCAGATGGAGTTTAATTAGATAAAAGAGAAGTGTGCCATTTTGGTGAAACAATCCAGGGTGGGACTTGTACAGTTCATGTTCGGACCCTGGGTAGTGTTTTCAGTCAGTGACCCAGGGATGCAGGTACACAGTTCATTGAATGTGGTGTCACTGGTAGACAGGCTGGTGAAGCAGGCGTTTGGGGTGGTTCCCTTCATTGGGGAGAGCAGTAAGAGTGAGAGTTGGGATGTCATGTTCTATCTGGACAAGGCATTGTTGGGGCCACCATTAAAACATTGTTGACCAGTCAGAAGAACTCATGTGGTTCACTTACCTCCTTTAGGGAAGAACATTAAATATTCTAACCTGGTCTGGCTAACATGTGACTCCAGACCCACAGCAATATGGCTGACTCTGAGCTACCCTCTGCGTAATTAGCAGTTGGGTCAAAGAATGTTAGTCCAATCAGTGATACCCATATCCCATGAATGAGTAAATAAAAATACATATCTCCCTCCCTACCTCTGCAAACCCCTCCAGCTGCAGCAATCCATACTGGCTTTGTAACACCATTCAGACCCTGACCACTCTCTGTAACACTCTCACCACCTCCAGCACCTTCACCTCTCCCTGTTACTATCGTGTCAATAAACCCTGACCATGGTTCCCCTTCCAAAAGCCCTCCTCCTGCGAGCAGACCCATTCCAATCCATTAACATTTACTCCCAAAGCACTCTCTCACTTCAGTATTTTAAATACTTTTTGGTGATCTTGTCAGCCTCGTAATCTAGTATGATCCCTTTTGTCCTGAGTGAGGGATCAGTGGGAATCTCTTGCTGAGTTTTTTACTGTTTCAATGGAGTGCCCTTTTGTTGAGTGACTTACACTGTTCCTTCAAATGGTTTCCACTGTTCATTTACAGGCACACATTTCAGTCTGTTTAGCCTGTTTTCCTTGGTCAGTTCTCCTCTCCAACTCATGTCATTGGCTGTTTTTGTTTCTAGTTGTAGCTTGTCCTTTCTGTGATTCACTTTAAATCTTTATATTTCTTTAAACTGCACTTTATCACAATTTCCCAGAGGATCTCTCCAGGTGACATTACTCATTCACTAAGTTTCATTACACGGTCGGTCTGCGATAGTTATGTCCCTTAACAGTTGCACAATGTGTTTTTCAAAGAAACACTGAAAAAAAATTCTCTGAACTCCTTCCAATATCAATGCGGACCGTGTGATTGTCCCAGATTATACAAATATTGAAGTTTCCCAAATTAACACAATGCCTTTGTTTAAAATTTCCAATGTGTTCCTGGTTAATGCAGTGATGAGCAATCAAATACTGTTCGGTGGCGAAAACTGTTCTGCTGCTTGTGTCCTTGGTAAGTAGGAGCCAGAATTTACATTCAGACTGACTCGACTTCATGATCTGAGACCAAATGCTTTCCGTGTAATGCCTTTGTTATCCATTATTGTTAACGTTGCCCAGTTTGACTGAGTTTGCACAAGATTGTGAACCACTGAATATTGTTGTTCACCCTGTATCCATGTCTCCCTGCTGTCGAAATCTCTTTTATCTCTGTGTCACAAATCCATCGACCTTATAACAGCAACGTTGTCCATTCAGAAAAAAACATAATTTACTCTCTTCCACAATTTCCTGTCAAAGCCGATTTCCTGATATACAATTTTAGTTAAACTCTGTCTCATCCTGTTCTTTTCTGCTGGTCTTCTGTCACATTCCCAAGCTGCTCCCATACTTCACCTTTTCTCTTTGGATTTGGGAAGCTCCTTTCACCTGATACCTGTTCCTGCATCCTCTCTGTCAGTTTAAAGCCCTCTCCATAAACATACCGACATGGTTGGCCGGGACACTGGTCCCAGCACGGTTCCAGTGGGACGATCCTAATGGATTTTTAAAAATCAGGTATGGGATGTGGGTGTCTCTGGCTGACCTGCCTTTCTTGCCCAACCCTAGCTGCCCTTGAACTGAGTAACGTGAACAGCCATTTCAGAGGGTAATTGAGAGGCAAACACTTTGCTGTCGGTATGTCATGCAGACCACGTGAGGATGAGCAGATGCCCTTCTCTAATGGACAAGTGTTTGGATTTGTTGTACATCAGTAATGGTTTCATACTTATTTGTGGATTGTTAATTATTATTTTTAAAATTATCGATTTCAAATGTCTGCATTTCAGATGGCAGGATTCAAACTTGCCTCCCTCTGAACATTAACTGAGGTTTTGGATACATTCTCTCGCAATAATACCACTAGGCCATTACTTCACCTGCTCACTGGGTGCTCATTCCTGAGCACCGATACCAGGGCCTCATGAAGCGAAACCCATTCTTCCAACATGACTGTGTGATCCTGACATCTTCCAGCAATCTGGGACTATTACTTAATATCACTCCATTTTCCAGATCTCTGTGGGACTCAGTGCCATTCTCCATGTGTAACCCTCACTGCATCTGTTTAATTTCCCATTCTGTCTATTTCTCTGTCTCCTGTAGGTATTCAGGAAAGTCCTGACTCAATAGCCTTCCCAGCTGCTGGGTGGATTGTCCATCACCTCATTGAACGCAGTTGCTGCCAGAGAGAGACAAAGGGAAAGGAGATCTGTAGCCGTCAATAAATCCTGTAGTGAAGTTAGGTCACCCACAGTGCACAGAGCAAAGAACAATGAGAGGGCTCCAAACATCTGTTAACACATGACATAGATACAGTGCTGGAGGGGAGCACAATACATACACACACACACACACACACACACACACACACACACACAAACACACACACACACACACACACACACCCCAGGCTCAGTCACCACCCCAATGTAAGTTCTGTTGTACTAAGACTCACTACTCTGCAACACTGTATCTGTGGCATGTCTTGTGGTCCAGTGTCTTCAATAATTTTTAATTCCTATAACAGATCCTATCGCTGTCACCTCCTCCCTTCGCGATAGTCCCTCCACATATTTGATGTGTACTGCATTCCAGACTACCATCCCTATCCCTGTAACTTGCTTCAATGTCTACAACATGCCTTATCTCGGTAGTCTATTCCTCCAATAAGGTAAAATCAAGGACTGCAGATGCTAGAAACCAGAGTCGAGACTGGAGTGGTGCTGGAAAAGCACTGCAGGTCAGGCAGCATCCGAGGAAAAGGAAAATTGACGTTCCAGGCAAAAGCCGTTCATCAGGAATAGAGGCAGGGTACCTGCAGAGTGGAGAGATAAATGAGAGGGGGGTGGGATGGGGAGAAAGTAGCATAGAGTACAATAGGTGAATGGGGTGAGGAAGAAAGTGATAGGTCAGTGAGGAGGGTGGGGGAAGGTAGCAAAGATTACAATGGGTGAATGGGGAGGGGATGGGGGTGATTGGTCAGAGAGGAGGGTGGAGTGGATAGGTGGGAAGGGAGATAGGCAGTTAGGACATGTCATGAGGGCGGGGCGGAGCTGGAAGGCTGGAGCTGGGGTGAGGTGTGGGAAGGGGAAATGAGGAAATTGTTGAAGTCCACATTGATGCCCTGTGGTTGAAGTGTTCCGAGGCAGAAGGTGAGGCATACTTCCTCCAGGTGTCGGGTGGTGAGGAAGTGGCGGTGGAGGAAGCCCAGGACCTGCATGCTCTTGGCAGAGTGTGAGGGGGCGTTGAAATGTTGGGCCACAGGGCAGTGGGGTTGATTGGTGCGAGCGTCCCAGAGATGTTCCCTAAAGCACTCTGCTAGGACGTGTCCAGTTTCCCCAATGTAGAGGAGACCGCATAGGGAGCAACGGATACAATAAATGATATTGGTGGATGTGCGGGTAAAACTTTGGATGTGGAAGGCTCCTTTGCAGCCTTGGATGGTGGTGAGTGAGGAGGTGTGGGCGCAGGTTTTGCAATTTCTGCAGTGGCAGGGGAAGGTGCCAGGACGCGAGGGTGGGATTTTGGGGGGCGTGGACCTGACCAGGTAGCCACTGAGGGAAGGGTCTTTGCGGAAGGCAGAAAGGGGTGGGGAGGGAAATATATCCCTGGTGGTAGGGTCTGTTTGGATGTGGCGGAAATGTCGGCGGATGATTTGGTTTATGCGAAGGTTCGTAGTCAGGAAGGTAAGCACCAGGGGTGTTCTGTTCTTGCTATGGTTGGAGGGATGGGATCTGAGGGCGGAGGTGCGGGATGTGGACGAGATGCGTTGGAGGGCATCTTTTACCACGTGGGAAGGGAAATTGCGATCTCTAAAGAAGGAGGCTATCTGCTGTGTTCTGTGGTGGAACTGGCACTCCTGGGAACAGGTGCGGTGGAGGCGGAGGAATTGGGAATACGGGTTGGTAATTTTGCAGGCAGTAGTCTGGGAAGAGGTGTAATCTAGGTAGCTGTGGGAGTCGGTAGGTTCATAAAAAATGTCAGTGTCAAGTCGGTTGTCATTAATGGGGATGGAGAGGTCCAGGAAGAGGAGGGAGGTATCAGAGATGGTCCAGGTAAATTTAAGGTCAGGGTGGAATGTGTTGGTGAAGTTGATGAATTACTCAACCTCCTCGAGGGAGCACGAGGTGATGCCAATGCAGTCATCAATGTAGCTGAGGAAGACGTGGGGAGTAGTGCCATTGTAACTACGGAGATGGACTATTCTACGTAGCTAACAAAGAGACAGGCATAGCTGGGGCCCATACGGGTGCCCATGGCTACCCCTTTGGTCTGGAGGAAGTGGGAGGATTTGAAGTAAAAATTGTTAAGGGTGAGGCCAAGTTCAGCCAAACGAATGAGAGTGTCCGTGGAAAGGTACTGTTGTGGACGTCGGGAGAGGAAGAAACGGAGGGCTTGGAGGTTTTGGTCATGGAGGATGGAGGTGTAGAGGGTTTGGATATCCATGGTGAAGATGAGGCCTTGGAGGCCAGGGAAACGGAAGTCTTGGAGGAGTGGAGGGTGTGAGTGGTGTCTCGAACGAATGTGGGGAGTTCCTGGACTGGGGGATTGGACAATGTTGAGGTAGGCAGACATGAGTTCGGTGGGGTAGGAGCATGCTGAGATAATGGGTCGTCCAGGGTGGTCAGGCTTGTGGATCTTGGGAAGGTGGTAGAACCGGACAGTGGGGGATCCTGGACAATGAGGTTGGAAGCTGTGGGTGGGAGATCTCCTCCTGAGGTAATGAGGTTCTATATGCTCTGGGAGATGACGGTTTGATGATTGGAGGTGGGTCATGGTAGAGGGGGTGGTAGGAGGAGGTGTCTTTGAGTTGGCATCATGACTTCAGCGGTGTAGAGGTCAGTGCACCAGACTACCACTGCACCCCCTTTATCTGCTGGTTTGATGGTGAGGTCAGTATTGGAGCAGAGGGAATGGAGGGCTGTACGTTGTGAGGGTGAGAGGTTGGAGTGGGGGAGGGGGTAGAAAGGTTGAGGCGGTTAATGTCTCAGCGGCAGTTGCAAATGAAGAGATCGAAGGCAGGTAATAGGCCAGCACGGGGTGTCCAGGCGGATGGAGTGTATTGGAGGTGAGCAAAGGGGTCCTCAAAAGGTTGGTGGGAGTCTTGATTGGAAAAGTAATCTCGCAGGTGACAGAAGAAGTGTTCAATGTCACAGCGTGTATTAAATTAATTAATGTGTGGATGGAGGGGGATAAAGGTGAGGCCTTTGCTGACGACTGATCATTCGTCCTCAGTGAGGGGGAGGTCAGGGGGAATGGTGAAAACTCGGCAGGACTGGGAGCTGGGACCAAGCGTAGGTGTGGAGCTGGGGGAGGGAACTGAGCCTGTAACTGGAGTGGGTGTGGTGTTGGGGGAATGGGAGTGGAGTCATGAGCAGGGGTGATGTTCCCCTCAGGATTCTGGGGGCAGGGATGGTGATGGTGAGAGCTGGGGGTGGTGTCAGCAGAATGCAAGGGCGCGGCGTTGGTGGGGGCGGAGGTGGTGGCAAGCACGACAGTAGGCGTGTGCAGAAGTCACTGAGTGTGTGACATCAGCGAAGATGTGAGGGGCGGAAGTGATGTCACTTGTGGTGTGTGAGGAATTGTTCGGGGCAGAAATGGCATTTACTTTATTTTAAACAATAATTTCCTGTCACAAATCTATTTAAGAATGCAGTATTTTTATTAAAATGAGTCCCTTACTGTTTCGTTCTGTTGGTCTTCATCCACATCTCCGTGGTGTTCCAATATTTCAACCTTTCTCTTTGGACTTGGAAATTTCTATTCACTTGAGACATGTCCCCCTTCTCATCTGTGTCCGTTTATAGCACACTGCATAATCTGGTACCAGAGGAGCTTATCCCAATAAAATAGCTCAGTCCTCCCTGAGTACTGGTAGCAGTGCTCACTGGTCAGAAGCACTTCTGATGATTCCATTGTGTGATCCTGATACATTCCTGCACTCTGCTGATATCACTGTCTCTCTCCATGTGATATCCCTCACTGCGTGTGTCTAATTGCTGCCTCTGTCAGTGTCTCTCGCTTTTGCAGCTTCTCCACATCCTGAGCCAACAGAATTCTCCACTCCAGAGAGACGCAGCAGAACAGGCCAGCAATGGGCACTGGGAATTTCCAGATCTCTGTGGGACTCAGTGCCATTCTCCATGTGCGACCTTCATTGCATTTGTCTAATTTCCCATTCTGTATACTTCTCTGTCTCCTGTAGGTATTCCTGATGTCCCTGACTCAGCAGAATTCCCAATTCCTGTCTCATCTATCACCACATTGAAGACAGTTGGTCAGCCAGAGAGAGATGGAGAGGGAGATCTGGAGCCTTCAGTAAATCCTGCAGCCGGTAAGATCACTCACAGTAAACAGCACAGGGAGGAGTTAGTGGACTTTACTTCAGACCCTGAGGGCATGATGTAGGAACAATGCTGGGCAAGGAACATGAGAAAATTCTCAGGCTTCATTATCACCATCTTGTCTGTAAATTCATCTGTTCCACAGAACCCTCCCTATGTCTGTCAGTTTCTCCATTGTCTGTTTAATGGATACAACGTCCCCTATCTCTATCAGCCCCTACAATCCTGCCTATCCCTGTAAGCTCCTCCTCCCACTACAACTCTCAAAGTGTCTGCCTTTTTCTTTAATCCCAGGTTCTGTCACATCTCTCCTTATCTGTGAAAAACAACTCTTCAGTTCCTTTTGCTGTCCTGGTCAGTGTAGTCCTTTCCAGATCTGAAAAAATCTCCCTGTCTTTGTGACTTTTTTGAACTCCTACTACCTTCATGATCTCTGTTACCTTGCCCGTCACGACAACAAAAAAGTTCTGTACCTTCGTAACCTCCTCCAGCTGTTAGACTCCTCCTTGTCTCTGCGCACAAAGCAGAGTGACCCTGCTTCTCTCATAAATTTTTTTCTGCATTTCTAATGATGACTATGAACACTTCCTGTGTCTAAAACGCACTCAGTCTCTGTAAACTCTGCTGGTCCCGATTGATGTAATTTCCTTCAGTAACTACAAACCTTTATACCTTTAATCTCCTCCAGACGCGACCACACAGTTTATTTCTATACCCTCCATGAGTGATGGAGTCATCGAGGTGTACGTATGGAAACAGACCCTTAGTTCCAATCTGTCCATGCCGACCAGATATCCCAACCCAATCTGGTCCCACAGGCCAGCACCCGGCCCATATCCCTCCAAATCATTCCTATTCATATACCCATCCAAATGCTTCTTAAATGTTGCAATTGTATCAGCCTCCACCGCATCCTCTGGCAGCTCGTTACATTAATGTACCACCCTCTGCGTGAAAGAGTTGCCCCTTTAGTCTCTTTTATATCTTCCCCCTCTCACTCTAAACTTATGCCCTCTAGTTCTGGACTCCCCGACCCCAGGGAAAAGACTTTGTCTATTTATCCTATCCATGCCCCTCATAATTTAGTAAACCTCTGTAAGGTCACCCCTCTGCCTCCGACGCCACAACATCAGCCGATTCAGCCTCTCTCTCTTGCACAAATCCTCCAACCCTGGCAACATCCTTGTAAATCTTTTCTGAACCCTTTCAAGTTTCACAACATTTTTCTGATAGGAAGGAGACCAGAATTGAACAAAATATTCCAACAGTGGCCTTACCAATGTCCTGTATAGCCGCAACATGACCTCCCATCTCCTGGACTCAATACTCTGACCAATAAAGGAAAGCATACCAAACGTCTCCTTCACTATCCTATCTATCTGCGACTGAAAAACAACCCTCCACCACCACTCTCTGTCTTTTACCTTTGAGCCAGTTCTCTATCCAAATGGCTAGTTTTCCCTGTATTCCATGAGATCTAACCTTGCTAATCAGTCTCCCACGGGGAACCTTGTTGAATGCCTTACTGAAGTCCAAAGAGATCACATCTATCACTCTGAGTCATCAATCTTCTTTGCTACTTCTTCAAAAAACTCAATCGAGTGTGTGGGATATGATTTCCCACGCACAAAGCCATGTTCACTGTCCCGCATCAGTCCTTACCTTTCCAAATGCATGTACATCCTGTCCCTCAGGATTTCCTCCAACAACTGGCCGACCACTGAGGTCAGGCTCACCGGTCTATAGTTCCCTGGCTTGTCTTTACCACCCTTCTTAAACAGTGGCACCATTTTTGCCAACCTCCAATCTTCCGGCACGTCACCTGTGATTATTGATGATACAAATATCTCAGCAAGAGGCCCAGCAATCACTTCTCTTGCTTCCCACAGAGTTCTCGGGTACACCTGATCAGGTCCTGGGGAGTTATCCACCATTAACCGTTTCAAGGCATCCAGCACTTCTTCCTCTGTATCTGGACATTTTGCAAGATGTCACCATCGATTTTCCTACAGTCTATATCTTCCATATCCTTTTCCACAGTAAATGATGATGCAAAATATTCATTTAGTATCTGCCCCATTTTCTGTGGCTCCACACAAAGGCCGCCTTGCTGACCTTTCAGGGGCCGTATTCTTTCCATCGTTACCCTTTGTCCTTAATATATTTGTAAAAATCCTTTGCATTCTCCTTAATTCTATTTGCCAGAGCTATCTCATGTCCCCTTTTTGCCCTCCTGATTTCCCGCATAAGTATACTCCAACTTCCCTTATACCCGTCTAAGGATTTACTCGATATATCCTATCTATACCTGACATATGCTTCCTTCTTTTTCTTAACCAAACCCTCAATTTCTTTAGTTATCCAGCATTTCCTATACCTACCAGCCTTCATCTACACCCTGACAGGAATATACATTCTCTGGATTCTTGTTATCTCATTTCTGAAGGCTTCCCATTTTCCAGTCGTCCTTTTACCTGCGAACATCTGCCTCCAATCAGCTTTCGAAAGTGCTTGCCTAGTACCGTCAAAATTGGCCTTTCTCCAATTTAGAACTTCAACTTTTAGATCTGGACTATCTTTAAACATCACTATTTTAAAACAAATAGAATTATGGTCGCTGGTCCCAAAGTGCTCCCCCACTGACACGTCAGTCACCTGCCCTGCCTTATTTCCCAAGAGTAGGTCAAGTTTTGCACCTTCTCAAGTAGGTACATCCACATACTGAATCAGAAAATTGTCTTGTACACACTTAAGAAATTCCTCTCCATCTAAACCTTTACACTATGGAAGTCCCAGTCAATGTTTGGAAAGTTAAAATCCCCTACCATACCTACCCCTATTATTCTTACAGATAGCTGAGATCTCCTTACAAGTTTCTTTGTCAATTTCCCTTTGACTACTGGGGGGTCTATAATACAATCCTAATAAGGTGATCTTCCCTTTCTTATTTCTCAGTTCCACCTAAATAACTTCCCTGGATGTAT
This sequence comes from Chiloscyllium punctatum, assembly GCF_047496795.1. Taxonomy (NCBI): domain Eukaryota; kingdom Metazoa; phylum Chordata; class Chondrichthyes; order Orectolobiformes; family Hemiscylliidae; genus Chiloscyllium; species Chiloscyllium punctatum. The sequence continues at coordinate 175,768 of NW_027309996.1, read as the reverse complement.
TTCTGGGAATATCCTCCCTCAGCACAGCTGTAATGCTATCCGTTATCAAAAATGCCAATCCCCCTCCTCTCTTTTCTCCCTTTCTATCCTTCCTGTAGCATTTGTATCCTGGAACATTAAGCTGCCAGTCCTGCCCATCCCTGAGCCATTTTTCTGTATTTTCTATGAGATCCCAGTCCCATGTTCCTAACCATACCCTGAGTTAATCTGCCTTCCCTGTTAGGCCCCTTGCATTGAAATAAATGCAGCTTCATTTATTAATCCTACCTTGTCCCTGCCTGCCCTGACTGTTTGACTCACTTCTGTTCTCAGCTGTACCCATCTCAGGTTGAGCTCCCAAAATCCTCCCTGTGATTGTTACCACGTCCCATCGCCGCATTTCTCCAAATCTGTGTAAAGTCCTCCCCTTCCTAAAACCCGCCCTGTATCTGTCACCTGTTCCAGCTTCCACAACCCTCCCTATCTCGGTAAGGCACACCCCTGTCCCAGTTACTACAGCCCCCTGTATCACTAAATGCCAGTAGTCACTATAATATCAGAGTAAGGTGTGAAAGCAGGAATACTGTACTGGGTTAGATGATCAGTCGTGATCATATTGAATGGTGGGACTGACTCTGTGGTCAAATGGCCGATACCTGCTCTTCTTTCCTGTGCTTCTCTATAAACTTACTTTCTATTTAACCTCCTTCAGTCCCCACAGCCCTCCCTATCTCTATAAACTCCTTCAATCCCCACGACTCTTCCTATCCATATAATCGAATCCTTCCCCACAAACCTCGTTAACTCCATAATCTCCAAAAGGTCCCACGACCCTCCCTCTCTGCATAATCTCATCCTGACCCAACGACCCTCCCGTTCAGAGTAACCTCCTTCAATCTCCATGATCCTCCTGATCTGTGCAACCTCCTTCAGGCCCAACAGCCCTGCAGATCTCTTTGGCCCCTTTCAGGCCCCACAGCACTCCCTGTCTCCATAATGTTCTTCAGTCACCACTGCACTCTCTGTGTCCATAATCTCATACAGTCCCCACATCACTCCCTATCTCCATAATGTTCTTCAGTCACCACTGCACTCTCTGTGTCCATAATCTCATACAGTCCCCAATTCACTCCCTATCTCCATAATGTCCTTCAGTCCCCACGACCCTCCTTATTTCCAAAACATCTATTACCTGTTGAACCTGTAAGCCACCTTTTTCAGATTGGTAAACACGAACTCCCATAACCCTTTCTGCTGCCAGTCTGAAACCAAACAATGTTAGCCTGACAGTAGGTCGGGAGCCGAAATATGTTTGAAAGGATATGTCAATGAACAATAACTGGACACTTAGAAACACTTTTAATGAAAAGAGAATGTGTTTTCGAGCCTGTTGGATTGTATTTTTATTGGTGAGAATATAAATAGCAGAATAGATACAGGTGTAGGAGCGGTTGTACCGAGTATACAGTTTATTTGAATTTTCAGAAACCTTTACAGAGAATAGGGCCCCTTAACTGTCAGGAGGTGGGGTGAGATATTAGACAAAATAGTGTTGTCAGAATTTACTGTGGAGAAAGACATGGAAGCTCGGGAACGTGGGGAAATAAATAGCGATGACTTGGAAAGAATCCTCATCAGAGAAGAAAAAGTGCTGGAATCTTAAAACAAATAAAGGTAGATCAATTCTCAGTAGCTCATTAGGTCTAACCTTGAATATTCATGGGAAGCTCGGGAAGAGATTGCAGTGTCCCTAATAGAGATATTTATATTATCAACAGACACAATGAGTTACCAGAAGACTGGAGGTTGGCTAATGTTGTTCCATCACTTAAGGTCTGCAGGAAAAAGCCAGGAAATCACAGCCCAGTGAGCCAGTGCTGGGTAAGTTGTTGGAGCAGATTCTGAGAGAAAGGAGCTACGTATATTTGGAAAGGCAAGGGCTGATTAGAGATAGTCAGCATGGCTTTGTGAGTGGCAAACCGTGTTTCTCAAATCGGATTGACTCTTCGAGGAGTTGACCAAGCGATAGATTAAGGCAGAGCAGTCAGCGTTGTCTACATGAACTTCAGCAAAGCATTTGACAAGGTTCCAAGGGATGTAGAACATCTAGTCAAGAGGAAGAAGGAAGCTAACTTAAGTTTGAGGAACCAAGGATCAGAAGCACGGCTCTGGAGAGTTACATGGGGCAGCACGGTGGCTCAGTGGTGAGCATTGCTGCCTCACAGCACTAGCGACGCGATTTCAATTCCAGCCCCAGGCGACTGTCTGCGTGGAGTTTGCACATTTTCTCCATGTCTGCATGGGTTTCCGACAGGTGCTCCGGTTTCCACCCACAGCCCAAAGATGTGCAGGTTAGGTGAATCAGCCATGTGTTGTTCAAGAAAGGGAATAGAGGTAATCCTGGGAATCACAGACCTGTCAGTCTTCTGTCTGTGATGTGCAGATTATTGGAGAGGACTCTGAGAGTCAGGATTTATGATTCCTTGGGAAACCATAGTTTGATTAGAGGAAGTCATCATGGCCTTTGTAAGGGACAGGTATGCCTCACAAATCTTATTGAATGCTTTGAGAATGTGACAAAACACATTTATGGCTCATTGAGAAAGTACAGGGCATGGGATACAGGGAAACCTGCCAGTCTGGATACAGAATTCCTGGCCCATAGAAGACAGAGGGTGATGACAGATGGAAATCATTCAGCCTGGAGCTCAGTGACCAGTGGGTTTCTGCAGGGAGAGGTCAAAAAATCTCTGCTCCTTGTGATTTTATGTATGACTTGGATGTGTGAGTGAAAGAGTGGGTAAGTAAGTTTGCCAATGACACGAAGGTTGGTGGAGTGGTGAATAGTGTGGATGTCTGCTGGAGGTTGCAATGGGACATTGACAGGATGTATAGTTGGGATAAGAAGTGGCAGATGAAATCAAATCTGGAAAAGTGTGAAGTTCTGCATTTTGGAAGGTGAGTCTTGAATGCAGAATACGGGGTAAAGGCAGAATACTGAATAGTGTGGAGGAACAGATGGATCTTGGATTTCATGACCAGAGATCCATCAAATTTGTCACCAAGCTGATAGTGTTGTTAAGAAAGAATATGTTGTATTGGCTTTCATTAGCTGGGGGATTGAGTTTTAAAGCCATGAGGTTATGCTGCAGCTCTCGACAGTCCTGTTTAGATCCCAATTACAATATTGTGTTCAGTTTTGATCCCTTCATTACAGGAAGGATGTGGAAGCTTTAGAGAGGGTAAAGAGGAGATTTACCAGGATGCTACCTGGACTGGAGGTCCTGTACTTTGAAGAAAGGTTGAGGGAGCTAAGGCTTTTCTCATTGGAGTGAAGAAGAGTGTGGTGTGATTTGGTAGAGGTGAACAAGATGGTGTGAGGCAAAGATAGAGTGAACAGTGAGAGACCTCTTTATCCCATGGCATACATGGTACAAGGGGGCATAATTGTAAGGTGATTGGAGGATGGGTAAGGGGAGATTTCAGATGTAGGTTCTTAACACAGAGAGTGGTGGGTGGGTGGAACAGGACATTTTAACAGACTCTTGGATAGGCACATGGATGGTAGCAAAATGATGGGTATATAAGTTAGTTTGATCTTACAGTCGGGTAAGAGATGGGCATGGCATCATGGCCGAAGGGTCTTGTGCTGTACTGTTCTGTGTTCTACGTTCTCTATGGTAAACTGGGTAATAAACTCAGATCAATGTAAAAGGATATGGCATTCAGGAGGAGCTAGTCATCTGGATACAAAATTGGGCTTGATGGTAGGAGACAGAGGGTGATGGGAGACATGTTGCCTTTCTGAGTGGAGACATGTGACCAGCGGTGAAGTGGGTCCACTGTTGTTTGTCATTTGGATAAATGGTTTGGATGGGAATATTGGTTTTGTGGTAAGTTTTTTTTTGAGTGACACTGAAACTGTTGGGACAGTGGACAGTGAAGAAAGTTATCTATGATACAACAGGACGAATAGTATACTGGGATAGTGGGCTGAAGAATAGCAGATGGAGCTTAATTCGATAAATGTGAGGTGTTCCATTTTGGTGAAACAAACCAGGGTGGGACCTATACAGTTAATGTTCGGGCCCTGTGTAGTGTTGTCAGTCAGAGACCCAGGGATGCAGGTAGACAGTTCTTTGTAAGTGGTGTCACAGGTAGACAGGCTTGTGAAGCAGGCGTTTGGGATGGTTACCTTCTTTGGGCAAAGAATTGAGAGTAGAAGTCAGGATGTCATGTTGTGGCTGTACAGCACATTGGTCAGGCCACCATAAAAGCATTGTTGACCAGTAGGAAGTACTCATCTGGTTCACTTACGTCCTTTAGAGAAGATAATCTGACATTCTAACCTGGTCTGCACGTGACACCAGACCCACAGCAATATGGCTGACTCTGGGTAGTTAGCAGTGGGGCAAAGAATGTTGGTCCAATCAGTGACATCCTCATCCCATGAATGAAGAAATAAACATACATATATCTCTCCCTACCTCAGCAAACATCTCCAGCTGCAGCAATCCGTACTGGCTTTGTAACACCGTTCAGACCCTGACCACTCTGTGTAACACTGTCACCACCGTCAGCTCTCCCAGTTCCTTTTGTGACATAAAACCTTGACAATTATTCCCTCTTCCATCTGACCTCCTCCTGCGAGCGGGCCCTTTGCAATCCCTTTAAAACTTACTCCGAAAACATTCTCTCACTTCAGGATTTTAAGTACATTTTGGTGATCCTCTAAGCCCTATAATCTAATATGATCCTTTTTTACTTGAGTGAGGGACCGATGAGGAGTTCTTGCTGAGGATTTGTCTGTTTCAATGGAATGTCCTTTTGTTGAGTGTTTTACACTGTTCCTTCAAATGTTTTCCGCTCTTCGTTTCCAGACACATATTTCAGTCTGTTTAGCCTATTTCCCTTGGTCAGTTCTCCTCTCAAACTCATGTAATTGGCTGTTTTTGTTTCTAGTTGTAGCTTGTCCTTTCTGTGATTCACTTTAAAACTTTATATTTCTTTAAACTGCACTTTATCACAATCTCGCAGAGGATCTCTCCAGGTGACATTACTCATTCACGAAGTTTCATCACACAACGGTCGCTCTGAGATAGTTATGTCCCGAGCCAGTTGCACAGTTTGTTATTCAAAGAAACACTGAAAACTAATTCTCTGAACTCCTCTTCCAATATCACTCTTGCCAGTGTGACTGCCAACATTTTGTGAATATTGATGTTTCCCAAAATTATCACAATGTCTTTGTTAAAAAAAATTCAATGAGTTCCTGTGTAATGCAGTGATGCCTGTTTGGTGGCTAAAACTGTTCTGCGGCTTGTATCCTTGGCAAGTAGTAGCCAGAATTTACAATCAGACTGACTCTACTTTATGATCTGAGACCAAATGCTTTCTCTGTGATGCCTTTCTTATCCATTATTGTTAGTGTTAAACATTTTGCCTGAGTTTCCGCAAGTTTGTGATCCTTTGTACATTTACGTCCACCTTTTGTTCACCCTGTAACCATATCTCTCTGGTGTCTAAACCTCTTTTATCTCAGTGTCACAAATCCATCTACATTATTGATAAGACTTCATCCATTCAAAAAAAACATAACTGACTCTTTCCCACAATTTCCTGTCACAAACCTATTCACTGATGCACAGTGTTAGTTAATCGCTGTCCCATCCTGTTCCTTTCTGATTGTCTTCAGCCACATCCCCATACTGTTCCGATGCTTCACCTTTTCTCTTTGTATTTGGAAAGCTCCTTTCACCTGGACCCTGTCCCTGCATCCTCTCTGTCAGTGTAAAGCCCTGTCCATAAACCTACTGACATGATTGGCCAGGACACTGGTCCCAGCACGGTTCCAGTGGGGCCATCCCATTGGATTTTTTTTATAAATCAGGTAGGGGATGTGGGTGTTTCTGGCTGACTAGCCTTTATTGCCCAGCCCTAGCGGCCCATGAGCTGAGAAGCTTGCTTGGCCATTTCAGAGGGCAATTGAGATGCAAACAGTTTGCTGTGAGTATTTCGTGCAGACCACATGAGGATGATCAGATCTCGTTGTCGAAAGGGGACGTGGGCGGCACGGTGGTCAGTGATTAGCCCTCCTGCCTCACAACACCAGGGTCCGAGGTTCGATTCCAGCCATGGTCGACTATTTGGAGTTTGCACATTCTCCCCGTGTCTACGTTAATTGCCTCTGGATGCTCCGGGTTTCTCCCACAGTCCAAAGACGTGCAGGTCAGGTGAAGTGGCCATGCCAAATTTCCCATAATGTTAGGTGCATTAGGTCAAGGGAGATGGGTCTGAGTGGGCCGAAAGACCTGTTTCCACACTGTATGGGATCTAATCTAAGGGATTGGGATTTTTGTACATCAGCAATGGTTTCATATTTGTTTATGGATTGCTATTTCTTAAATTATTGATTTTAAATTCCACCATATCTTATGATGGGATTCAAACCTGGCTCCCCTGAACATTAGCTGAGGTTTTGAACAAATGCCCTAACAAGAATGTTACTCGACCATCACTTCACCTGCTCACTGGTTGCTCATCCCTGAGCACTGATACATGAAGCTAAACCCATTCTTCCAACATGACTGTGTGATCCTGAAGTCTTCCAGCACTCTGGTGGTATCACTCAGTCTCTCTCCATGTGGTATCCCTCCCTGTGTGGGTCTAATTGCTGCCTCTGTCAGCGTCTCTCATTCTTGCAGCTTCTCCAGATCCTGAGCTAACAGAATTCTCCATTCCAGAGAGACACAACAGCACAGGCCTGGGATGGAGACTGGGATTTTCCAGATATCTGTGGGGGTCATTTCCATTCTCCTTGTGTAACCCTCACTGCATCAGTCTAATTTCCCATTCTGTCTATTTCTCTGTCTCCTGTAGGTACTCAGGAAGTTCCTGACTCAATAGACTTCTCAAGTGCTGTGTGTCTCATCCATCGCCTCATTGAAGATGGTTGGTCAGCCAGAGAGACAAAGGGTAGGGAGATCTGGAGCCTTCAATAAATCCTGCAGTGAGGTAAGATCACTCATAGTGCACAGAGCAGGGAGCAATGAGAGGGCTCCAAACATCGCTAACAAGACATGACATAGATACAGTGCTGGATGGGGAGCACAGTATAGACACACCCCATGCTCAATCACCACGTCGACTTTAACTTATGTTGCAGTGAGACAGCATCGGGAGTTCATAGTTATCAATCCAGTCCTGCGCTGTCTTAGTGAGCATCAGTACAACAGAGGGGAGAGGAGGCCTCCGACGAGAGGTTGGGAATGCTGCCTGGGATCTTTCTGTTCTGTGTTCTCCCTCCAACACTGTACTAAGACTCACTACTCTGCAACTGTGTATCTGTGGCATGGCTTGTGCTCCAATGTCTTCAGTCATTTTTAACTCCTATAACAGTAGTTGTCCCTGTAACCTGCTCCATTCCCGATACTCCCTCCACATATTTGAAACGAAATGCATTCCAGTCTACCATCCCTATCTCTGTAACTTGCTTCAGTGTCTACAACATGCTTTATTTCAAAACTGTAATCCTCTTTAACTAGTCACAGAGCGATACAGCACTGAAACAGAACCTGTGGTCCAACTCCTCAATGCTGCCCATGTTACCTAAACTGAATGAGTCTCATTTGCCTGCCTTTGGCCCTTATCTCTTCAAACCTCCTCTCCATGTCCCTGCCCAAATGTCTTTTCCATGCTGTAATTGTTCTTGTTTCTCCCATGTGCCTGAGGCAGTCTGTTCGGTCTATGCACCATCCTCTGTGGATAATGATCCCCCTCAGCTCCCTCTTTAAATCCTTGCTCTCTCACCTCCTGTTATACCTTCTAGTTTTGGACTCACCTACCCTTGCTTATTCATCATTATTAGGTTCACCCTGTGGCCTTCTCTGCCCAAGGGAAATATTTAGGACAATGTTACAAATATCTCCAACGTATGTAAGAAAGTGCTGGCCAATGTCGGCAAATGTGTCAAATGTCGCTTTTCCCACCCTGTCCACCTATGATGCCACTTCCGAGGAACAATGTAACTTGCATCCCCTGGTCTTTCTCTCTCTCTCTGTTCAACAACATTGCCCAGAGCCCTTCCATTAACTGTATTAGTCCTCCATGGTTTGTCTTAACAAAATTCAACACCTGAATTAAACTCCATTTTTCATTCCTTGGTCCACTGGCCCAGTTGGTCAAGATCCCCTTTGATAACGGCATTTACTGCCCACTACACCATTCATTTGATCATCAACACACTTTCACACAATCACTCCTATATTTTCAACCAAATTGTTTATGTAGATGATGCACATCAGTGGACCCAGCCCTGATCATTTCTTCAATAATGGAATCAAACCATATTCTTGTCATAGAGCCATACAGCATGGAAACTGACCCATCAGTTGATACCCACCATAATCTAAAACTTATCTCTTCCCAGCTGCCTGTTGCTGGCCCATATCACTCCAACCCTTCCCTCGTCAACTGTTTATCCAAATATCTTTTAAACGTTGTAATTGAACCCACATCACCCCCTTTCTCAGGAAGTTCATTCCACACTCAAACCACCCTCTGTGTAGCAAATTGCCCCATCTCTTTTTTTTGAACATCTCTCTCCTCTAACCTTAAAAATGTGGCCCCTCCTCTTGAGACTCCCCCATCCTGAGGAAAAGGCAACTACCATTAAATTGATCTATATACCTCATTTTATTTCATAAACCTTTATAGCATCATGTCTCAACCTCCAGGCTCCAGTGGAAAAAGACTCAGCCTATCCAGCAATTTTTCACAACTCAAGCTTCATAATTATGTACCTGAACCTGGAGGTCCCTCTGCTCTAAAACACTAACCGAAGCCCTAATATTCATAGTATAAGCTCTACCCTTATTTGTTTTACAAAATGCATTACCTCGTATTTATTCAGATTGAATTCCATCTCTAGTGTTTCAGCCCATTCACTCCCTTCATCAAGATCCCTTTGTAATCTCAGAAAACCTCCTTCACTGTCCATGATGCCACCCTCCATCCTGCCAGCCCATCACACATGGCTGTCAGTAGTACCCATACCTTTGCTAGGGGCTCCACAATTTCTTCCCTAGCATCCCACAGTGTCATGTGATACACTTAATCAGGTTCTGGGACTTGCCATAGCTTTGTGTTTTAAAATCTTCAGCACCACCTCTTTTATAACATGCACTCTTTTCAAGTCATAGAGATATACAGCATAGAAACAGACCCTTCGGTCCCCAACTCGTCCAGGCTTATCTGAAGATCTAAATAAATCCATTCCCTTTTCCAGCATTTGGCCCATATACGTCTACACCCTTACTATACAGATGCCCATCCCGATACCTTTTAAATGTTGTAATTGTATCAGTCTCCAATACTTTCTCTCTCAACTCATTCCATAAACTCATCACCATGTGTGTGAATAAGCTGTCCCTTCAGTCCCTCTGTAAACCATTCACCTCTAACCTTAAACCTATGCCCTCTAGTTTTGGACTCCCCAACTTCTGGGAAAAGGCCTTGAATGCTTACCCTATCCATGCCCCTCATATTTATATAAACCTCTGTAAGGTCACCCCTCAGTCTCCGATTCTCCAGTGACAGTAATACCAGATTATTCAGCAACAACCCGGGCAATATCTTGTTAATCTTTTCTGAGCCCTTTGAAGTTTCACAACATCCTTCCTGCAGCAGAGAGACTGGAATTGCAGAGAACTCCAATTGTGGTCTAATGTATTACTCTTGTTCCCTGAGTTCCCCAGTCTTTCTCCACAGTAAGTTCTGGAGTGAAAATATAGTTTACTATCTTAGCAAATATCCTGCAGTTCCAAACACCGATGGCCTCATGATCTTTAATTGACACTATTTTTTCCTGAGTTACTTATACACTCTTCATATACTGATAAAATCACTTTTGGATTCTCCTTTCCTTCTCTGCTGAGGCTATTTCATTTAGCCTTTCTCCATTCCTGTTTTCAACTCAAAGTGTATTCCTACAACCCCTGTACATCCTCAGGGATTCCCTTGATCCAGCTGGCTATACCTGACATGTGCCCCCTTTTCCTTGACCAGACCCTCAATAGACAGCCAGTGTTTCCTAATGCTGTCAGCATTGACCTGCACACAAACAGGAAAATGCTGGCGCTGATCGATCAGTTTATCTCACTTTTAAAATATTCTCATTGCCAAACTTCCCTTTCCCTGTCAATAATTCCCTTCACCAATCATATTTCGAAAGTTCATGGCTCATACGATCAAGATTGGTCAGGCTTCATTTTATAACTTGCACTTGTGGACCAGGCCTGTCCTTTTCCAAAGCTGTTTTCAAACTACTAGAACTGTGGTCACTTTGGCAAAACGCTTTCCCACTCACATCTCAGTCCCTCTCCCTACCTTAATTCTCAAGGGGCGGTCAGGTTCTGCCACTTTCTTTTTTCAGGCCATTTATATATTGATTGGGAGTTTTCTGGAACACAATTAACAAATTCCTCCCTTGCAAACACTGAACACTGGCAGTCCTAGTCTAGGTTTGGAAAGTTCAGAAACCCCAACCATAACAGCCCGATTTGTATGGTTGATATTTAAGATGTCCAGATACATTTGTTCCTCAGTCTGCCACAGATTATTCAGGGTCAGCAGTCCGATCGTATTAAAGTGATGACCCGTTCTTATTTCTCTGTTCCACTAACATAGTTTCACTGGGTTGCTGTGATGATTAATGCAATCAAAACCCACCACCACACGTCCTCTCTTGCCTCCCCTTCCTGTAGCATCTCTACCTTGAAACAATGAACTGTCAGTCCTTCCCCTCCCTCAGCTGTGTTTCTGTAATAACTATAATATCCCAGTCCCATGTACCAATCCATGCCTTCAGTTCATCTTCCTTAGCTGTCTGGCCCCTTGCATTGAAAAAAATGCAATTTAATCATCAGTTTTCCCCCAGTCCCTGCTATGTTCTTGCCTGCCTCGTCTGCTGAAATTGCTGTCTTTAACTTGTGTACCAGCCTCAATCTTCTTTCTGCCCTTACGACTGTTTAAGGTCCAACACCCTGCCAGACTAGGTTATATCCTCTCAAGCATCTCTAGCAATTCACCCCACCAGGATATGGGTCCCTCTCTCGCTCCCAGTTGAGGTGCCTTTCCCACCCTGACTCCCTGTGCTGACACCTTCAGGGATCTATGGACTTGTCCAACATGGTCCCTGTATTCCTCAGTACTCCGCAAGGACCTACCGTTTATTATGTCTGTACTTCGCTTATCGTACCTCCCACAGAGTATTACCTCACTTCAATCAGAACTAAACTCTGCTTAGATTATCATCTGATCGCCATCGGACTGCAGACGGAGACCATCCTCCTCAGTGTGAACAACACCCTCACCTTTCATGTCATCTGCAAACCGACTAATGATACCTTCTGCTTTCACATCCGAGTTATTAATGTTCAGTGGTTCCTGCACAGTGGTGAAAGTATTCTCTCAACCAATTTTGTATCCAATTTGCCAACTTGCCTTGGAACCCAGTCATTTTGGACCAGCCTTCCATGTTGGATCTTGTTTAAGGACTTAGTCAAGTCCATGTAAACCACATCATCTGCACAGCCCTCATCAATACACTGAAGCACCATTTCAAAAAAACTGAACTGAATCCCTCAGACAGTATCTCCCTCTGCCAAATCGAAATGACTAAACCGAGTTGATCCATACCTTTGCAAGTGTTGATTCATCGACACAATTGTTTCCAATAATTTCCCTCCCCCTGCTGTCAGACTATCTGCTCTATAATTACCTGGCCGATCCTGCTGCCCTTCTTGAACAAAGGAACCACATTAGCGATCCTCCAGTCATTCAGCACTTCACCTGTGTCCAGCAAAGTATTATATTTATCCACCAGGGCCCCAACAATCTCTGGGTAATTAGCATGGGGTCACAGAATGCTGGTCCAGGCAGTGACACCCACATCCCTTGAATGAATAAATAAAATTACATATGTCCCTCCCTAACTCTGCAAACCCCTCCATTGCAGCAGTCTGTACTGGCTTTGTAACACCGTTCAGGCCCTGACCACACTCTGTAACACTCTCACCACCTCCAGCACCTTCACCTCTCCCTGTTCCTATTGTGTCAATGAACCCTGACCGTGGCTCCCCTTCCTACAGCCCTCCTCCTGCGAGCAGACACATTGCAACCCTTTAACACTTACTCTAATACGCTCTCTCACTTCAGGATTTTAAGTACTTTGTGGTGATCTTCTCAGCCTCATAATCTAATATGATCCATTTTGTCCTGAGTGAGGGATTGGTGGGGATTTCTTGCTGAGGTTTTGTCTGTTTCAGTGGAATGTCCTTTTGTTGAGTGTTTTACACTCTTCCTTCAAACGTTTTCCGCTGTTCATTTCCAGACACATGTTTCAGTATGTTTAGCCTGTTTACTTGGTCAGTTCTCCTCTCAAACTCATGTAATTGGCTATTTTTGTTTCTAGTTGTCCTTTCTGTGATTCACTTTAAAACTTTATATTTCTTTAAACTGCACTTTATCACAATTTCCCAGAGGATCTCTCCAGGTGACATTACTCATTCACGAAGCTTTATCACACAGCAGTCGCTCTGAGACAGTTACGTCCCTTGCCAGTTGCACAATGTGTTATTCTAAGAAACACTGAAAAAAGATTCTCTGAACTCCTCTTCCAATATCACTGTTGTCAGTGTGATTGTCCCACACATTGCAAATATTGACGTTTCACTAAATGTTCACCATGCCTGTATTAAAAATTCCAATGAATTCCTATTTATTGCAGTGACAAGCCATGAAATGCTGTTCGGTGGGTGGTCTCAAACTCTCTGCTGCTTGTGTCCTTGGCAAGTAGTAGCCAGAATTTACATTCAGACTGACTCTACTTCATGATCTGTTGCCAAATGCTTTCTCAGTAATGCCTCTCTTACCCATTATTGTTAGCGTAGTCCATTTTGCCTGAATTTGCACAAGGTTGTGAACCATTGAATATTTATGTTCCAGCTTTTGTTCGCCCTATAACCACATCTTTCTGGTGTCTAAATCTCTTTTATCTCTGTGTCACAAATCCATCTACCTTGTTGCAGAGACTTTGTGCATTAATAAAAAACCTAATTTACTCGTTCCCACAATTTCCTGTCACAAATGGATTTGCTGATTTACAGTTTTAGTTAAACTTTGTCCCATCCTGTTCCTTTCTGTTGTCTTCAGTCACATTACCACGCTGCTCTGATGCTTCACGTTTTCTCTTTGGATTTGGAAAGCTCCTTTCACCTGAAGCCTGTCCCTGCATCCTCTCTGTCAGTTTAAATCCCTGTTCATAAATCTACCAACGTGATTGGCCAGGACATTGTTCCACTGGAACTGTGCTGGGACCAATCTGAATGGATTTTTTAAAAAATCAGGTATGGGATATGGTTGTCTCTGGCTGACTAGCCTTTATTGCCCATCCCTTGCTGCCCTTGAGCTAAGCAGCTGGCTCGCCCATTTCACAAGGTCATTGAGAGGCAAACACTTTGCTGTGGGTATGTCGTGCAGACCACATGAGAGTGAACTGTTGTCTTTCTCTGAAGGTCAAGTGTTTGGATTTTTATCAATACTTATTTATGGATTGTTAATTCCAATTTTTAAAACATATATTCATTTAAACTTCCACATGGTTAGAAGTTAGAAAGAAGAAGGGGTGTGGGGTCACTTTGTCGGGACTGTATTGTAGACTGTTGTAGACCGAACAGATACCAGAGGAGCAGCTGTGTAGAGAGATTGCAGATAACTATAGGAATAATAGAGGAGTGCAGGCTGGAGATTCTCATATTCCCTGCACTGACTGGGCCACCTCGAGTATAAAATGACCTGGATGGAGGGCTATTTTTCAAATGTGTCCAAGGAATGTTCCTAAACCAATATGCAGAGGGTCCTACTCTACTCAGGCAGGTGCAGCACTGGACCTCCCCTCAGAAAACGAGGTCGGGCAAGTGACTGAACTGTCATTCAGAGAGCACTTTGGGTCCAGTGTCCACAACTGTCTTCGTTTTAACATAGTTATGGAGAAAGATCAGCAGGTCCACGGAGTGAAGAGGAATACTGGAACAGGGTCAGGTTTGGGGCCATTCTGCAGGATCTGGCCAGCGTCAATACTGTGAATTTAAAATTGCACAACGCCCAGTTATAATCCAACTCGCTTTGGAAGCGCTGGTGATCACTGTAACAGATGAAAGGCTTAAACTAAATTTGTTTGATATTATGTTCCATGACACTGCTATCCTGTTGCTATAAATTCTGTACCTTAGGATTGTGCTCCACAACCACCTGATGAAGAAGCAGTGTTCTGAAAGCTAGTGCTTTCAAATAAACCGGTTGAACTGGAACCGAGTGTCGGGTGATTTTTAACTTTGTACATCCCCAGTCCAACTCAAGCACCTCCATATTATGATTCCAATCGATTGGGTGAGTCTGTTTGAAGGAAAAAGAACAATTGGCAAATGGGAGGCTTTTCAAAGTGTGATCTCAAGAATCGAGGACCAGTATGCCCCATTGGGGTAAACGGAAAACCTGGCAGGGTTAGGGATCCTTGGCTGATGAGGGATAATAAGGCTCTGGTCTTGAAATGAAGGCTACATGCATTGGGTTTAAGATTTCCGTATCTACATATTCTTAAAGACACGATCAATCTGTGGAGACCCTACAATCCTCTCAGTCCCTGTAATACTCCCAACCTGCAGAAGTCATTCCAATGCCTGTGACTCTTTGAATACGGTTCCTACAAGACCCACTATCTATGTGATATCTTTTCATTGCCAGCACCCACCCTGTCAATGTAAGCTGCTCCAGTGTCTCCATCTATCTACTCATTTCCACAATCTTCTCCAGCTCTTACATGTGTAAACATCACCCTCCCCTACAACCCTTCCCAATCTGACCAAACTGGATGAGGTTACTAATGCTTCCTAATCTGTGAAACAGTCTCCAACCAAAATTGCTGTCTTTATCACTTGGAGAATCAGTCTGATTCCACACCCCCTTTATCTCAATAACCTGCAGAACCTAAGCCTTCTCGTGTCTATAAACATCTTCAGTCACGACTACCCTCCATATGTCTATTTGTTTTTCCAATCTGTACAACCCACTTTATCTCTGTACTCAGCTCCATTCACCTGAAACATTCCTGTCTGTGTAAAACACCCCATCCTACCAACATCCTTATCCCTGTAAACTGCTCCATTCCTCCCAACCTCCCGATCTCCATGAACTCCTGTCGGCCCGACAGCTCTCCACATTTCTGTAACCTCCTGAGGCTCTATGCTCCTCCCTCCCTGTGAAAGCACCTCCAGTCCCCACAATTCTCCCAGTCTGGTCATCTGCTCCAGATCAGACCATTGCTGTCTGTGTTACCTCATACAACTTTAGCAATGCCTACTATTTGTGTCACTTCATTCAGATCGCATCTTCACCCGCTTCCCGAAACCTCTTGCTGCCATCATAACTCTCGTATTGAGAATATGGAATAGCACATTCCAGTACAAGCCCTTCCGCCCACAATATTGTGCTGACCTTTTATCCTACTCTGAAGATGAAACGAACCTACATACCTTACATTTTACTATCATTGATGTGCCTATCCAAGAGTTGCTTAGATGTCTGTAATGTGTCTGAATCTACTACCACGGCTGGCTGTCCATTCCACGCACCCACCACACTCTGTGTAAATAACGTACCAGTCCCGTCCATGCCGACAGGATATCCCAACCCAATCTAGTCCTACCTGCCAGCACCTGGCCCATACCCCTCTGATATCTAAGCTAAACCTTCCGCCAATTACCTTTAACTTAGGTCCCCTTGTGATAGCCATTTCGCCATGGGAAGTAGTCTCTGGTTATCTACTCTATCTATGCCTCTCATTCCCTTGCACATCTCTATCAAGTCACCATTCTTCCTCCTTCGCTGTGATCAGAAAAGCCCGAGCTTCCACAACCTCCCTTCTATGGCCATGCCCTCCAGTCCAGGCAGCATCCTGCTAAATCTCCTCTGCATTGTCTTTAAAGCTTCCACGTCCTCCCTATAATGAAGCGAACAGAACTGTTCACAATATTCGAAGTGTGGTCTAACTGGGGTTCTGTAGAGCTGCAGCAAAATCTCACATCTCTTAAATTCAATCCCCCTGCTAATGAAAGCCAACACACCATCCGCCTTCTTAACAGCCTGTCAACTTGGGTGGTAACCTGAGGGACACAGGATCCCTTTGTTCCTGCACGCTGCTAAGAATCCTGCCTTTAACCACGTAAAGGTTTTCTGCAGAATCCTCCAATTTAAAACTATCCCTATATTTGTAAGTTCCTACAGTCCCTACAACACTCATAAACTGTGAAACCTCCTCAAGTCCCTATATTCCTAATGTCTGCAAAATCCTCCCATCGTGATGTCCCTCCATATCTCTGTAACCCCCACCATCCTCCAGTGCTCTTCTGGGGAACATTGCAGAGGAAGGAGGAGTTGGAGAGTCTGGGCCATGTTACGAGGTATGAAGGGCTGCAGAACCTGGAGGATGTTACAAATATCTGATTATGTGTTTACTGTAAGGAGGTTGGATGTAGTTGGATTGTTTTGCGTGAGTATCGGAGACTGAGGGGTGACTGGGTACAGCATTAGGAAAGGCGTGAATAGTGTGGATAGTTGGAATCCTTCTTCCAATGTCGAAATATCAAATACTAGGGCGCCTCGGTTTAAGGTGAGAGTGAGAAGTTTTAAGTGAGATGAATGAGGCCAGTTGTCTTTACCGAGAGGGTAGAAGCTACTCAGGAGGTGGGAGAGATGGCAACGAGAGCAAACATTTGAAGGGCATTTAGACAGAAACATGAACAAGCAGAGAATAGAGGGATATCGCCCATGTGCAGGTAGATGGGATTAGTTTAGAATAGCATCATGGTTAACACAGCCATGGTGGGCCGAAGGGCCTATTACTCTGCTGTACTGTTCGCTTTTCTAACTTGACGACATCTAACCTGTCAAAGCCCCTCCGAATCCTGGATGTTTCATTCATTTTCTTTCCCATTCTTCAAAACCCCAATAGGTTCAAGGTCAATCTACTCCACATCTTCTCATTGGAAAATCCCGCCAACTCCAGGATCAGCTGAGTGAACCTTCCCTGGCCTGCCTCCAATACAAGAATGTCTTTCCTTAGGGCACGCATACCGTTCATTATAATCTAGGTGTGGTCTGACTTGTACCTTGTATCGTTTTAGCAAGGCCTCCCTATTTTTAGACTCCAGTCCCTTTGTAATAAATGGCAACATTTGATTTGCCTTCTGTATGACCTGCTTATCCTGTAAGCTACCTGTTTCAGACTGATCCACAAGGATTCCCAAAACCCTTTGTGCAGTCAGTCTGAAACCAAACGGTGTTCGCCTGACAGTAAGTCAGGAACGTGCTGGAATGTGTTATAAAGAATATGACAATAAATGATAACTAGATACTTAGAAACAATGGAATCACTGCTGATGGGGGAGATACTGAACACATATTTTGTGTTCGGATTTACTATGGAGAAAGACATGGAAGCTCGGGAACTTAGGAAAATACACAGGGATGTATTGAAAAGAGTTCACATTGGGGAACAGGAGGTGCCGGATGTCTTAAAATGCAAAAAGTTAGATAAATCCTTGGGACATGATCAGATATATCCCAGCGCCTTGTGAGAAGTGAGGGTGGAAATTGCAGGGCCCCTCCCAGAGATATTTGCATCATCAACAGCCACGACAGACCAGTGAGACTGATGGCAGGGTGGTAATTTGTTGGAGGAGATTCTGAGGGAAACCATCATCATGCCTTTGGAAAGGTAAGGACAGATTAACGATCGTCAGCATGCCTTTGTGCACGGGAAATCATGCCTCAAATGTGAGTGTGGAGATAGACAAGTGAGAGGTCAAAGCAGAGCAGTACACGATGTCCACATGAACTTTATCAAGGCCTTTGACAAGGTTCTGCATGGCAGACTGGATCGTAAATTTAGATCACACATAACCAGGAAGCGCTCACTAACTGGATACAAAACAGATTGACTGTAGGAGACAGAGCATGTTCATAGAGGGTTGCTGCTCAAACTGCAGGCCTGTGACCAACAGTGTGCCCAGGGGTTCGGTGCTGCGTCACTGCTGTGCATCATTTATATAAACAGTTTAGATGATAATACAGGAGCCATAGTTAGCAAGTTTGTGAGTGAGAATGAAATTGGTGATAATGTGGACAGTGAAGAGGGTTATCGAAGAGTACAATGGAATCAACAGTACTGCTGGACCAGTGAGGTTAGGAGTAACAGGTGGAGAAATGCAAGATGTTTTATTGTGGTAAAGCAGACCAGGCTGGACTTGTACAGTTAATGTTCGGGCCCTGGGTAGTGTTGTCAGTCAGTGACCCAGGGATACAGGTACACAGTTTTTGAAAGTAGTGTCACAGGTAGACAGGCTGGTGAAGCAGGTGTTTGAGATGGTTACCCTTCATTGGGCAGAGCATTGAGAGTAGGAGTTGTGATGTCATGGTGTATCTGTACAGGATATTCGTGAGACCACCGTATAAGCATTGTTGATTATCTGGTAAAAATCAACTTGTTCACGTATGTCCATTAGAGAGGGACATCTGACATTCTTACCTGGTCTGGCTCACATGTGCCTCCAGTCCGACGGCAATATGGCTGACTCTGAGCTACTTCTGGGCGATTAGCAGTGGGGTAATGTATGCTGGTCCATCCGGTGACATCCTCAGGCCATGAATGAATCAATGAAAATACAGATGTCCATCCCTACCTCTGCAAACAGCTCTAGCTGCAGCAATTCGTACTGGCTTTGTAACATTGTTCAGGCCTTTGCCCCTCTCTGTAACACCCTCACCACGTCCAGCACCTTCAATTCTCCCTGTTCTGATCATCTGATTAAACGCTGACAATGTTTCCTCTTCCTACTGCACTTCTCCTGCTAGGAGACTCCCTAGTGATCTCTTCAACAAATGTGTCCACATTTCTAAATGTTGGCTTCTTCAGAATTGATAGGTTTTTTCATCTCTTAATCAAATCCGTTAAGTCCTGGGCCAAGACCGTCCGAAGTGGGGAAGGAGCATTGGGAAGGTGTTGAGCACATCGAGACTTGCTGTGGGGAAAAATAGGAATCCAGGAGAAAACAGCACAAGGAGCGTGCTGCCACACCAATGCCCCACCCACCCCCTTCCCATTGCCACCTTCTGCCCCAAGTGTAACAGAATCTGTGAAAGGCAACATCGGTCTGTACAGCCAACTCAGGACCCACACCGCCCAAAGTGGGAGAGAGTCAGCCTCGTCTGTGACCCACCGCCAGAGATGATGAGATAGGAAGGTTGAATCCCCTCACAATTATCCCAGTGCCTTTGTTACAAATTCAAACAACTCCGTGTTAATGCAGTGTCTAATACTGTGCTATCACTCAGTATCTCTCCATGTGGTATCCCTCGCTGTTTCAGTCTATTTGCTACCCCTGTCAGCATTTCTCCCTCTTACAGATGGTCTGAGATCCTGAGTCAACAGAATTGTCCACAACAGAGAGACGCAACAGCACAGGCAAGGGATGGAGACTGGGATTATCGAGATGTCTGCTGGACTCAGTGCCACTCTGCATGAGTTATCCTCATTGCATCAGTCTAATTTCTCATTCTGTCTTTTTCTGTCTCATACAGGTAATCAGGATGTTTCTAACTCCTGTCTCATCCATCACCTCATTGAAGACAGTTGATCAGCCAGAGAGAGATGGAGAGGGAGATCTGGAGCCTTCAGTAAATCCTGCAGCCGGTAAAATCACTCACAGTAAACAGCACAGGGTGGAGGTAGTAGACTTCTATATTCAGACCTGGAAGACAGGATATAGATACAGAGCTGGGTAAGGAACAGCAACATTCTAGGCTTCATTCACATCATCTTGTGAGGGTCCTGCTTTCACCTCTGCTGTACTGGTCCTCAATGCGACAGCACAGTGGATCGCAGGCATCAATCCTGGCCCATGCTGTGTTCGTGATCTCTGTAATATCCTCCAGTCCCGATAATCCTACCTCTGTCAGGAATCTTCTCTAGTCCACACCATTCTCTCTCTGTCTCTCCCAGGTTCTCCAATCCCTACCACCCTAATTCCTAAACTTCTGCAGTAGATAATAAATTCCTTCATCCCGGTAAACCCTGAGAGTCCTGTCTATCCCTGTACCTCCCACCAATACCACCCTCCATATCAATGTATTTGTCTTTCACCTCTCCATCGGTCCCTATCTATAAAATCTTCTCCAGCTCCTAGCACCCTTCTTTGGCTGTGAAAAATTTGTAATCTCCTTATCCTTCTCCAATTCTTTGATCTTTATCTTGTTAAATTTCACCCTCATTCCCGACACCATACCCCTCGCGACCACAGGAACCTCTTTCAGTTTGTGCAACCCTCCCCATCTGTGTAACTGTCTCCAACCCAGTAACCTGGCATTCTCCATTGCCTTCTGATCTCTGTAACCTTCAGAAGCGAGAAGATTTCTTATAACTGTAAACGTCTTGAATCACTACAATCTTCCATATGTGTGTTAGTATTCACAATACACTTCTCCCAGAAACACTCCCCGTCTGTGCCTCTCAGAGTGCCTGCCTCTCCCTACATCCATCCCTATCCCTATCTCCAGAATCTAATCCAGCTCCCTTATCTCTGTAAATTTCTCCAATCCCTAAGCCCCTTTGTCCCTCTGACATTCTTGACCTGATGTAACTTTGTTTAACTCTAACATCCTCGGGTCCCTGTAAGCCTCCCTATCTCTGTAACCTCTACCCATCTGTTCAACCCCCTACTACTGAGGAATGACTCTCTGTATTCGCCATAAGGCAGATCGAATGACAGTGAACAGATATGATGGAACTGTCATCCGGAGATTTACCTGCAGAATGACCATCACTGGGAAGTGAATACTGAAGGGTTGTTGGGATAGAGTTATAGAGTCAGAGAGATGTGCAGCATGGAAACCGACCCTTCGGTCCAACCCATCCATGCTGAGCAGATATCCCAACCCAATCTAGTCCCAATAGGCAGACTAGGCAAAAAGCCAACAACTTGTGAAGGAAGGATGAGGTTAATGCATTAATGACACAATCATGTGGATCTGAATATCAAACGTGGAGCTGAGAATAAGCAAACAGCAGCAACCGTTAGCAGGAATTCTTTTGTAGGCACCAAACAGTGATGGGAATGTCAATATGGTTACAGTCAGGACACTGAATGTACTTATGGCAAGGGCAGTACAGTAACTGTGTGTGACAGTGGTCTCCATGCCGACCGATACAGCACTGACTATCAGTGCTGTGATGGATAGAATCCTGGATTGTGTGTGAGATGGTTTCTATAACATCATATCATATTTGTAGATCAAATGCTGTGTACTAATAAAAATCCAATAATCCCATTATAAAGGAGTTTTGTAAGCAGAGACCCATAATATTATGCAGGATTTCCTGAGTTTGTGCTCAGACCATGAGATGTAGGAGGGGAATGAGGCCATTTGGCACATTGAGTATGTTCTGTCCTTCAATCAGATCATGGCTGATCTGATACTGTTCAACTCTGCTTTCCTGCCTTTTCCACAAAACCCTTGCTTCGCTGATTCATTAACATCTGAAGGAGGTTACAGAACAGTTGGAGAGATAGACAGAAATGGCAAATTGAGTTTAATCTGGACAAGTGTGAGATGATGTCAAATTCAATAAGAAAGTTATCATACTGAGGGATATTGATATACAGAAGGATCTTGGTGCAAGTCAGTAACTCCCAGAAAATGGCAACAGAAGTGTTTCAGATGGGAAAGAAAGCAAATGGAGTACTAGCCTTCATCAGTCACAATGTTGGGTATAGTGGTTTGCATCTGATGCTGTGATTCTATAAAACGTTTGTTTGGCCACATTTGGAGTACTGTGTGCAGGTCTCATCTCCATACAATAGGAAGGATGGGGAGGCTTTGGAGAGGGTGCAAAACGGGTTTATCAGCACGTTGCCTGTGTTCGAGTTTTTAAGGGTGTGTTAGATGTAAGTAGAAATTAAACAAAGTTGCATTGTTTTGTGGGAGTATCAGAGGCTGACAGGTGACCACGTACAGGAATATAACATTTGCAAAAGGGATAAATAATGTAGATAGTCAGAAACTCTTTTCCAATGTGTACGTTTCAAATACTGGAGCGCATAGGTTTAAGGTGAGAAAGAGGAAGTTTAAACGAGATGTGTGAAACAAGTTTTTTTTTTACGTGGAGTGGATGTTACTGACTGAGGTCGTAGAAGCAGAAATGCGAGTAAATTTTTGAAGTGGGATTTAGACAGAAATATGAACAGGCAGAGAACAGAGGGATATGGACCATGTGCAGGCAGATGGTATGAGTTAGAATAGTATCTTGGACAACATAGACGTGGTGGGCCGAAGGGCCTGTTGCTGTGCTCTACTGTTCTATTTACTAACTTCCCAGCATCTGCCCGATCAGAACCTCTCAGAATCTTGGATGTTTCATTCCATTTCTCTCTCATTATCTAAACTTCAATGGGTTCAACCTCAACCTACTCCACCTCTTCTCATTAGAAAATCCCTCCATTCCCAGGATCAGCCGAGTGAACCTTCTCTGGACTGCCTCCAATGCGACAATATCTTTCCTTCAGGCACTCACACTGTTCATAATATTCGAGTTGTGGTCTGACTTGTTCCTTGCATAGTTTTAGCTAGACCTGCGTATTTTTAGACTCCATTCCCTCTGTAATAAATGTCAGCATTTGATTTGCCTTCTCTATTACCTGCTGACCCTGTAAGCTACCTTTTTCAGATTGATAAACAAGAACTCCCACAACCCTTTCTGCTGTCAGTCTGAAACCAAATAGTGTTAGCCTGACAGTAATTCGGGAGCATACGGAAATTGTTAGAAAGGATATGTCAATATACAATAACTGGCCACTTAGAAAGCCTATTGATTAAAAGAGAATTTGTTTTTAAGCCTGTTGAATTTAATTTGTTGGTGTGAATATAAGTGGCAGAATTGAAATGGTGTAGGAGGGTGTGGTGGTACGGGGAATATGGTGTATTTCAATTATCAGAAGCCTTTACGCAAGTTTCAATAAGGGCTAAAGAGTAACTTGTTCGAGAATAGGGCCCCTTAAAGATCAATAAGGTCACCTATGTGTGGAACCAGAGGAGATGGGTGAGATATTAGACAAAATAATCTTGTCAGTATTTACTGTGGTGAAAGACACGGAAGCTCGGGAACTTGGGGAAATAAATAGTGATGTCTTGGAAAGAATCCTCACCAGAGAAGAAAAAGTGCTGGAATCTTAAAACAAATAAAGGTAGATCAATCCTCAGTAGTTCATTGGGTAGATCCTAGAATATTAATAGAAGCTAGGGAAGAGATTTCAGTGTCTCTAACAGAGATATTTAGATTATCAACAGACACAGTAAGATGTTGGAAGACTGGAGGGCGGCTAATGCTGTTCCATCACTAAAGGATTGCAGGGAAAAACCAGGAAATTACAACCCCGTGAGCCCAGTGATGGGGAAGTTGTTGGAGGAGATTCTGAGACAAAGGAGCTCCTTACATTTACAAAGGCAAGGGCTGATTCAAGATGGTCAGCATGGCTTTGTGAGTGGGAAACCATGTTTCACAAACCGGATTGACTCTTCAAGGAGGTTGCCAAAGATAGATGAAGGCAGAGCAGTCAACGTTGTCCACATAGTCAAGAGGAAGGAGGAAGTTTACTTAAGGTTGAGGAGGCAAGGATCAGACAGGGCTCCAGAGAGTTACATTGGGTGGCACGGTGTCTCTGTGGTGAGCACTGCGACCTCATAGCACCACGGACTCCATTTCGATTCCAGCCTCAGGCGACTGTCTGTGGGGTGTTTGCACATTCTTCCCATGTCTGTGTGGTTTTCCTCCAGGTGTTCTGGTTTCCCCCCACAGCCCAAAGATGTGCAGATTATGTGACTCAGCCATGCTAAATTACCCATAGTGTTCACGGATATGTAGGTGTGGTGCATTAGTCAAGACAAATGTAGAGTAATAGGGTGGGGGAATGGGGCTTGGTTGGATACTGTTTGGAGGGTTGGTATGGAGTTGTTGGGCCAAATGGCCCGTTTCCACACTGTAGGGATTCTCTGAAGGTACCAGGAAGGAACCGTGGAATGGACTTAGGGCAACTAGAAGAGGACGTGAAAAAGCATTGTTGGGAAGGATGAAGGAAAACCGTAAGGTATTCTCCACTTATGGGAGCAACAAGAGCATGGCCAGAGTGAGGATAGGGCCGGTCAGGGATAGTGGAAGGAACTTGTACCTGGAGTCACAGGAGGTAGCGGAGGTCCTTAATGAATACTATGCCTCAGTATTCACTGCTGAGAGGGACCTTGTCGTTTGTGAGGACAGCGTGAACAGGCTGATGTACGTGAACAGGTGGATGTTAAGAAGGAGGATGTGCTGAGAATTTTGTAATGGATGAATGCGTCCAAAGTTACTATACAAAGCGAGGGAATGGATTGCTGCGCACCTGGGTGATGACATTTTCACCCTCGCTGTCCACTGGAGTCGGACCAGATGATTGGAGGCAGGAAAATATTATTCCCTTGTTCAGAAAAGGGAATAGGGTTAATCCTGGGAATTGCACACCTGTCAGTCTTATGTCTGTGGTGTGCAGATTATTGGAGAGGACTCTGAGAGACAGGATTTATTATTCCTTGGGAAACCATAGTTTGGTCAGAGATAGTCAGCATGGTTTTGTAAGGGGCAGGTCATGCCTTACAAGTCTTATTGAATCTTTTGAGAATGTGACGAAACACCTTTATGGGTCATTCAGAAAGTATGGAGGCATGGGATACAGGGAAACCTGTCTGTCTGGATACGGGATTACTGACCCACAGAAGACAGAGGGCGATAATAGAGAGAAACTATCCGTCCTGGAGCTCAGTGACCAGTGGTTTTCTGCCGGGAGTGGTTACAGGACCTCTGCTCTTTGTGATTTTATGAATAAGTTGAATGTGTGAGTGGAAGAGGTGGTTAGTAAGTTTCCCAATGACACGAAGGTTGGTGGAGTGGTGGATAGTGTGGGGGGCTGTCGTAGGTTGCAACGGGACATTGACAAGACGCTGAGAAGTAGCAGATGGAGTTCAATCTGGAAAAGTGTGAGGTCATTCATTTTAGAAGATTGAATTTGAATGCAGAATTCCTGGTTAATGGTAGGATCCTTGGCAGTGTGGAGGAACAGATTCATAGATCCCTCAAAGTTGCCACCCAAGATGATCGGCTTGTTAAGAAGGAATATATTGTGTTGGATTTCATTCGTTTGGGGATTGAGTTTTAAAGCTGTGAGGTTATGTTGCAGCTCTATAGAGCCCTGGTTAGACCCCAGTTGGAATATTGTGTTCAGTTCTGGTCCCTTCATTACAGGAAGGGCGTGGACGTTTTAGAGAGGGTAAAGAGGAGATTTACCAGGATGCTGCATGTACTGGAGAACATGTCTTATGAAGAAAGGTTGAGAGAGCTAAGGCTTTTCTCATTGGAGTGAAGAAGGACGAGGGGTGACATGGCAGAGGTGAACAAGTTGATGAAAGTCATAGATAGAGTGAATAGAGAGAGATTTTTTTTACCCTGACATAAATAGCTATTACAAGGGGTTATAATTTTCTGGTGATTAGCAGATGGTGAAGGGGAGATCTCAGAGGTAGGTTCGTTGCATATAGAGTGGTGTATGTGGAATGCACTGCCAGCGGTGGCAGTAAAATTAGATGCATTAGGGACATTTAATATACTTCTGGATATGCACATGGATGATCATAAAATGAAGGGTTTGGAAGTTAGAGTCGTAGAGATGTACAGCACGGAAACAGACACTTCAGTCCAAACCGTCCATGCTGACCAGATATCCCAACCCAATCTAGTCCCACCTGCCAGCACCTGGCCCATATCCCTCCAAACCCTTCATATTCATATACCCATACAAATACCTCTTAAATGTCGCAATTGTACCAGCCTCCACCACTTCTACTGGCAGCTCATTCCATACACGTATTACCCTCTATGTAAAAAAGTTGCCCCTTAGGTCTCTTTTATATCTTTCCCCTCTTATCCTAAACCTATGGACTTCCCAAACTCAGGGAAAATACTTTGTCTATTTACCCTATCCATGCCCTTCATAATTTTGTAAACCTCTATATGGTCACCCCTCAGCCTCCGACACTCCAATGAAAAAAGCCCCAGCCAGTTCAGCCTCTCCCTGTAGCTCAAATCCTTTCGTGACATTAAACCCTGAGAATGATTCCTCTTCCCACTGCCCAACTCCTGCGAGCAGACCCTTTGCAATCCCTTTAACACTTACTCCTAGAACATTCTGTCACTTCAGGATTTTAAGTAATTTTTGGTGATCTTCTCAGCCTCATAATCTAATATGGTCTATTTTGTCCTGAGAGAGGGGCCGGTGGGAATTTCTTGCTGAGATTTTGTCTGTTTCAATGGAATGTTCTTTTGTTGATTGATTTACACTTCCTTCAAACTGTTCATTTACAGGGACATATTTCAGTCTGTTTCGCCTCTTTGCCATGGTCAGTTCTCATCTCAAACACATGTAATTGGCTGTTTTTGTTTCTAGTTGTAGCTTGTCCTTTCTGTGATTCACTTTAAAACTTCATATTTCTTTAAACTGCACTTTATCACAATTTCCCTGAGGACCTCTCCAGGTGACATTACTCATTCACTAAGTTTCATCACACAATGGTCGCTCTGAGATAGTTATGTCCCTAGCCAGTTGCACAATGTGTTATTAAAAAAAACACCGAATAAAGGGTTTTTCTGAACTCCTCTTCCAATATCACTGTTGTCAGTGTGATTGCCCCAGATTATGGGAATATTGAAGTTTCCCAAAATTATCACAATGTGTTTGTTAAAAAAATTCCAATGATATCCTGTTTAATGCAATGATGAGCAATGGAATGCAGTTCGGTGGCTTAAAACTGTTCTGCTGCTTGTGTCCTTTGCAAGTAGTAGCCAGAATTTAAATTCAGACTGAATCTACTTCATCATCTGAGGTCAAATGATTTCTCTGTAATGCCTTTGTTATCCATTACTGATAGCGTTGCCAATTTTGCCTTAGTTTGCACAAGGTGGTGAACCATTAAATATTTATGTCCACCTTTTGTTCGCCCTGTACGCATGTCTCTCTGGTGTCTAAATCTCTTTTATCTCTGTGTCACAAATCCATCTACCTTGTTGAAGAGACATTATCCATTCCAAAAAAACATAATTTACTCTTTCCAACAATTTCCTGTCACAGACCTATTCCCTGATGTACATTCCCTGATGTAGTTAAACTCTGTCCCATCCTGTTCCTTTCTGCTTGTCTTCAGTCACATTCCCAAGCTGTTCCCATACTTCACCTTTTCTCTTTACATTTGGAAAGCTCGTTTCACCTGGACCCTGTCCCTGCATCCTCTCTGTCAGTTGAAAGCCCTGTCCCATAAACCTACCGACATGATTGGCCAGGACACTGGTTCCAGTATAGTTCCAGTGGGACCTTCCTCATGGATTATTTATTAAATCAGATATGGGATGTGGGTGCCTCTAGCTGACCAGCCTTTCTTGCCCAGCCCTAGCTGCCTTCGAGCTAAGTAACTTGCTTGGCCATTTCAGAGGGTAATTGAGAGGCAAACACTTTGCTGTGGGTATATCGTGTAGACCACATGATAAGCAGATGTCCTTATCTAAAGGACAAGTATTCGATTTTTTGTACATCAGCAATGATTTTATATTTATTTATGGATTGTTAATTACTATATTTAAAATTATTAATTTCAAACTCCACCATTTCTGATGGTGGGATTCAAACGCTCTTCCCTGGAACATTAGCTGAGGTTTTCAATACATGCTCTAGCAATAATACCACTCGGCCATCACTTCGCCTGCTGACTGGTTGCTCATCCCTGAGCACTGATACCAGAGCATCATGAAGCTAAACCCATTCTTCCAACATGACTGTGTGATCCTGAAGTCTTGCAGCAGTCTGGTGATATCACTCAGTCTCTCTCCATGTGGTATCCCTCACTATCTGGGTCTAATTGCTGCCTCTGTCAGCGCCTCCCGCTCTTCCAGTTACTCCAGATCCTGAGCCAATGGAATTCTCCACTCCAGAGAAATGCAACAGCACAACCCAGGGATGGAGACTGGGATTTTCCAGATATCTGTGGGGCTCATTTCCATTCTCCATGTGTAACCCTCACTGCATCAGTCTAATTTTCTATTCTGTCTATTTCTCTGTCTCCTGTAGGTATTTAGGAAGTTCCTGACTCAATAGACTTCCCAATTGCTGGGTGTCTCGTACAACGCCTCATTGAAGACGGTTGGTCAGCCAGAGAGACAAAGGGCAGGGAGATCTGGAGTCTTCAATAAATCCTGCAGTGAGGTAAGATCACTCGGTGCACAGAGCAGGGAGCAATGAGAGGGCTCCAAACATCGCTAACAGGACATGACATATATACAGGGCTGGATGGAGAGCACAGTACAGTACAGACACAGCCCAGACTCAATCACCACCTCTACTTTAATGTACGTTGCACTGAGACAGCATGGGGAGTTCATAGTTATCAATCCAGGCCTGTGCTGTCTTAGTGAGCATCAGGACAACAGAGGGGCAAGCAGGCCTCCGACAAGAGGTTGGGAATGCTGCCTGGGATCTTTCTGTTTTGTGTTCTCCCTCCATCACTGTGCTAAGACTCACTATTCTGCAACTATGTGCCTATGGCATGGCTTGTGCACCAGTGTCTTCAGTAATTTTTAATTCCTATAATAGTTCCTGTCCCTGTAACTACCTCTCTTCCCGATAGTCCTCCACATATTTGAAATGTATTGCATTCCAGACTACCATCCTTATCGCTGTAAATTGCTTCAGTGTTTACAACATGCTTTATATTGGTACTGTAATCCTCTTTAACTGGATACAGAGTGATACAGCACGGAAACAGAACCTGTGGGACAACTCATCAGTGCTCTCCATGTTTCCTATAATGAATGAGTCTCATTTGCCTGCGTTTGGACCTTATCTCTTCAAACTTCTCCCCTCCATGTACCTGCCCAAATGTCTTTTCCATGTTGTCATTGTTCTTGTTTCTCCCATATTCCCCTGGCAGTCTGTGCACCATCCTCTGTGGATAATGTTGCCCCTCAGCTCCCTCTTTAAATCTTTGCGCTCTCATGTCCCGATTGTACTCTCGAGTTTTGGACTCCCTTACCTTTGGCTATTCACCATCCTTAGGCCCAATCCTTGTGGCACTCCACTGGTCACAGACCTCCAGTCTGATAAGCAAACCTCCACCACCACCCTCTGTCTTCTACCTTTGAGCCAGTTCTGTATCCAAATAGCTAGTTCTCCCTGTATTCCATGAGATCGAATCTTGCTAATCGGTCTCCCACGGGGAACCTTGTCGAACGCCTTACTGAAGTCCATATAGATCACATCTAGCGCTCAACCCTCTTCAATCCTCTTTGATAATTCTTCAAAAAACTCGATTAAGTTTGTAAGACATGATCTCCCATGCACAAATCTATATCCCTAATCAGTCCTTGCTTTTCCAAATACATGTACATCCTCTCCCTCAGGATTCCCTCCAACAACTTGCCCCCCAGCGACGTCAGGTTCACTGCTCTATAATTCCCTGGCTTGTCCTTACCACTCTTCTTAAACAGTGGCACCACGTTAGCCGACCCAAGTCTTCCGGCACCTCACGTGTGACTATCGATGATACAAATATCTCAACACAAGGTCCAGTAATCACTTTTTTAGCTTTCCACAGAGTTCGAGAGTATACCTGATCAGGTCCTGGGAATTTATCCACCTTTAGCATTTCAAGACATGCAGCATTTGCTCCTCTGTAATATGGACATTTTGCAAGGTGTCACCATCTATTTCCCTACATTCTATATCTTCCATATCCTTTTCCCCAGTAAAAACTGATGCAAAATATTTGTTTAGTATCTCTGTCTTTTAAACGTTCTAATTGTAACCACATCCACCCCTTCGTCAGGAAGTTCATTCCACAATCAAAACACTCTATGTGTAACAATTTGCCCCCATGTCTTTTTTTTTGAACATCTCTCTCTTCTAACCTTAAAAATGTGGTCCCTCCTCTTGAGACTCCCCCATCCTACGGAAACGGCAACTACCATTAAATCGATCTATATTTCATTTTTTAAAAAATAAACTTTTATAACATCACATCTCAAACTCCAGGCTCCAGTGAAAAAAGACTCAGCCTATCCAGCCATTTTTCAGAACTCAAGTCTTTCATATTCAGCAACGTCTTGGTAAATGTCTTCTGAACCCCCTGCAGCTTAATAATAACCTCCCTAAAACTGGGCGACCAGAACTCGACAGAGTAGTGCAGAAGAGGCCTCCTAAATGTCTGCATAATCTCAACATGACGTCCCAAATCCTCCACTCAATGGACTGAGCAATAGTCAGGCATGCCAAGCACTGTCTTATCCATCCTGTGATGCAAACTTCAAGAATTATGTACCTGAACCCGGAGGTCCCTCTGCTCTAAAACACTAACTGAGACCCAAACATTAATTGTATAAGCTCTACCCTTGTTTGTTTTACCAAGTGCACTTCCTCGCATTTATTCAGATTGAATACCATCTACAGTTTTTCAGCCCATTCAACCATTTCATCAAGATCCCTTTGTAATCTCAAAAAACCTCCTTCACTGCCCATTATGCCACCCTCCAGCCTTTCCAGCACATCACACATGGTTGTCAATGGTATAAATATCTTTGCTTGTGGCTCCACAATTTCTTCCCTAGCATCGCCCAATGTCCTGTGATACACTTAATCAGATCATGGGTCTTTCCATTTCTTTGTGTTGTAAAATCTCCAGCACCACCTCTTCTATAACATGCACTCTTTTTAAGTCATTGAGATGGGCAGCATGGAAACAGACCCTTTGGTCCAACTCATCTATGCTGACCAGAAGATCTAAATAAATCCATCCCATTTACCAACATTTGGCCCATGTACCTCTAAACCCTTATTATTCATATACCTATCCAGATGCCTTTTAAATGTTGTCATAGTATCAGTATCTGCTATTTTCTCTCTCAGCTCATTCCATACACACACCATCGTGTGCATAAAAAAGCTGTCCCTTCAGTGCCATTTAAACCTTTCCCCTTCAACCTTAAACCTATGCTCTCTAGTTATGGACTCCCCAACCCCTGGGAAACGACCTTGAATGTTTACCCAATCCATACCCCTCACGTTTATATCAACCTCTGTCAGGTCACCCCTCAGTCTTTGATGCTCCAGGGAAAATAACCCCAGCTTATTCAGCAACAATCCTGGCAACATCTTGTTAATCTTTTCTGAACACTTTCAACTGTCACAGCATCCTTCCTATAGCAGGGATACTGGAATTGCAGAGAACTCCAAATGTGGTCTAACGTATTACTCTTGTTCCCTGAGTTCCCCAGTCTTTGTCCACAGTATATTCTGGAATAGAAAATGTGTTTAAGTTCTTAGCCATATCCTGCTGTTCCACACATCAATTGCCTCATTGATCTTTAAAGGACACTATTTTGTCTTGAGTTACTCTTTTATTCAATATATTTTCCAATCACTCTTGGATTCTCCTTATCATTTTCTGCTGAGGCTATTTCATGTACCCTTTCTGCATTCCTGATTTCTACCCAAAGTGTATTCCTATAGCCCCCGTAATCCTCGGGGATTCCCTTGATCCAGCTGGCTATACCTGACATGTGGCCCCCTTTTCCTTGACCAGACCCTCAATAGACAGCCAATGTTTCCTAATGCTGTCAGCATTGACCTGCACACAAACAGGAACATGCTGGTGGTGATCACTCAATTTGTCTCACTTTTAAAATATTCACACTTGCCAGACTTCCCTTTCTCTGCAAATAGACTCCCCAGTCACCTTTTGAAAGTTCCTGGCTACTACGATCATGATTGTTCTGGCCCCATTTTATAACTTGAACCTGTGGACCAGCCCTGTCCTTTTCCATTGCTGTTTTCAAACTAATGGAACTGTGGTGACTTTGGCAAAATGCTTTACTCACACCTTAGTCCCTTTCCCTACCTTGTTTCCCAAGGGGAGGTCAGGTTTTGCCCATTTCTCTTTTCAGGCCATTTACATATTGATTGGGAGTTTTCTGGAACACAATTACCAAATTCCTCCCTTAAACACTGAACACTGACTGTCCCAGTCTAGGTTTGGAAAGTTTAAAAACCCCAACCATAACAGCCCTTTCATTCTGGTTGATATTTGAGATCTCCCGACATATTTATTCCTCAGTCTGCCACAGATTATTCGGGGTCAGTAAGACAATCGTGTCAGAGTGATGACCCATTCTTATTTCTCTGTTCCACTGACATAGCTTCACTGGGTGATCCCACAGGAATATCCTCTTTAAGTACTGCTGTGATGATTCATGCAATCAAAACCCACCACCACGCGTCCTCTCTTGCCTCACCTTCGATGCTTCCTGTAGCATCTCCACCTTGAAACAATGAACTGCCAGCCCTGTCCCTCCCTCAGCAGTGTTTCTGTAATAACTATAATATCCCAGTCCCATGTTCCAATCCATGCCCTGAGTTCATCTTCCTTAGCTGCCAATCCCCTTGTATTGAAATAAATGCAGTTTAATCATCGGTACCCCCTCCCCCATTTCCTGCTATGTTCTTGCCTGCCTTTTCTGCTGAAATTGCTGTCTTTAACTTGTGCACCACCCTCAATCTTCTTTCTGGCCTTATGACTGTTTAAGGTGCAACACCCTGCCAGATTAGATTATATCCTCTCAAGCAGCTCTAACAATTCACCCCATCAGGATGTGGGTCCCCCTCCTGCTCCCAGTTCAGGTGCCTTTCCCACCCTGTCAACCTGTGCTGACACCTTCAGACATCCAGAGACTTGCCCACCTGTGCTCCTCAGTACTCCAGGAGGACCTACCCTTCATGATGTACATTCTTCGCTTATGAGACTTCCCACAGTGCATTACCTCACAGTGATCAGAAGTAAACTCCATCTGCCATTACTCTGCTCAGTTTATCATCTGATTGATATCTGACTGCAGCCTGAGACCATCCTCCTCACCTTTCATGTCATCTGCACACCTACTAATGATTCCTTCAGCTTTCACATTGGAATTATTATTCCACAGAATAACCAACAATGGTTGCTGCACAGATCCCTGTGGTACACCCAATGGTGAAAGCATTTCAAACACGAAGAAGTCTATCCACTAATTTTGTATCCAAATTATCAAAATGCCTTGGATCCCAGTGGCTCTTCCCTTTTGGACCAGCCTTCCATGAGGGACCTTGTCAAAGGTCTTATTCAAGTCCATGTAAACCACATCATCTGCACTGCCCTCATCAATATTTTTACATACCATTTCAAAAAAACTGAACTGAATTCCTCAGACAGTATCTCCCTCCACCAAATCCGTGATGACGCTGCCGAGGTGATCCTTGACTTTGGAAGTGTTGATTCATCCTCACAATTGTTCCCAATAATTTCCCTTCACCTGCTGTCAGACTATCTGCTCTGTAATTACCTGGCCTATCCCTGCTGCCCTTCTTGGACAAATGACCAACATTAGCGATCCTCCAGTCATTCAGCACTTCACCTATGGCCAGCAAAGTATTAAATATATCCACCAGGGCCCCAGCAATCTCCTCCCTTACCTCCCATAGCAGCCTGGGATACATTTCATTGGCCACTGGGGATTTCTCCACCTTTATGACTGTGATAACATTTAATACCTCCTCCTTATTGATCTTTACATGACCTCACCATCTCAACTGAAATCCCCAGCTACAATGCCTTTCTCCTGTGTGAATACAGACGGGAAGTATTCATTGAAGACCTCACCTACTTCCTCTGGCTCCATGCACAGAGTGTCCCTTTGGTTTCTAACAGGCCTCGCTGTTTGCCTGGGAATCCTCTTGCTCCAACTATACTCATTAAATACCTTGTGGCCTCTCCTTAACAGTATCTGCCAAGGATATTTCATGCCCATTATTTACCCGTCATTTTAAAGATCCCCTTGCACTCTCTATTCCTTGGTCGGTCTTTGCCTATTTTCATCGCGTTGTATTTCCATTATCAAACTCATGATATCGCTTGACCAGTATTCACTGGAGTTACTGCCTTTGTCATTCACTCTTTGGAGAACACACTGGCCTTGAATTCTCCCTGTATCACTTTAACATACTTCCTCTTTCTGAATATGAACCCAACAGCAAATAGTTCCTCCCAGTCAGTGTTTGGCAGATCCTGTTCCGTGATAGTGATAATGCCCAGTGATGGTGATATTCTAACGATTAGGGGGCTTCCACAAATGTGGCCTCTTCACTTCTGCCCTATCCTTATATTTTTCCAAAACGACTTTGAAACCTAGTGTTATGACCATATCACCAAAACACTATAAAAATCCTTCCGTCTGTCATCTTGTCTAGCACCGACATCCCACTCTGTCTGTAACATCCAGCTCATACTGACCTCCCCATCTATGTACCTTCCACCAGCCTCTCCAGCACATGATGTCACTGTAGCCTTCTCAAGTCATCACAGCACTCCTCCATCCTGTCCTACAGCACCTTCATTACCTCTAACCTTCCACCATCCATTTCACCTCACTGTCTGTACAGAGTCCTCCAGTTCCTACAGCGTTACCTACCAACCCTCCCTATGTGTAACGTTCTGAAGCCAACTGAACGCTCCCGAGATCTATAAACGTGCCCTCTCTCTCTCTCTCTTTAATCTTCTCTGTCTCTGTGACTAACTCCCATCACTACAATATTCCTTACCTCTGACCACCTCCAGTCACTACTAGCCTTCCGAGCTCTCGAACATCCTACAGCCACTAAAACCATCCATGTGCCTGAAGTATCCTCTCTATTGTTGTAACAACTCTCAACTGCATCTGTCCATAACCTCAGCCAGTCAGTAGAATCCTTGCTAACTCAGTAACCTCACCCAATGTGTACAACTCTGAGTATGACGAACTTCATCCAGTCTCCCCAACTGTCCCTACCTTTAATTGTAGAGAGAATCCACAACCTTCCCTATTGCGTTAACCTCCTCCAGTCCCTCTCATGGACACCATCTATGTAAACTTCTCCTGTTCCTGACTATATTTTCCTCCTGTTCCAATAAACCTTTGTGACCTAGTCCAATCTCTGGACTGTCTATACTTCCTTTTGACAGTCCCGTTCTGAGACTTTCTCTATATCAAAAAAGTCATTAAGAGTCGGTAACGCTTATTATTGTAACCTCCCTCCAGCCTTAAAGCACTGAGGATCTGTAGAAGCTCTTTTCAAACAGACAGCCATCTCTGTGTCTGTAATCTGCTCCACTCACCAGAATTCATTCTCTCTGAGCTCTTCTGTAGTCCATTAAACACTCCCTAACACTGTCTGTATCAGTGTAACCTTCTAAAAAAACACAACCTTCCCTATCTGTGTGCATCCCGACACCAGTCCCTATCCCTCTAAGCTCTGTCTAACAATACAACCCTCCATGTTTGTGTATTCACCTTCAGTCCCTACATCCCTCCCTATCTGTGTAACCTTCTCCATGCATTTTTGCTTCAGTCTCTTCAACTGTTCCTGTCAGTGTAATATCTTCTGGACCCGAAAGCTCTCCATCTCTTTAACTTTCTCAGCCACACATCGCTCACTATCTGTGACCTACTCCTGTCAGAGGACCCTTCCTCTGTGAATTGCTCCAACTTTTCAACTCTCCACAAGCTCCTGCAGCTCTTACAGCCCTCCCTCTCAACCAAACCTCTTCCAGTCCCTAAAATGCCATCAGTCTGTGGGGACCGTACCACCACCCCTCTCTGTTATCCTCTCAGGACCCTGAAACACTCCCGATCTGTAAATCCCACTCCAATGCCTGTGCCTCTCCCGGTCCTGTTCCTACAAGACTCATGAACAATGTAACATCCTCCCGTCACTATCACTCACCCTGTAAATGTAAGCTCCTCCTGTACCTCCATCCATTTACCCATCTCCATAACCTTCTACAGCTCTTACACCCCTATCTGTGTAAACATCACTCTCCACTCGAACCCTTCCTATCACAGGAACTTCGTCCTGTTTGTGCTATGCTCCCTTATCTGTGAAACTGTCTCCAACCAAACTTGCAACCCCAATCTCTCAAAAAAGAATCCAGATTCCACAGCTTGCATGTCTAAATAACCTCCAGAACCCATGCCTTCCTATATCTATAAACATCTTCAGTCACAATGACCCTCCATATCTCTGTTTATTCCGCCAGATGATACAAACCTCTTTATCTCTGTAATCTGCTCAGCTCCCTAAAACAGTCCCTGTCTGTGTAATCCAGCCCTGTCCTACAAACATCCTTATCCCTGTAAACTTCTCTATCCCTCCCAACATTCCCATCTCCATGAACCCCTGTCAGTCCTACAGCTCTCCACATTTCTGTAACCTCCTGTGGGTCTATGGTCCTCCCTCCCTGTGAAACCACCTCCAGTCCCCACATCCCTCCCAATCTGGGTCCTCTGCTCCAGATCAGACCATTGCTGTCTCTGTAAACACCTCCACTCCTGACAACTCTTCCCATTTGTGTAACCTCGTTCAGACCCCATACTCTCCAGCTTCCTGAATCCTCTTCATGCCATTGCAACCAAAACCACATGTTTATGTAATATCGACCAGTGCTTACACCCTCCCCAACTCAGTTACCTCTTACAGTCCTAACAAAGCAACTAAACTGTGAAACCTCTTAATTCCCTACAATCCTCCCTCTCTCCCCCCTCAAATGCCTTCATCACCATGAAACCTCACAATTACTGAAGCCTCCTTTTGGCATTGCAACCCTCCGAATTCCTGCAAAATCCTGTCCTGATATTCCTCTCTATCTCTGTAACCCCCACCACCCTCCAGTACCCTTCTGGGGAACATTGCAGAGGAGGGAAGATTTGTAAAGTCCGGGCCATGTTACGGAGGTAGAATTCTGGGAATTACAGATTTGGTCGAATGTCTGTGGTGTGCAGATTATTGGCGAGGACTCTAAAGGCAGGATTTATGACTACTTGGAAAACCATAGTTAAATTAGTGACAGTCAGTATGGGTTTGTGAGGGATCAGGTCATGCCTCACAAACCTTATTGAATTCTTTGAGGATATGACAGAATACGTTGATGGCTCATTCAGAAAAGAAGGATGATTGGGATACAAGGAAATCTGGCTGTCTGGATACAGGATTGGATGGCCCAGAGATGACAGAGGGTGGCAGCAGATGGACAGTATTGAGCCTGGAGCTCAGTGACCAGTGGGGTTCTATATCAGTCAGCTCTGGGACTCTGGTCTTTGAGATTTTTGTAAATGACTTGGATGTGGATGTTGGAGAGTGGATTAGTAAGTTTGCCAATAACATGAAGGATGATGGAGTGGTGGGGGATGTGGAGGGCTGTTGTCGGTTGCAATGGGACATTGACAGGACGCAGAGCTGGGATGGAAGTGGCAGATGGAGTCCAATCTGGAAAAGTGTGAAGTGATTCATTCTGGAAGGTCGAATTTGAATACAGAATACAGGGTGAAAGGCAGAATACTTGGCAGTGTGTAGGAACAGAGAGATCATGGGGTCTATGTCCATAGATCCCCCAAAATCTCCACGCACGTTGGTAGGGTTGTTAAAAAGGCATATGATGTGTTGGCTCACCTTAGAAGGGGATTGACTGTAAGAGCCGTGAGGTTTTACTGCATCTGTATAGCGTCGTGGTGAGACCACACTTGGAATATTGTGTTCAGTTCTGGTCCCCTGTTTACAGGAAGGCAGTGCACGTTTTAGAGAGTGTACACAGGAGATTTACCAAGATGCTGCCTGGAATGGAGGGCAGTTCTTACGGAGAAAGGTTGGGGGAGCTAAGGCTTTTCTCATTGGAGTGAAGAGGGGGTTGGGCGACCTGGTAGAGGTGAGCAAGATGATGAGAATCACACAGAGAGTGAATTGTCACAGACTTTTCCTCCTATGGGATTAATGGCTATTACAAAGCGGCATAATTTTAAGGTGATTGAAGGATGGATAAGAGGATAGAGAATGGTAGGTGGTTGGAATGCACTGCCAATGGTGGGAGTAAAAGTAGATACTTTGGGAACATTTAATAGACTCTTGGACAGACACATGGATAACAGTAAAATGAAGGGTATGTAGGTTAGTTTGATCTTACAGTTGGATAAAAGGTTGGCATGAAATCATGGCCGAAGGGCCTTGGGCTGAACTGTTCTGTGTTCTACGTTCTGTCTGGTAAACTGGATAATAAGCACCGATCAGTGTAAAAGGATATGGCATTCCAGAGGAGCTAGTGAACAGGAAACAAAATTGGCCTGATGGTAGGAGACAGAGGGTGATGGGAGACATGTTTTTCTGACTGGAGGCATGTTACCAGCGGTGGAGTGGGTCCCCTGTTGTTTGTAATTTGGACAAATGGTTTAGTTGGGAATATAGGTTTCCTGGTAAGTAAGGTTTTTGGGTGACACTGAAATTGGTGGGAAAGTGGACTGTGAAGATGGTTATCTATGATACAACAGGATAGATAGTACTGCTGGGATAGTGGGCTGAAGAATAGCAGATGGAGTTCAATTAGATAAATGTGAAGTGTTCCATTTTGGTGAAACAAACCAGGGTGGGACTTGTACAATTAATGTTCGGGCTCTGGGTAGTGTTGTCAGTCAGTGAACCAGGTACACAGTTCTTTGAATGTGGTGTCACAGGTAGACAGGCTGGTGAAGCAGGTGTTTGGGATGGTTACCTTCATTGGGGAGACCATTAAGAGTAAGAGTTGGGATGTCATGTTGTGGCTGTAAAAGACATTGGTGGGGCCACCATAAAACATTGTTGATCAGTAGGAAGAACTCATCTAGTTCACTAACCTCCTTTCGGGAAGGACATCAAATATTCTAACCTGGTCTGGCCGACATGTGACTCCAGGCCGACAGCAATATGGCTGACTCTGATCTATCCTCTGGGTAATTAGCAGAGGGGTCAAAGAACATTGTTCCAGGCATTGACACCCACATCCCATGAATGAATATATAAAAATACCTATGTCCCTCCCTACCTCTGCAAACCCCTCCAGTTGCAGCAATCTGTCCTGGCTTTGTAACACCCTGACCACTCTCTGTAACACTCTCACCACCTCCAGCACCTTCACCTCTCCCTGTTCCTATTGTGTCAATGAACCCTGACCATGATTCCCCTTCCCACAGCCCTCCTCCTGAGAGCAGACCCATTGCAATCCATTAAGATTTACTCCTAAAGTACTCTCTCACTTCAGGATTTTAAGTACTTTTTGGTGATCTTCTCAGCCTCATAATCTAGTATGATCCCTTTTGTCCTGAGTGAGGGATCAGTGGGAATTTCTTGCTGAGGGTTTTACTGCTTCAATCGAATGACCTTCTGTTGTGTTTTACACTGTTCCTTCAAATGTTTTCCACTGTTCATTTCCAGCCACATATTTCAGTCTGTTTAGACTGTTTATCTTGGTCAGTTCTCCTCTCACACGCATGTAATTGGCTATTTTTGTTTCTAGTTGTAGCTTGTCCTTTCTGTGATTCACTTTAAGACTTTATATTTCTTTAAACTGCACTTTATCACAATTTCCCGAAGGATCTCTGCAGGTGACATTACTCATTCACTAAGTTTCATCACACGGTCGCTCTGCGATAGTTATGTCTCTAGTCAATTGCACAATGTGTTTTTCCAAGAAACACTGAAAAAAAATTCTCCGAACTCCTTTTCCAATATTAATGTTGTCTGTGTGATTGTCCCAGATTATACAATTATTGAAGTTTTCCAAAATTACAACAATGACCTTTTTAGAAAATTCCAATGAGTTCCTGTTGAATGCAGTGATGAGCAACGAAATGCTGTTTGGTGGCTAAAACTGTTCTGCTGCTTGTGTCCTTGGCAAGTAGTAGCCAGAATTTACATTCAGACTGACTCTACTTCATGATCTGAAACCAAATGCTTTCTCTGTAATGCCTTTGTTATCCATTATTGTTTGTGTTGTCCGTTTTGCCTGAGTTTGCACAAGATTGTGAACCACTGAATATTTTTGTTCACCCTGTATTCATCTCTCCCAGCTGTCTAAATCACTTTTATCTCTGTGTCTCAAATCCATCTACCTTATTACAGCGATGTTGTCCATTCAAAAAAAAAACCACAACTTACTCTTTCCCACAATTTTCTGTCACAAATCTATTCGCTGATGTACAATTTTAGTTCAACTCTGTCCCTTCCTGCTCCGTTCTGCTTGTCTTCAGCTGCACTCACATACTGTTCCGATGCTCCATGTTTTCTCTCTGGATTTGGAAAGCTCCATTTACCTGAAGCCTGTCCCTGCATCCTCTCTGTCAGTTTAAAGCCCTGTCCATAAACCTACCTTCATGATTGGCCAGGACACTGCTCCCAGCACGGTTCCAGTGGGACCATCCTAATAGATTATTTATTGAATCAGGTATGGGATGTGGGTGTCTCTGGCCGACCAGCCTTTCTTGTCCAGCCCTCGCTGACCTTGAGCTGAGTAACTTGCTTGGCCATTTCAGAGGGTCTTTGAGAGGCAAACACTTTGCTGTGGGGATGTCGTGCAGACAATATCAGGATGGGCAGATGTCTTTCCCGAAAGGACAAGTGTTTGGGTTTTTTGTCCATCAGCAATTGTCTCATACTTACTTGTTGATTGCTAATTACTATTTTTAAAATTATTGATTTCAATTTCCACCATTTCTGATGATGGGATTCAAACCTGTCTCCCCTGAACATTAGCTGAGGTTTTGGGTACCTGCTCTAGCAATAATACCACTCGGCCAGCACTTCACCTGCTCACAGGTTGCTCATTCCTGACCGGTTATACCAGTGCATGATGAAGCAAAACCTGTTCTTCCAACACAGTTGTGTGTGATCCTGATATCTTCCAGCACTCTGGTGATATCACTTAGTATCTCGCGCTTTCTCTCTCTCTCTCTCTCTCTCTCTCTATTGAAGCTACACCAGAACCTGAGGCAACAGAATTCTCCACCCCAGAGAGACGAGGCACGTACCTGCCCAAATTGAACATTTCTCTACCACTTCCCCTGGAAGCTCATTCCATACCTGCACCATCCTCTCTGTCGAAACTTTTATCCTAAAATCGCTTTTAAGTGTTTCCTCTCCCATCCCATATTTATGCCCACTAGAACACAGAACATGACAGCGCAATACAGGCCCTTCGGCCTTTGATTTTGCACCAACGTGTGGAACCAATCTGAAGCCCAAGTAGCCAACACTATTCCAATTCTTGTCCAGATGCCCATCCAATGACCGTTTAAATGCCCTTAAAGTTGGCAAATCTACCATTGTTGCAGATAATGCATTCCATACCCCGAATATTCTGAGTAAAAAACCTACCTCTGGCATCTGTCCCATATCTATTTATTAATATTTATATCTACCTCAATGTAAAGCTATCTCCCCTCGTGGTAGGCATCCCCACCCAAGAGAAAATACTCTTACTGTCCAACCCATCTCACATGCTGATTATCTTATATGTCTCAATTAATTGACCTCAAACACATTCTTTTGAACAAATTCAGCTTGAAGTCCCTCAGCCTTTCCTTTCATAAGACCTTCCCTTCATACTGGGTAACTTCCGAGTAAATCTGCTCTGAATCATTTCTAAAGCTTACACATCCATCCTGTAATGCAGTGACCTGAAAAAATGTGGCCACACCCAGACTTTTGTACAGCTGCAGCATGATCTAATGGTTCTGAAACTCAATCCCTATACCAAGACAAGCTCTCACACTGAATGGCTTCTTAAAAAAACCCATAAACCTGGGTGGAAACTTTCAAGGATCTCTGTACATGGACATAGAGATCTCTTTGTTCATCTATGCTACCAACAATCTTACCATTATCCCAGTACCCTGTGTTCCTGTTACTCCCTCCAGAGTGAATCGCCTCACACCTTTCCACATTAAACTCCATTTGCGAACTTTCAGTCCAGCTGTGCAGCTTATCTAAACCTTTCTGTAACCTACAACATCCTTCGTCACTATCCACAACTCTACCGACCTTAGTGTCTTCTGCAAATTTACTAACCCATCCTTCAATGCCCTCATTCAGGTCATTTATATAATTGACAGCAACAGTGGACCCAAAACACATCCTGGCAGTACCCACCAGTAACTGAACTCCAGGATCGATATTTCCCATCAACCACTATCCTCTGCCTTCTTTCAGTGAGCCAATTTCTGATCCAAACTGCTAAATCACCCACAATCCCATGCCTCCGTATTATCGGCAAAAGCCTACCGTGGGGAACCTGAACAAACGCCTTACTGAAATACATATACACCACATCAACTGCTTTACCTTCATCCATCTCTTTGTTCACCTTCTTAAAGAGTTCAATAAGGTTTGTGAGAACACGACCTACCCTTCACAAAACCATTTTGACTATCGCTAATCAACTAACTCATCTCTAGATGATTATAAATCCTATTCCCTCCAAGCCTTTCCAACACTTTACCCAGAATCAAAGTAAGGCTCAGAGGTCTATAACTACCAGGATCGTCTCCACTCCCCTGCTAGGGGTGGCACGATGGCACAGTGTTAGCACTGCTGCCTCAGAGCACCAGAGACCCGGCTTCAATTCATTCCTCAGCCAACTGTCTGTGTGGATTTTGCACATTCTCTACGTGTCTGTGTGGGGTTCCTCCCACAGTCCAACATGTGCAGTTTAGGTGAATTGGCCATGCGAAATTGCCCATTGTGTTAGGTGAAGGGGTAAATGTATATAAACATGTTTATATAAATGTCTGTAGGTTCACCCCTTAGTCTCTGATGCTCCAGGGAAAATAGCCCCAGCCTATTCAGCAACAACCCTGGAAACATCTTATTAATCTTTTCTAAACCCTTTCGAGTTTTACAAAATCCTTCTGACAGCAGGGAGACTAGAATTGCATAGTGTACTCCAATTGTGTTGTAACGTAGTAATCTGAGTACCCCAGTCTTGGTGCACAGTAAGTCCTGGAATGAACAATTTGTTTAGCATCTTAGCCATATCCAGAAGTCATGCACATCGACGGCTTCATTGATCATTAAGGGCCTCTACTTTGTCCAGAGTTAGTCGTTTACTCTTATTGTATCTATATTATCTAAAATCAGTTTTGGATTGTACTCATCCTTCTTTGCCGAGGTGATTTCATGTCCCCTTTTTGCATTCCTGATTTCCATCCTACAGCCCCTGTGATCCTCAGGGATTCCCTTGATCCAGCTGGCTATACCTGACAAGTGCCCCCTTTTCCTTGACCAGACCCTCAATGGACAGCCAGTGTTTCCGAATGCTGTCAGCATTAACCTGCACACAAACAGGAACATGCTGGCGCTGATCGCTCAATTTAACTCACTTTTAAAATATTCTCACGTGCCAGACTTCGCTTTCCCTGTAAATAGACTCTGCAATCACTTTTTGAAAGGTCCTGGCTAATACGATCAAAATTAGACTGGGCCCATTTTATAACTTGAACTTGTGGACCAGGCCTATCCTTTTCCATAGGTGTTTCCAAACTAACAGAACTGTGGTCACTTTGGCAAAATGCTTTCCCACTCACACCTCAGTCCCTTTCCCTCCCTTGTTTCCCAAAGGGAGGTAATATTTTGCCCAATTCTGTTTTCAGGCCATTTATATATTGATTGCAAGTTTACTGGAAATCAATTACCAAATTCCTCCCTTGCAAACGCTGAACACTGGCAGTCCTGGTCAAAGATAGAAAGTTAAAAAACATCTACCATAGCAGCCCTATTATTATGATTGACATTTGAGATCTCCTGACTTATTTGTTCCTCAGTCTGCCACTTGTTATTAGGGATTAGTAGGACAACAAAATCGAAGTGATGACCCATTCTTATTTCTCAGTTCCACTAACATAGCTTCATTGGGTGATCCCACAGGAATATCCTCTCTAAGTCCTGCTGGGATGAGTCATGCAATCAAAACACATCACCACACATTCTGTCTTGCCTCCCCTTCGATGCTTCCTGCAGTCCCTCTACCTTGAAACAATGAGCTGACAGTCCTGCCCCGTCCCTCAGCTGTGTTTCTGTAATAACTATAATCTCCCAGTCCCATGTTCAAATCCATGCCCTGAGTTCATCTTCCTTAGCTGTCAGGCCCCTTGCATTGTAATAAATGCAGTTTAATCATTAGTTTTCCCCCATTCCCTGTTATGTTCTTGCCTGCCTTATCTCTTGAAATGGCTCTGTTTAACTTGTGTACCAGCCTCAATCTTCTTTCTGACCCTTTGACTGTTCAAGATACAACACCCTGCCAGATTAGATTATATCCTATCAAGCAGCTCTAGCAATTCGCCCCATCAGGATATGGGTACCCCTCCTGCTCCCAGTTCAGGTGCCTTCCCCACTCGGTCCACCTGTGCTGACACCTTCAGGCATCTTTGGGTCGTCCACTGAGGTCCCTGTGTTCCTCAGCACTCCACAAGGTCCAAGCATTCATTTTGTCTGTCCTTCACTTATCGTACCTCCCACAGGG
This sequence comes from Chiloscyllium punctatum, assembly GCF_047496795.1. Classification (NCBI taxonomy): domain Eukaryota; kingdom Metazoa; phylum Chordata; class Chondrichthyes; order Orectolobiformes; family Hemiscylliidae; genus Chiloscyllium; species Chiloscyllium punctatum. The sequence continues at coordinate 131,173 of NW_027309996.1, read as the reverse complement.
TATGACCTCACATTGATCAGAACTAAACTCTGCTCAGATTATCATCAGATCGTCATCAGACTGTAGCCTGAGACCATCCTCCTCATTGTGAACAACATCCTCACCTTTCATGTCATCTGCAAACCGACTAATGATATCTTCTGCTTTCACATCGAAGTTATTATTCCCCAGAATAACCAGCGATCGTTCCTGTACAGATCCCTGTGGTACACCCGCTGGTGAAACAATTTCAAACACGAAAAAGATTGTCCACCAATTTTGTATCCAGTTTGCCAACTTGCCTTGGATCCCATGGGCTCTTTCCTTTTGGATCTGCCTTCCATGTGGGAACTTGTCAAAAGCCTTAATGAACTCCATGTAACCCACATCATCTGTACTGCCTCCTTCAGTATTTTTAGACACCATTTCAAAGAGCTAAACTGAATTCCTCCGACAGTATCTTCCTCTACCAAATCCGTGATGACTTATCCGAGTTGATCCTTGCATTTGCAAATTTTGATTCATCCTCAGGGTGGTATCCAATGATTTCCCTCCCCCTGCTGTCAGTCTATCTGCTCTGTAATTACGTGGTCTATCCCTGCTGCCCTTCTTGAACAAAGGAACCACATTAGCGATCCTCCAGTCATTCAGCACTTCACCTATGGCCAGCAAAGTAGTAAATATATCCACCAGGGCCCCAGCAATCTCCTCCCTTACCTCCCATAGCAGCCTGGGATACATTTCATTGGGCACTGGGGATTTCTGCACCTTTTTATGCCTGTGAAAATATTTAGTACCTCCTCCTGGAACCTCACCATCCTGTCTGATATCCCCGGCTACAATGCCTTTCTCCTGCATGAATACAGATGGGAAGTATTCATTGAAGACCTCACCTACGTCCTCTGGCTCCATGCACAGATTTTTTTTTTTGGTTTCTAATATGCCTCACCCTTTCCTCAGTTACCCTTTTATTCTAACTATACTGACAAAGTACCTTGTGGCTTTTCCTTCATAGGATCTGACAAGGATATTTCACAGCCATTTCTAAGGACCCCGTTGCACTGCCTATCCTTGTGAATGGCTTCACCTGGTTTTATTGCACTGTGTTTTCTTCATCAAACTCACGATATCCCTTGATCTGTATTCGCTGGGCTTGCTGCATTTACTACTCCCTCTTCATGAACACAATGGGATGGGGTCCTGTGAAATGAGTATCTTCCATTAGGTAAGATGTTAAAAGGCAGGACCTCAAGGGCAGTGATCTCTAGATTACTCCTAGTGTCACCTGCCCCAGTGAGGATAGACATAGAAAGATAGGCCGGGGGGTTGGATGTATGCCTGAGGAGCTGTTGGAGGGAGCAGGGTTTTCAGTTCTTGGATCATTGGGACATCTTCTAGGATAGAGGTGACCTGTATAAGGGAGGGGATAGGTTAGACTTGAATAAGAGGGGCACCAGTATCACTGCGGGGAGATTTGCTCGTGTTACCCTGGGAGGTTTAAACTAGTTTGGCAGGAAATCTAATTAAGAGAGGGACCATCGAAAACTGAGGAGAAAATACATTAGCCATCGAGAGCAAGTTTCCTATTCAGGTTATCTAGGGGCACAGACGAGGGAGGGAAAAGACTTCTGGTTTAAAGTTCATTTATTTCAATGCATGAGGCCTGACTGGTAAGGCAGATGAGCTCAGAGCATGGATTAGCTCTGGGGACTGGGATATTATAGCTATAACTGAAACATGGCTGAGAGAAGGGCCGGACTGGCAGCTCTGTGTTCCAAGATAAAGAAGCTACAGGCGGGACAGAAGGACAAGTAAGTGAGGAGGGGAGTTCTCCTTTTGATAAGGGAGGACATAACACCAGTGCTTAGACAGGATACGCTTAAAGAGTCATCAAATGAGGCCACATGTTTAGAACATGAAACAAACCAGGGGTGGTCACTCTGTTGGGACTGTATTATAGACCCCCAAATAGCCGGCAGGTACTAGAGGAGCTGATGTGTAGAGAGATTGGAAATACCTGTCGGAATAATAGAGTAGTATTGTTTGGAGATTTTAATTTTCCCAGCATTGACTGGGTCACCCACAGGGTAAAAGGCCCGTACTGAGTGCAATTTGTCAAATGTGTCCAAGAATGTTTGCTAAATCAAGATTCAACTCCAACAAGGTCCAACTCTACTCAGGCGGGTGCAACACTGGACCTCCCCTCAGAAAATGTGGTCGGGCAAGTGACTGAAGTGTCAGTCGGAGAGCACTTTGGGTCCAGTGCCCACAACTGTCTTAGTTTTAACATAATTACAGAAAAAGATCAGACAGATCCACAGATTAAGGTGTGAAACTGGAGCAGGGCCAGGTTTGGGGCCATGAGGCAGGATCTAGCAGAGGTCGATCGGGTGAATTAAAAATAACACAAAACCAGGTTATACTCCAACAGGTTTATCTCAAAGCACCAGCTTTCAAAGCGCAGTTGATCATCCTAAAAGATTAAAACTTAAACTAAATGTGCTCAGTATTACATTCCATGACACTGCAATCCTGTTGCTATAAATTCTGTGCCTTCTGGTTGTGCTCCGCAACCAGCTGACGAAGCAGCGCTCTGAAACCTAGAGCCTCCTAATAAACCCGCTGGACTGGAAGCTGGTGTTGTGTGATTTTTAACTTTGCCCATCCCAGTCACCACCGGCTCTTCCACATCATACTCCCATCAACTAGGTGAGTCTGTTTGAAGGAAATGAAATGACTGGCAAATGGAAGCCTTTTAAAAGTGTGATATTAAGAATCCAGGGCAAATTTGACCCTGTTAGAGTGAAGAGAAAAGCTGGCAGGTTCAGGGATTCGTGGCTTATGAGGGATATTGAAGTTCAGGTCTGGAAAATGAAGATGGTATACATTAGATTTAAGCCTTCCATATCTACCTCACCTAGCTAACCAGACTGATTGACACAATCAATCTGTGAAGACCCTCCATTCATCGCAGGTCTCTGCAGCATTCCGATCTGTAGAACCTGCTCCAATGCCTGTGACTCTCCCAGTCCAGCTCCTATAAGATTCCCTATCTGTGTGACATCCAACCGTCGCCAGCACACACCCTGCCAATGCAAGCTCCTCCAGTCTCTCTATCTATCCACCCATCTGTATAACCTTCTCCAGCTCTTACACCCCTATCTGTGTAAACATCACCGTCCCCTACAACACTTCCCACTTTGACCAACTGTAAGATTACTAATGCTCCCTTATCTGTGAAACTGTCTCCAACCAAAATTGCCCTTGTTATCTCCTGGAAAATCTGTCCGATTCCACATCCTCCATGTCTAAATAACCTGCACAACCTAAACATTCCTGTATCTATAAACATCTACTGTCACGACTACCCTCCATATGTCTGTATGTTCTTCCCATCTGTACAACCGTCTTTACCTCCGTCATCTGCTCCGGTCCCTAAACAATCCCTGTCTGTGTAAACCTCCCCAACCTAACAACATCCTTATCCCTGTAAAGTGCTGCACCCCTTCCAATCTTCTTTGCTCAGTGAAATCCCTTCAGCTCTCCACATATCTGCAGGATCCTGCGGTTCCACAAAACATCCCTCTATGTGGAACTTCCACCAGAGACCACTACCCACCATATTTCTAATCCCCTGCTTAACCCTCTATCTCTGTTTCCAGCTTCAGTCCTGACAACCCTAATTCCATATACAACATCATCAAGTCTTTGCAATCCTCCAGATCTGAGGAAACTCCAGCAGACATTGTCACTCCCTCATGATCTCTGACTGCCTACAGTGATTTGAATCTTCTGCAATTCAATAACATCTCCAGTCTCCGTGCCCCTGCCGATCATGGTGAACTGCTCCAAACCTCTCAACCCTCCCTGCCTGTGTTCATCATCAAGTTGATACAACTCGTCTCATGTCTGTAGTGCCCTGCAGACCCTACAATCCTCCCCGTTTTTGTGAATTCTGCCTATCACTATCACTGTCCCTATCTGTGTAACTGCCTTCAGTTACTACAGCCTCTTTACTGTGTAGCCCCCATCAGACCCTAAAGCCATGCTATCTGTGTAACCTCCTTCAGGTCTATATCCTCCAACTTGCTGAAACCTGCTGTCGCCATTGCAACCCCCATTATTACTCAACATTGCTTCGTCTTTAAAACCATCCCTATCAGTGTGATCTCCTCCACTGTGCACAACACTCCCAGTCTGTGCAATGGGCGATGTGTGGTTTTATAAATGGGGAATTAAAAAAAAAATTGTTGGATTCTATATTTTGGTGTGACCATAATAGGCAGAATATATAAGGGTGGGGGAGGCTAGTAGCAGTCGAAGTACATTTGAAATTTAGGAAGCATTTTGATAAGTTTCAACAGGGGCTAAATATTAGCTCAGGAGAGAATAGAGACTCTGAAAGGTCAATGATGTGATGTATTGAACAGAGTTCACATTGGATAACAGGATGGTTTAAAATGAAAAAAGGTTGATAAAACCTTGGGACATGATCAGATGTATCCCAGCGCTCTGTGAAAAGCGAGGGAGGAATTTACAGGGCACGTCACAGAAATATTTGTATCATCAACAGCCACTGCAGACCAGTGAGACTGATGGAAGAGGTGGGTAAGTTGTTGGAGGAGATTCTGAGAGAAAAGATCATCATGCATTTGGAAAGGCAAGGATGGATCAGTGATAGCATGGCTTTGTGCACAGGAAATCATGTCTCACAAACTGGATGGAGTGTTTGTGGAGGTAGAAAAGTGATAGATCAAGGCAGAGCAGTGGATGATGTCCACATTAACTTTAGCAAGGCCTTTGACAAGGTTTTGCATGGCAGTCTGGTTAATAAATTTAGATCACTCATAACCAGGGATCACTCACCAACTGGAAAAAAATGGATTGACGGGAAGAGACGGAGCATGCTCATAGAGATTTGCTGCTCAAACTGCAGGCCTGTGACCAACTGTGTGTCATGGGGTTTGGTGCTGGGTAACTGTTGTGCATCATTTATATAAACGGTTTGGATGATAATACAGGAGTCATGGTTAGCAAGTTTGTAAGTGAGACTGGAAGTGGTGGTAAAGTGGACAGTGAAAAGGATTATCTGAGAGTGGGCCAGTGAGTTTAGGAATAGCAAGTGGAGAAATACACAATGTTGCAATCTGGTAAAGCTGACCAGAACTGGACTTGTGCTGTCAGAGACCCAGAGATGCAGGTAAAAGGTTCTTTGAAAGTGGTGTCACAGGTAGACAGATTTGGTGAAGCAGATGTTTGGGATGCTTACCTTTATTGGTCAGTGCGTTGGGATTAGGAGTTGGGGTGTCATGTCATGTTATATCTGTACAGGACATTAGTGAGGCCACCATAAAAATAGTGTTGGTTACCTGGAAAAACTTAACTGGTTCACGTCTGTCCTTTAAGGAAGGACATCTGACATTGTTACCTGACATCTGACACCATGGCTCACGTGTGACTCCAGACCCGTAGCAATATGGCTGACTCTGATCTGCCCTCTGGGAAATTAGCTGTGGGGCAAAGAATGCTGACTCAATCAGTGACATCCTTATCGAATGAATGAGTACATAAAAAAAAACCGTGTCCCTCCCTACCACTGCAATCCCCTCCAGCGCAGCAATATGTACTGGCTATGTAACACTGTTCAGGCCCTTGCCCCACTCTGTAACACTCTCACCACCTCCAGCACCTTCACCTCTCCCTGCTCCTATCATCTGATTAAACCCTGACAATGTTTCCCCTTCCTACTGCACTCCTCCTGCTAGTAGACCCATAGCAATCCCTTTAACAAATACTTCCATATTTCTAAAACATTGGCTTCTTCAGAATTGTTAGGTTTTTTTGTCTTCTGCGCGTAGCTTAATGAAGTCTGTTAAATCCTGTAAATTACTGAGCCAAGACCGTCCAAAGTGGGGGAGGAGCATTGGGACGGCGTCGAGGAGTTGGACACTTGATGTGGGGAAAAAGGGGAATCCAGGAAAAAACAGCACAAGGAGCACGCTGCCACACCAACATCCCAACCATCCCCATCCCACGGCCACCTTCTGCCCCAAGTGTGCAAGGCCACATCGGTCTGTACAGCCACCCACAGACTCCCCTGAGAGTGGGAGAGAGTCAGCCTCGTTTGTAACCCACCGCCATGAGATGGTGAGATAGGGAAGTTGAATCCCCTTTCAGTTGTCCTACTGTCTTTGTTACAAATTCCAATAATTCCCTGTCCAATGCCATGCCTCACAATGTAATGCTGTAAAGGGGTCTTAACACTGTCCTTCACCTTCTGTGTTCTGACTCTTATTACCCAGAATTTGGTTTCCTAATGATTGATAATCTGAGGCCCCATATAATCCCATTGTTATCCCTAACGATGAGAGTTTCCCATTCTCCTTCCCACTCTGCCTGACTTTCCACAATGTTGTGTAGCCGTGAATATTAAGGCTCCACCTTTTGTTCACCCTGTGACCATGTCTCCCTGATGGTGATTAGATAGAAATCACAGTCACACGAGCATATCCCTTATTACAAATGCTTCGTGCATTCAAATTACGAAATAGTAATTTACTTTTGAAATCACAAATTCCTGTCACAAACCTATCTGCTGGTGTATAGTTTTAGATAAACTTAGTCTCTTCCTGTTTCTTCCTGTTTTTCCTCAGCCACAGCCCCATGTTTCAATATTTGAACATTTCTCTATGGAATTGGGAATTTCCTTTCAGCTGAGCCCTGTCCCTCCTTGTCTGTGTCAGTTTAAAGCACTCTACATTGTCCTGGTCATATGATTGACCAGGACACACACTGGTCCCAGCACTGAACCATCTCAATAAAATAGCTGACTCCTCCCTGAGTACTGGTAGCAGTGCCCACTGCATCAGACCCACTTCTTCTGACACCATGGTTTGATCCTGAAATTTTCCAGCACTCTGGTGATATCACTCAGTCTCTCTCCATGTGGTATCCCTCACTGTGTGGGTCTAATTGCTGCTTCTGTCAGCGTCTCTCACTCTAACTGCTGCTCCCGATCCGGAGCCAAAAGAATCCTGCGACCCGCAACAGCACAGACCAGGGATGGAGACTGGGATTTTTGTGATCTCTGCTGGACTCAGTGCTACTCTCCATGAGATATCCTCACTGCATCAGTCTAATTTCCCATTCTGTCTATTTTTGTCTCATGCAGGTAATCAGGATGTTTCTAACTCCTGTCTCGTCCATCACCACATTGAAGACAGAGAGAGATGGAGAGGGAGATCTGGAGCCTTCAGTAAATCCTGCAGCCGGTAAGATCAATCATAGTAAACAGCACAGGGTGGAGTTAGTGGCCATCTTTATTCAGACCTGGAACACAGGACACAGTTACAATGCTGGGCAAGGAACAGCAACATTCTAGGATTCATTCCCACCATCTTGTGAGGGCCCTGCTGTCACCTCTGCTGTACTGGATTTCCCTGAGAATGCACAGGAGGTCCCAGGCATCAGTCTTGGCACATACTCTATGAGTGATCTCAGTAATATACTACAGTCCCGATAATCCTTCCTCTATTTGCAATCTCCTCTAGTACACACAATGCTGTCTGTCTCTGTCAGGTTCTCCAATCCCTGACACCCTAATCCCTAAACGTCTCCAGTAGATACTAAATTCCTTCATCCCTGTAATTGCCGAGCCCTGTCTATCCCTGTAAGCACCTCCTACCAATTCTACCCTCCATGTAAATGTGTTTTGTCTCTAACCTCTCCATCCATCCCTATCAGGGTAAACTTCTCCAGCTCTTACAATCCTTCCTTCCCTGTGAAAAAAAATCGTAACCTCCTTATTGTTCTACTAATCTTCGATCTTAATCTATTTAAACTTCACCCTCTCCCCACCAACCCTCCCGACCACAGGAACCTTGTTCATTTTGTTCCACGCTCCCCATTTGTGTAACTGTCTCCAACCCAGTAACCTGGCATTCCCCATTGCCTCCCTATCTATGCAGCCTCCAGAACCTAGAAGCCTTCTTATATCTGTAAACATCTGCAGTCACTACAACCTTCCATATCTCTGTCAATATACACAATAATCTCCTACTGAAACACTCCCTGTCTGTGCCTCTCAGTCTGCCTGCCTCTCTTTATATCCATCCCTATCCCTATCTCCAGAATCTAATCCAGCTCCCTCTACCTCTTTAAATTCCTCCAATCCGCAAACCCCTTTGTCCCATGAACATTATTGCCCAGATTTAGCTCGAAAGTTCTCGAGTCCCTGTAAGCCTCCCTATCTCTGCAACCTCTATCCATCCGTTCATCCTCCCACTACTGAGGAATGGCACCCTGCATTGGCCATAAGGCAGATGGAATGACAGGGAACAGATATGATGGAACTGTCATTCCGGAGATGTAGCTGTAGAATGACCATCTCTGGGAAGGGAATATTGAAGGGTTGTTGGGATCTTGGCAGGACAGGCAAAAAGGCAACCAAGTTGTGAAGAAAGGATGAGGTTAATGCATTAATGAGAGAGCCACGTGGAACTGAAGTTCAAAATTTGGAGTCTATTTGGATGGAGCTGGGAATGAACAAACAGCAGCAGCAATCATTGGCTGGAATTCTTTTAAAGGAATCAACCAGTGATGGGAATGTCAATATGGTTACAGTCAGGACACTGAATGTACTTGTAGCAAGGGCAGTACAGTAACTGTGTGTGACAGTGGTCTCCATCCCGACTGGATAACTAATGAGTATCAGGCTGTAATGGATGGAATCCTGGATTGGATACGAGATGGTTTTCTATAACAAGGGGCCAGCAACAAATTTGTCCATTGGAGTTCAAATGCTGTTAATAATAAATATCCAATAGACCCATTTTAGAGGGGTTTTGTGAGGAAAGACCCATAGTGTTATAATGCAGACATTGAGTTCGAGTTAAGGCCATAAGATGTCGGAGAAGAATGATGCTATTTGGCCCATTGAGGATGCTCTGCCCTTCAATCAGATCATGGCTGATTTATACTCTCCAACGCTACATTCCTGCCTTTTCCACAAAACCCTAACATCTGACCATCTCTGCTGTCAATATTCTTAATGACCCAGCCTCGACATCCCCCTGCAGTCAGGAATTCCCACAGATTCCCTACCCTCTGAGTGAAGACATTACTCCTCATCTCCATCTTAAATGGGTGAGCGCTTGCTGGGACTTTCTGCCGTCTGGTTACACATTCTCACACAATTGAAAGGAAAGGAAGTGACAAAGGTAATTATTGTAGATGAAATGAAAATTGGTGGAGTTGGGGTGAATGAGCAAGGAGATCCAAGGTTGCAGGAGGTTACTGATCAGTTGGAAAGATGTGCAGAGAAATGGCAAATTAGGTTTAATCTGTACAAGTGTGAGGTCATATCAAATTCAAGAAGAAAGTTAGGATACTGAGGGACATTGATATACAGAAGGATCTTGGTGAACTGAGTGGTAAGGTCCTAGAGAGTGTTACTGAACAAAGAGACCTTGGAGTCCAGGTTCATAGTTCCTTGAAAGTATAATCCCAGGTAAATAGGATAGTGAAGAAGTTGTTTATTCTGCTTGCGTTTACTAATCCGAGCACTGAGTAGAGGAGTTAGGAGGTCATGTTGTGGCTGTTCAGGACATTGGATAAGACACTTTTGGAATATTGCATGCAGTTCTTGTCTCCTCCCTATCAGAAGGATGTTGTATAAATTGCAAGGTTTCAGAAAAGATTTACAAGGATGTTGCCAGGATTGGAAGATTTGAGCTAAAGGTAGAGGTTGAATGGGCTGGGGCTACTTGAGGCTGAGGGGTGACCATATAGAGATTTATGCAATCATGAGAGGCTTGGATAGGTTTAACAGACAAGGTCTTTTCCCTGAGATAGTGGAGTCCAGAACCAGACGGCCTAGGTTCAGGGTGAGAAGGGAAATATATAAAAGGAACCGAAGGAGCAACTTTTTCAGGCAGAGGGTGATGCCTGAATGCAATGAACTGCTAGATGAAGTGGTGGAGACCGTAACAATTACTGCATCTAAAAGGCATCTGGATGTGTATACGAACAGGAAGGGTTGAGGGGGATTTGGGCCAAGTGCTGGCAAATGAGACAAAAATATGTTAGTGTATGTGGGCAGCGTGAACGAGATGGACTGAAGAGTCTGTTTCTGTGCTGTACGTCTCTATGACTAAATGTTTTGCACTGTCCATTTCCAGCCACACGCTTCACTGATTCCCCTGTTTACCTTGGTCAATTCTCCTTTCAAACACATGTAAATGGCTTTGGTTGTGATTGTAGGGTGTGCTTTTTTGGTCACTTTAAAAATCTATCATCTCGCTGAATTCCACTACACTGCAATTTCCCAGAGGATATCTCAGTGTGAAATTACTCGTTCACTCAGCTTCTACACCCAACGGACGATCTGAGATAGTCACGTCCCTGGCCATTTACACAACGTGTTATTCAAAGAAACACTGACACAAACACTTGAAGAGGAGTTCGGAGAATATCATTTTTGACAAGGATTGAAGTCTCCCAAAATGATCACATTGCCTTTGCATTAGACAGGAATTCATTGGAAAGTGTAACAGTGTTGAGCAATGAAATGCTATCAGGCAGCCTCAAAACTGTTTTTGACATGTGTTACTCATAATCTGCATTCAGGTTGATTCAGCTGCATAATCAGATGCCAAATGCTTTCTCTGTAATGTTTTTATTACCCATTACTGTCTGGGTTACCTATCCTGCACTACCTCAGACCCCTCAAGGATAGGTACAATTGAATATTTATGTTCCACCTTTTGCTTCTCCTCTAACCACATCTTCCTGGTGACTAAATCTTATTTATCTCTGTGTCACAAGTCTATTACCTTATTGCAGATACTTTGTCCATTCCAAAAAAAGAACATTGTGTATGACTTTTTCCCAGAATGTCCTGTCACACTAATTCACTGATGTACAGTTTTAGTTAAACTCTGTCACTTCCTGTTCCTTTCTGCTTGTCTTCAGCCACATTCCCATGCTGTTCCAATGTGTCCCCTTTTCTCTTTGGATTTGGAAAGCTCCTTTCACCTGAACCCTGTCCCTGCATCTTCTCTGTCAATTAAGGCCCTGTCCATAAACCCACCGACATAATTTGCCAGGACACTAGTCCCAACTATGTTGTTTTTAATTCACTCCATGGGATGTTGCTGTCTCTAGCTGGCCAGCATTTCAAGCCCACCCTCGAGCTGCCATTGAGCCGAGTGCCTTGTGAGACTATTAGAGAAGGCAGTTTAGAGTCAACCCCATTGCTCTGGGTCTGGAGTCATATGTAGATCAGACCAGCTGACTACCACAGATTTCGTTCCTGAAAGGATATTGAGCATTCAGATGGGTATCCCTGCCACTGTCATTAAATTCTGGATGAAGAGTCTAGTGAGAGTAACACTAGGCCATCACCTGTCCCACTGATAGCTCCCTCATCCCTGAATACTGATCCCAGTGCACCAGGAATCAAAACCCTACTTCTTGACCATGGTTTGATCCTGATACCTTCCTGCAATTTGATGCTAAAACTCAGTCTCACTCCATGTGATATCTGTCACTGTGAGAGTCTAATTGCTGCAGCTCTTGCAGTTACTCCAGATCCTGAGCCAACAGAACTCTCCACTCCAGCGAGACGCAACAGCAGAGGCCAGGGATAGAGACTGGGATATTCCAGATCTCTGTGGTACTCAGCGCCATTCTCCCTGTGCAACCCTCACTGCATCAGTCTAATTTCCCATTCTGTCTATTTTTCTGTCTCCTGCAGGTACTCAGGATGTTCCTGACTCAATAAACCTCCCTGTTGCTGGGTGTGTCATTCATCATCTCATTGAATACAATTGGTCAGCCAGAGGGCAGGGAGATCTGGTTTCTTCAATAAATCCTGCAGCAAGGTAATATCACTCACAGTGAACAGACCAGAGCAAATTTAAGGGATCGAAGTTTAGTCCGGAAGACATGACACAGATATAGTGTTGAATGGTGAATACAGAGCATGATGGGTCAAGACTCAATCCACACCCTCTTGTTTACTTTCATCTCTGCTGTACTGAGCCTTCCCATGTCAATATAGGAAGTTGACAGTTATCAATCCAGGCCTGTGCTGTCTTAGTGAGGATCAGGACAACAGAGGAGAAAGCAGGCCTCTCTTAAGAAAGTGGTATTAAAACCTGGGGTCTTTCTGTTCTATATTCCCCCACTCACACTGTCTCTTGTCGTGTGATAGAGTCACACAGCAAGGAGACATACCTTTCGGTCCAACACATCTGTGCCAGTGTCTTGAATGCTTGTAATTCACAGAAAAGTTCCAATTTCTGTAACCTCCACCACTCCCATCATCCTACTGTTTATTTGAAACCTACTCCAATGCTGACGATGCTCCCTATGTGTAATTTGCTCCAAACTCGGTAACGTGCCCAATCTCATCCTGCACTCAGTACAATAATCTCTATTTCTGTAGTTTTCCACAATAACTACAGTCAACCCTGTCTCTGTGAAATCCTCCAGCCTGGACAAAAATACTCACCTGTGTACTTTCCCCAAGCCCCAAGAGAACATGATATCACTGTAACCTTCTGCAGGCCAGATCACATTCTTGCCTCCTGGCCTATAGCACCACATGATCTCTGTAACCATCTCCCATCCCGACCGGACTCCTTATCTGTGAAAAACCCTCCAGACCCTTTTTCAGCTGCAACAACACTTCCCATCTCTCCGTGCTCCTCCCTGCCCCTCAAATACTCTCTCTTTGTGTAGCTCTGCAGTTTGGGATGGCTCAGTGGTGAGCACTGCCGCCTCACAGCGCCAGAGACGCAGGTTCAATTCCAGCCTCGGTGGCTGTCTGTATGGAGTTGGCACATTCTCTCCGTGTCTTCATGGGTTTCCTCCCACAGTCCAAAGATGTGCAGGTCAGATAAATTGGCCATTCTAAACTGGCCGAGCGTTAGGTGCATCATTCAGAGGGAAGTGGGTCTGGCTGGATTACTCTTTGGAGAGTTGGTGTGGACGTGTTGGGCCGAAGTGACATTTCCATATTGTAGGGAATCTAATAAAATCTAAACTCTCCATCTGCGTTCTATATTAATGACCCTAAAAATATCCCTCTAACAATTAAACAGCTCCAAACATCCCAAACTCTGTAAACTATGACAGCTCCAACAGATATTGGTGTAACCTCTTCTGGAAACCCTCTCAACATATGGAAACCCCACAATCCTCCCTATCTGTGTAATCCAACAGGTCCCTGCATTACTCCTGATCTGTAGAACCCAATCCAATGCCTGTGACTCTCCCAATCCAGTTCCTGCAAGACTCACTATCTGTGTAACATTCTCCCATCACAATCACCCACCCTGTCAATGTAAGCTCCTCTAGTATCTCCATCCATCTAATCATCTCCATAACCTTCTCCAGCTCTTGTACCCTATCTAGTAAATGCCACCCTCATCTATAACCCTCCCTATGGTAGAAACCGTTCCACAGATTCATCACCCTCCGTCTGAATAAATTCCTCCAGATCTCCATTCTAAAGGGTTGTTCCTTCACTCTGAAGCTGTGCTCTTGAGCCCTGATCTCTCCAGCAGTGAAAACATCTCCCCACCCCCGTCCACTCCATCTAGGCCCCTCAATATTCTGTAAGTTTGAATGAGATACTGCCACCGCCGCCTCTGAAAATTCATCAAGTACAGACTCAGAGACTTCACGTGCTTCTCATATGACAAACATTTCATCCTGGGCTCTTTCTTGTAAAACTAGTTGTTATATCCCTTCACATCCTTTGTCCAGACTGCGAATGTATAACATGTACAGCGTGGTCCCAACACTGACCCCTGCGGAGTTCCCCTCATCACCAGTTTCCATTGTGAAAACGACCCCTTTATATCTTCTGTCTTTTGCTAAGCAGCCAATCCTCTACCCATACCAAGCATGTTGTTCTGAAACTGAAATTTTATTTCACAAACCCTGCTGGATTTGTTTTCCTGTCTGGCTGTGAATAAGCAGAGTAGATAAAAGGGAAGAATGGTTTGTCGGGGTTTTCAGAAACATTTCAACAAGATCCCACTGAAGATGTGGATAAGCAAAATTGGCAAATATGGGATTGGAGGGAATGTACTGGCGTGGATTGGGAATTCTTTAAAATAAAACTAAGTGGGAATAAATGGATTAGTGCTTGACCCCGAACTATTCACAAAGGGATTTGATACATTTGATGGATGGGCAAAATCTACGGCTTCAATGTTTGTTGCTGACACAGAACGAGATGGGAATGTGGATTGTGTGGAGGAAACAAAGGTGACATGAACAGTCCATGAGTTTCCCTTGTACAAATACATTGATGGGATGTGGCCATCACTTGCTTGGCCATCATTACCTTTCCATTTTTAAGTTCCTGGAGAAGGTGGTGGGAATCTGCCTTCCTTTAGGTGTAGGACGCTGGAGCGTGGCTTGGAGAGCACCTTGGAAATGCTGAAGTTACCGTGCACCTGGAGCTCCTGTCCTTCCAGGGTGTAGTTGCTCCGGGTTTGTGAAGTGGTGCTGAAAGGGCCTTCCTGAGTGACCTCAGTGCTGCCTGTTGATACTTTCTTTATTTATTCACTCGCAGTCATGAACATTGCTGGATGTATTGTTGATTTGGAGTTGTCCCTGAGAAGGTGGTGGTGAGCTGCCTTCCTGAACCACTGTACCAGTCGTTGGAACTGTTGTTATCTGTGTACCCTGCAGCAGGCGCTACAGCACTCCTCACGTCTGTAACTGCATACAGACAATGCAGCTCTTCCTGTATATGTGACATCCTCCTCTGCGGACAACTCTTATTGTTCATCAGAATGTCTCACCACCTCCATTGCCATCTGTGCTAGTGATCTCTCAAATTTCTTTATTCTTGTTTAAACTTCCGATCACCGATAACCTCTTCCTTTCTAAATTTGTAACTCCTCAGTATCTGTAACTCTCCATATAATTGTATTAAATGACAGCACAGGTTCCCTTCCTTAAATCTCTGTGAATTACAGCGGCTGGTTGTGCTAAATTGGTACTTTTCATCCTCCTCGTCCATCTTAGCTCTTACAGCCCCTGCAATCCCACTATTTAGAATGCTCTCATTCTCTGTACCTCCTTATGTTCTGAGGGTCCTTGAACACCACGAGTGCTTCAAACATCTGTAACCCCCCCTTCCCCACCCCCCCGCCACACCCCCCCCCATACCTCCCCCCACCCCCCCAGTTACTGCGAGTCTTCTAACTCTGTAACATCCAATAGTCACCAGTGCCATACAACACTTACTGGCAATCAATTTGAATTTGTTGAAGTCTTCACATCTCAGTAAGCAGCTCACAAAAATCCCTTTAGACTCTACAAGACTCCATCACCAACAAGCCGCCATCTCTCTACTTCTTTTGCTTCCCTCAGTGCCTACAACCCTCCCTGTATCTTCTAGTAACCTGCTTTAGACACTGAACCTCTCCAGATAACCTGTTCCATCCCCAACAGCTCCCTCAATCACTGTAACACCCTCTGCTCTGTCTAATCCTTCTCTTTTCCACTCTCTTCTAGGCACAGCGGCGATCCTGTGAGGGACCAGTGTGCAATGGGATGTAATACATCTCAGCTGAGGCTTGAGGCCTACCATTACCTGGAAGTCACAAAGGGAGAGAACCTGAGAGAGAGAACCACAGAGACTGGAGAATATTAATTAGCAGCGAGGATCGAGGCCGACTGGGACTTGGAGTTGGAGAAACAGCAGAGCAGGAGGCGCAAAATCAGCACCAAGTCACAGAGGGAGTGCCCATGTGAGGGAGTAACTTGAAGCAGGAACATGAGGTTCACTCACGCCTGGGAGTTACAGAAGCACCAAAGTGAGAGGATATAAATCAGCACTGAGGATCGAGGCCTAGTCATACCTGGAAATCACAGAGACAGTGACCCTATGAGGGTGCAGAGTGGAGTGGGAGCTGGAGGATTACACGTCCCTGGGAGTCACAGAGATGGTGACCCTGTGAGGGAACAGAGTGCAGTATAAGCTGGAGAATTACACCTACCTGGCAGTCACAGAGACGGTGACCCTGTGAGGGAACAGAGTGCAGTATGAGCTGGAGAATTACACCTACCTGGCAGTCACACAGACGGTGAGCCTGTGAGGGAGCAGAGTGGAGTGGGAGCTGGAGGATTACACGTACCTGGGAGTCACACAGATAACTTTCTGCTGATGGGACCTGCCCGCACTGAGTTTGAAACAAGTGCAAGAGCCATCACAGAAAATGCTTTAAGTTCATTGGCTGATAAATTCGCTGTTATTAACGACTGTCAGTTAATTGCTATAAGTTAGCAATTTTTTTTCAACTTCTGAAATAAGAGTTGAACACAGAAATAAGAGGGAGAAATAAAATTGTGAGCCAATATAATAAATTACCCTCAGTAAGCCACAGTTGAATAAGGGATTTAAGCATATTGTTATTTCCTGGATGTTAACTTCATTCTAAGTATTAATTAAGTAACTCGAGCCAAAATGCATTTTAGGACATGTTTGTCAGATGGAAAATGTGTTCTGTTAATTGGGAAGTCATAGCCCCTGCTCGTGTCCGAGATGAACACTGGCCGTGGAGCTCAGACAATGACGAGAGACACTATGGGACAACTGTGATGCAGAGATTAAGTGGCAAGCACACACAGAGCAGATCACTTTGCAGACATGACGGCCCGGAAGAAGGAAGGGTCTGGGGGACTAGGCAATCGGAGAGAAACAGTCAGGGAATACAAGCATATCCTGGTGTTTCCCTCCCAATTTAGTTTCCCAGTTTGGAAGCTGATGAAGGTGTAGGCTGCTCAAGGGAGTGCAGTCAGAGCCATGTCTGTGGCACCACAAGCAGCCTGACTGTACAGGAGGGGAGGGAGAAGGAAGGAGGGGCAATAGTCACAGGAGAGACAGGAAAGTGAAGAAGGTATCAGTGTGTCTGTAATTCCAGGATAGTAGAGTTAAGAATGTCACTGTGTCTGCAGAACATTCATCTGGGGGACAGTGAGCAGTCAAAGATCATGTCAATATTGGTAGGAATGACCTGGGTAGGAAGGTTGATGTGGTCTGGGAGTCAGAATTTAGGGAGCTAGGTGGATGGTTAGCAAGCGGGATGTCAAATGTAGCAATCCCTGGAATACTCCCAGTGCCGTGTCCAAGTGAGAACAGGACTCGGAGCTTTAGGTAGATGAGAGTGTGACTGGAATGATGTTGCAGCAGGAAGGGCTTCAGATTTCTGGGACATTGGAACTGGTTCTGGGGAAGCCAGCAACTGCACAAGCTGGATGGGCTAACGTGACAGAGCTGGGACTGAATTTCTTATGGGTTTTTTTTGGGAGGGATTGTAAATAACTTGGTGTGTGCTTAGGATCCAAAAAGAAATAGTAGAGGAGAGTACCAGGATTCCCAAAATAATGGGAGATATGGTTGGTAATAATTTACAACAACACGATTAACAGTGGAAGACGGAGTGAGAAAGAAAGCCTTAATCTGAGGTAATCTGCATGGACCTGAATACTGGGAGTGTGCGGAGTTACAGATGCAGTTTGGTGTGTGAAAATCTGATGTACCGATCACCGAGAGCTGGCTCAAGGGATGGCAGGACGGCATGTTAAATATTGCTGGTTATAAAATATTCCAAAAAGATAGAAGGGAAGGGAAAGTACTAAGGTAGAAGTACTGGTTTAGATTAGCGTTAGTTAAGGAGTCCAAGAGAAAGAGAATCCGTCCAAGGACAGAATGAATTTGGCTGGAGCTACAGAACAAAATGTGTACAATTACACTGTGAGGTAAAGTCTATCAGCCAACAACCAAAGAAATGATGGAGAGAATAAATATGCAGGCGCATTTGAGAGCGATGACAGTATTACAGATTAGATATAATGAGAAACTTAATTATCCAGATCTTGACTGGGTTACTGGTGGTGCAGCGTCCTGAGGGGGCATGTGTTCCTGGATTACATGGAGGAGAGCTGACTGCAGGAGTATGTGTCCAGCCCAAGAGACCATGTACTGTTGGACCTGGTCCTTGGGGAAGAAGTGGGGCAAGTGGATCCAGTGTCAGTAGGGGATCATTTTGGGGGGCAGCGATCATTTTATTGTAACGTTCAGGATGATGATAGAGAATGCTATGCAATAATTGAGAGTGAGAAACATTAGTTGACTGAGAGCAGCCTTCAATGGGGCAAGAATGAAGCTGGGAACTTTCTCAACAAGGCCAGTGAAATGTTAGCTTTAAACAGTGTGAACCTGCTCAGATGTAGCTGGGATTATGGAGATGGGGTTGCAGTGTGACCATGACTGGGAACTGGATAATTAAAGGTTTTCCCCATTTCTACAGGAAGGGTAAATAGGCCAACACAGTGAAGGAGCATTGTGTATAAAAGATGGGATCAGTAATATTGTGATGCTAATCAATTCACACACTGCTCCTCCCTGCCCTCACCCTCATCTCTGCGTATTGATTCTATCCGATATCTTTGAAAACTTCAGAAAAAAGCACAGTATAGACAAGATCACTCTGTCCACTGTCTGCATTGGACAAGAGGTAATGTTGCTTTTTAAAGTCCTAGTTCTGTCTCCCCGGATACTATAGGACTTCAGCTGCAGATCCCGGCACCTTTATAAAATGGTTTGAGAGTTTCTGCCTCTACTCCACTTCCATGTGTGCCTCCCAGATCCCGACCATACTCTGGGTGAAATAACAAATTTCCTCACCACTTTTCTAATATTTCAGTCAATTATATTAAATGTTCACCACTGGTAAAGCAGTTTACCAACAGGAATAAAATGTTATTTCCCTCTCTACACAGGCCCCTGGCAGCATGTGCACCCCAATCAAATCTCCTCTCAGCATCCTCCATTCATATCTTTCCACTTTCACAGGGTGAAGAATCTCCTCTGTACTCTCTCCAGTCCAATTCCATCCTTCCATGTGATGGGGTGACCAGAACTGCACACAGTCCCCAAGCTCTGACTGAACTCATTATTTATGCATTTCTAGCATAAGCTTCCTGCTCTGAAATTCTGCACATTGGTCGATAGAGGAAATGATGCTATTTACTGCATTAACGAGATTATTGATGTTTCCAGCTATCTTCATTTATCCGCCCACACAGACTATGCTCTCATTTATTGTCCATTCCTCTCTATTGTTGATGTCCACAAATGCCTTGCCTTGCACTTCTCTGGGTTGTTTGCTCCATTCACCTGGACCCCATAGTTTCTGTTTTTAAACTGTCTGCCATGGGATCTCTCGTCAAATCCAATTAAGTCATATGCAGTTCCAAGTTACTGCCTCAGACTGATACAGTCAGATTAATTACACACGATCTTCCTTGCACAAATCCAGACCGACTGTCCTGGAGTCCCTGAGACTTCCTCCGTGACCGTTTATCCACTGTCTCAGAATTCCAGCCTCGACTTATTCAGTCAGTCCACATTAAACAAAGTTGTGGTATTAGCCATTCTCCAGGCCTCCAGAACCATTCCTGCATCCAATGAGGATTGGATAATGTAGGTAACTATAAGGCAGGAATTTTCCCCGGCTCATTTTAACAGTTTAGAACGTTGTGTTACCCCTTTTTAAGGATTTGAATCTCCTTTGTAATTCTCCGCTCCAAGTTTGTTGTTCCCAATGTTTCACACTGCATCCCTACTTTGATTCAGACAAACAGAGGCCTAACCCATCTTATGATTTGGTCAAGTCTCACTTTAGTCAGGATTTATGGAGGGTTTCTCTCCACAAGGTGAAGTGCATTTTCTCACGATACAATCCCCAATTTGCCTCATTAACTACCCTCCCTGCCCACATGGATATCTTCTCATCTGACACTAACGCGATGATTTTCCCCTTCGTCATAACAACTGTTCACTGCCTGGATATCCCAGAATGCACTGGCCTCCCTGTTCCAGGTGCCATTAGTAAAACGTCATTACACTCTTAGATTGTCAATTCGAAACACCCTGGACATGGCATAAGGGGTAAAACTGGGGCTTCACTTTGAGACCAAGCCGCTGAGATTCTGGTGGATTGCATGGTGCATGAGAGGGACATTATCTTCCTCCTGGACTGGCAGGGGAGGCCATGATACTATACCTTGCCAGCTTGGTTGGTGGTTGACCCCTGTGTCAGTGAGGTGCCAGCCTGCTGGGTGAATGCCCAGAAGTGTTGGAAGGAGGTCAGTGACCTTCTCCACTCCACCATGGTAAGTACCACCATCTGCACTTTGTGAGCTCGCACTCACTGTCTCTCTGTTACTGCACCCACCTCCCACAAAGGCTCATGTTCTCCCACTCTCACTGAATGCAGCACCTTCTCTCGGTCTGTACCAGCTGTAACAAACAATTCTACCTACCTTAATACCGCTTAGTAATTGTCACATTTCGGAAGGAACCACCCCACACGAGAGCAGAAAGAGCAAAGAGGGATAAGGGGCTCCCAATATTCTGCTCCTCGCCCCCTAACCAGCGAAGGATCCTGACCCTAACAACCACGAGAGGCTGTCTGACCGTGTCCAAGCTCCCGGGCGGGGATCTGAAACTCCCCCTGACTACCTGTGCTGGGCACCGTGACTGACTGTGGACAATGATATCAAGCTTCCTGAGTTTGTGTCTGCGCTAAACACAAAGACAATACAGCAGGCGGGTGAGCCTGGTAGCTCTGGTTGCGGGGAAACACTGCTAAAGACAGGGTAAGGCAAGGCAATAATTCTGTGAACATTCAAGTCAGCTCAAAGTGAGTGTGTACAAACACGGAGTGAGCAGCCCAGAAGGACAGCCCATGAGCTGGATGGGTGTTCCTGAGCACAGTTTCCTTGCAGCTGCATTGCAATGAGAGTTGTCAGTGCACCCTGAGCTGCAGCATTGAAGTGCAGAAGCGTACTGTCAGTGGGTCGGAGATGCGCTGGAATGGCATGGTGAAGCTGGCATGTGTCAGATGTCAGCATTGGTGGGTGTGGAGTACATGCAGCTTCTGTTCATTCAGTGTCCCCCAGATGTTGATGTCCAGGATAGAAGTATGCAGGAGCGAGCAGCAAGATGGAGTCACCAGGTACAAGGTCTGACTTTCATGTCAAATTCTCTATATTGAGTTTCCCCACAGTGGGGGAGGATATGAAGCTGCAGGTTGATGGGGGGGGTGGGGGGGGGGATCCACAATAATGTGCCTTTTGATCATCAGTAATCATTCAGTGAGCATCCCGTCAGTCCCGCTCTCAAATCTTGTCTTAAAGAACAGTCCAGCACAGGAACAGGCCCTTCAGCCCAGCAAGCCCACACTGACACATGATGCCTTTCAAAAGTTGAAACAAAAGTTTTTTTGCTCCAACACCCTCTATGTCATTCTGTTCCCTACTTACTCATATTTGTGCCAAGATCCCCCTTAAACCTTGCTATACTGGCTTCTTCCCCTCTATCAGTGCATTCCAGGCACTTTCACATTCTGTCCAAAAGCAAAAAAAAAGCTTACCTATCACATCGCCCGAACTTTCTCCCTTTTACCTAAAACCTACGGTCCTGAGTAATTGATATTTCTACTCTGGGGGAAAAAAAAGCCTCTAACTGTCCGTTTATCTATGCCTCTGATAATTTTGTAAATATCGATCAGATAGCTCGGTAGCCAATGATGGCCAGGTGCAAACAAGCCATGTGTGTTCAATTTCTCCTTTTGGCTAATACCCTCCAAACCAGACAACATGCTGGTAAAACTTTTCCGTACCCTCTCCAACACTTCACATCGTGTGGCAACCAGTACTGTATACAATATTCTAAATGTACCTCGAACTAAGTTTCTCTACAGCTGCAATATGATCTGCTAATTTTCATACTGCATGCTCCGATGCCTGTCTGCAAGTTTTCCATCAATCTTCTTGATCACCCTATCCAGCCGTGTTGTCACTTTCAGGGAACTGTGGAGCTGTACACTTTGATCCCTTCGGATGTTGATGCAATCCGTATTTTTCCATCCATTTTATACTTCTCTCCTGCATTCGACCTTCTAAAATGCATCACGTCACGATTGTCCAAATAAAGTTACATCGGTGTTTTCTCTCTCCAAGTCTGCAGCTGACCTATATCCTGCTGTATTCTCTGGCAATCATCCTCACAATCTGCAACTCCGCCAATCTATTTACAGATCTCCAGTCACAAAAACACTGTTCCATCACTACTCTGTCTTCAATGGCCAAGCAGTTCTCTATCCATCTTACTAACTGACCGCCAATACAATTTCACTTCACCTTCTGTATGAGCCTGCCATAAGGAACCATATCAAAGGCCTTGCTAATGTCCAAACGGCCAACATCCAGCCCCATGCCCTCATCAATCAATTTTGTCACTTCCTCGAAACATTCAATCAAGTTTGTGAGATATGATCCTCCCCACGCAACTGTGTTGCCTGTTGCTAGTAAGTCCATACTAGAGTACTGTTGGAGCTACACTCATTCAGACAAGTGATTATTCTATCATATTCCTGACTTGAACCTTGGAGAGTAGATTAGATTCCTTACAGTGTGGAAACAGGTCCTTTGACCCAACCAGTCCACACCAATTCTCCAGAGAGTAACCCACCCACACCCATTTCCCTATGACTAAAACAATTCGCAATTTAATGTGGCCAATTCACCTGACCCGCACATTTTTGGACTGTGCTAGGAAACCCATGCAGACACGGGGGAAATGTGCACACTCCACAGAGTTAGTTACCCAAGGCCAGAATCGAACTGAGGAGCTTGGCGCTGTGAGGGAGCAGTGCTAAACACTGAGCCACCATGCCGCTCTTGATGGCACCCGTAGACTGGGAGGTATATTGGGCCGTGACGGTTACTGTACAGTGGGAGGTATGTTGGGCCGTGATGGTTACTGTGCAGTGGGAGATATGTCGGTCTGTGATGGTTACTGTACAGTGTGAGATATGTCGGCCTGTGATGGTTACTGTACAGTGGGAGGTATGTCGGGCCGTGATGGTTACTGTGCAGTGGGAGATATGTCGGTCTGTGATGGTTACTGTACAGTGGGAGGTATTTCGGTCTGTGATGGTTACTGTACAGTGGGAGGTATGTTGGGCCGTGAGGGTTACTGTGCAGTGGGAGATATGTCGGTCTGTGATGGTTACTGTACAGTGGGAGGTATGTCGGTCCATGAAGTTGCAAACTGTATGAGTTGTACAGAATACGATGCTGCTGCTGCCGCCGATGGGCCATTGTACCTCATGGATACACCGTCATTAGTTGTTTAACCTGTTTAAAGTCAGTATCATTCAGTACATATCATTGTGTGGAGGGTCTGCAAAATGTGAAGATAGCCTTTGCTCCCTATAAGGACTGTGTAGTGGCCATGTTTAAGATATATGAAATGGAGGGGCGACAATTTGGCGGATTATAGGTTTCCCTTTTATTGATTCACGCAAAATCCGCTGCAGAGCAGTCTCACAACCACAGGATCCAGCCTCAATGATTAGAATAGATTCCCTACAGTGTGGGAACAGACCCTTCGGCCCAATCAGTCCGCACTAACCCACCACCATGGCCCATTCACCTGACCTGCACATATTTGGACTGTGGGAGGAAACCCACGCAGACACGGGGAGAATGTGTAAACTCCATACAGGCAGTTGCCCAAGGCTGGAATCGAGCCTGGATCCCTGGTGCTGTAAGGCAGCAGTGCTAATCACTGAGCCACCATGTTGCCCTGTGTGTGTCAAGGACCTGCCCTCTTCTGCCTGGCTGTGTCCTTTCAGTGGGACAGAACCTACCAGAGAGGGTGCTGATGTTGCCTGGGACATAGTCCTGTTCACATAATCTTGCTTTCCAGACAATATTGATTGTTGCTTGATTAGTCTGAGGGAAATATGCAGCAGGTCGATTTTACATTTTGTATAGTGAAGAGTTAATATCACTTTATTTCTTACATATTTTAAAATAAACCAAACATTAATATTTTTCAGTTGAAAATAATTGAAGTGAATAATTGAAATACCAGAGCGCACACCTAAATATTACACAATTCAATGACTGTAGTAAACAGCCGATTCATGTTCAGATCAGTGAACACACCATCTTGCATGCAGCAAAGCTGTTGGAAATGACTTTGAGGAAAAGCCTGAATTCAGACACAGTGTTACTGGCCCTCACCATGAGCTCCAAAAAAATGGCCAGCTCCAAAATCTCTCCAGAGAGATCCCAAACTGGAGCTGGGCAGTTACTCGCACAATCCCTCACAATAGACTGGTTAGAGACATACCTGAACAACAGGGAGATGTGTGTGGTTCAGACTGGTCAATGGACTAGCACATGGCGCTGGTCCAGACGCAGGTCAATATTTATAACAATGACCTATAAATAGCCATGTCTTGCAAGTATATTTCTTCTGGTGTGTCCCTAAATTCTGTAATTCTGAACCTTGGACCCGATCCTGAATGACGGTGTTATAAAGCTGATGGTCTTCCGCAGCACATGGCAGCTTACATTGAATCCATCATAAACCATATCCAGTGTATGATAGCCCCACAATGTCAGTATCCAAACAGAATTGTGCAGCTCCATTGATGGCCGGCATCATCCTAGCCCAACTTCCTTGCGTGTGACTTGAGCTGGAAATCTCTGTGTAAATGCTTACAGCATTGTTCTAACCATTAACAGCAAAGTCTCTTTACTGATTTTCCAACATCCTTTCATCATACCAGCTTTTAGATTGTCCAATATGCACAAAATCCACCCATTTATTCTGTTCACTTTTATAATAACGATATGATGAAAACAATGCCCAACTCACAGTAAGGAACATTGAACAAGGGGACATAAATTTAAGGTCAAGGGTGGAAGGTATAGGGCAGATGTCAGGGGTGAGTTCTTTACCCAGAGAGTGGTGGGAGCATGGAATGCGCTGCCCGTAGGAGTGGTAGAGTCAGAATCATTGGCGACCTTTAAGCGGCATTTGGATAGGTACATGGATGGGTGCTTAATCTAGGATAGATGTTCGGCACAACATCGTGGGCCGAAGGGCCTGTTCTGTGCTGTATTGTTCTGTGTTCTTTGTTCTGAAATGATGAATATCATTCCCACACCTAAGACCACATTATTATTAAGTGCAATCACTTTGAAAATATGCAATTATTTTCCTTTGTATTAATGTTGTGAACTAATAGTCAACTCTCCTGCTCCTCAGATGCTGCCTGAACGGCTATGTTTTTTCATAACCACATTTTTTTACTCTGATCTTCAGCATCTGCAGTCCTCACTTTCTTCCTGGTAATATTCAATCATAATCATTTTTGTGGTAACAATTTCACAGTGTGTTTAAACATGTTAGTCAGATATGAATACATTTTGAATTGCTTATGTCTATCTCAGAGCTCAGTGATGTTGGGTGTGAATGTCAATGTGTGTGTGATGCTCGGTATGTAGGCCATGCCTCTGAGAGACTGACAGATTAACCCTTTAGCTGTTCACAACAAGCAAGTTACAGACTGAACCCAACCAGCCTGAGCTCACAAAACCCAAAGCATAGTGTCCAGCATTGGGCATGTTTGGACAATATTTTTCATTTTAATTTATTCATAGAATATGATTGGGCCAGTATTTATTGTCCGTCTCTTGTTGCCCTTGAGAAAGTGGTGGTGAGCTGCCGCACTGAACCACTGCAGTCCATGTGTTGTAGTTGGACTTCCATTACCACTCAGGAGGGACATTGAAACAGTAACACTGTAGGAACAGCAGTATACTTGCCAATCATAATGGTGAATGGCTTGTAACAGAACGCAAACATGGTGGGGGTCCCATGTATCGGCTCCCCTTGTCCTTCTTGATGGTCGGGTTTCAGAAATACGTTGTAAGGAACCTTGGTAAATTTCTGCAGAGCACCGTGAAGATGACAGCTGTTGCTACTACTGAGTATCAGTGAATGAAGGGTGAAGCTGCACTCACCCAAGGAAATGGGGGGGGGGGTGTATTTCATCACACCCATATTCAACATGGGTCTTATCGATGGGGGACAGGCTTTCGGAGATCAGGAAGTGAGTTATTTCTGCAGAATTCCTAGCCCCTGGCATATTCTTGTGGCCAATTAATTTTCATACGTCAATGTGTGGCGCTGGTAAAGCATAACAGGTCTGGCCACATCTGAGGTACAGGAGAGTCGATGTTTTAGCATAAGCCCTTCACAGAAATGGGTAATGGAATCATATGGTCAGTCCATTTCTGGTTAACGGTAATCCCCAGGATATTGCTAGTTGGATGTTCAGTGATGGTGGTGGCATTGAACGTTAGAGCATACGATTCAATTTTCTATCGTTAGAGGTAATCGTTGTCTGGCACATGTGTAATGGAAATGGTACTTGTCACTTTTAAGCACACACCTGCATATTTCCAGGTTCTTGTTGCATTTAGACAAGGACTGCTTCAGTATCTTAGTAAATCATGAATGGCATTGAACATTGCCAAACATCAATGGCAAACATCCCCACTTGTGAATTTACACTGTCGGGATGGTCATTTATGATTGGGCCGAGGGCAGAGATCACTCTTATAGCTCACTGATACTGTCCCTCTCTCTGATTTAGGAAGTTTGCTTCTAGTTCCACCTGCTCCAGTGGTGTTTAACAACATATCTGAATGGAATAATATTACAATATCTACCACAAGGAGCTGAGTGAGCACTCGGTTAGCTCAATCAGTTGGACGGCTAGATATTAATGCCAACAATGTGGGTTCAATTCCTGCACTGACTGGGGTGAGTTAAAGGACTGTCCTACTCAACCTTTCCCTTACTTGAGACATGATGACTGTCCAGTTAAACTACCACCAGTCGTCTCTGTCTAACGAGAGAGCAGCCTGATCACCCCATAAGAGTATGGTGCCTTACCTTTCCATTTCTGATTTACAGGCTTACCCAGAAACCCCACCCCTGTGGAACTGCTGCTGAGATGGCTGACCTCCACCAACCCCAACCACCGTCATTTGTGCCAGGTGTAACTTCAGCCAGTGCAGACGAGACTTATTTGCTCTAGTTTTGCCGTTAATCCTGGATACGACACCTGGTCAAATGCAGTTATGATAATGTTAAAAATGCAGTCACTGTCGCCTCACCTGTAGAATTCAGCTATATGTTTTCTTGTTGAACATCATTAAACCAAGGCGTCAATGTGCCCAAGGGATGAGTGGCCCTGGCAGAGCCTAAACTGAGTTTCAGTGAGCAGGTTGGTGATGAGGAAGTGCTACTTGATCCCACTGTAGATTCCAATAACATTGCAACACTTTATTAGTGATATGGATTAGAGCAATGGAGCAGTCATTGATTTTCTGATGTTTTGTCTGTTTGTGTACAGGACCCGCCCGGATAGTTTCCCAAATTGTCAGGTAGGTCCCAGTGCAATTTCCCTGCAGGAACAGCTTGAATGGAATGTTCTCAGGGCCCACAGCTTTTGCATTATCCCATCCCTTGTAACTTCCCATCCCATCCCTCCAGCCACTTGGAGATACCAAACAAAAATGAATTGAATTAGCTGACGACTGCCATCTGGAGGAGACTAAAATAGATCATCCCATCGATACTTCTGTCGGAACATTGCTGTGAATGTTTCAGCCTTATCATTATTATTGTTGTGCTGGCCTCTTCCATCACTGAGGAAGGTGATATTTGTGGATCCTCCTCCTCCAGTGAGTTGTTTGATTGACCACACAATTCGCCCTGATTTCATGTGACAGGATTGCAGAGATTAGATCTGATTTGTTGGTTAGATCTGTCTGTCACTGGCTGTTTATGCTATTTGGTCAGTAAGTGGTCTTGATTGGTAACATCACCTCATTGTGAGGTGTAGCTGGTGCTGCTCTTGGCAGGCCCTCATGTATTCTCCATTGAACAAGGGTTTATCCCCTAGACTGATGGGCAGGGTAAAGTGGAGCATATGCCAGGTAGTAACAGTGGAAATTGTTCTAGAGTACAATTCTGCTGCTGTTGGCAATGATCCGAATCATCTCACAAAGGCCAGTGCTGCATTCTAGACGTATTCAAAATCTGTCCCGTTTAGCATGATGATAGTTAGTATCTCTCACATGTGCGTACATGTATGTGTGACCTTGTCTCCTGTGTGTGGTAGTCACCGTTCCCAATATGGTCATCATCAATGTGTCTGCAGCAGTAGGTTGGTGAAGATGAGGTCAAGTGTGTTTCTCCCTCTCCGTCGTTCCCCCCTGCCCCGATGCAGACTCAGTCTCGAAGCTATGTCCTTTTGGACACGACCATCTCGATCATCAATGCTGCTGCTGATCCCCTCTTGGTGGGGTTTGAAATGGCCCACCCAGTATACATTCTCCAACTTCGTCACCCTCTCAGTGCGTCCTCCGCGTGTTGTTCAATGTGGAGGGACACTGATCCATCAGCTGAGGGAGTGGCGTCAGAAGGAGGTTTCCGTGTCAGTGTTTGATCTGACCCCATGAGGCTGAGGGAGGGGAGTCAGAAGGAGGTTTCCGTGTCAGTGTTTGATCTGACACCGTGAGGCTGAGTGAGGGGAGTCAGCAGGAGGTTTCCGTGTCAGTGTTTGATCTGACACCGTGAGGCTGAGGGAGGGGAGTCAGAAGGAGGTTTCCGTGTCAGTGTTTGATCTGACACCGTGAGACTGAGGGAGGGGAGTCAGCAGGAGGTTTCCGTGTCAGTGTTTGATCTGACACCGTGAGGCTAAGGGATGGGGGTCAGCAGGAGGTTTCCATGTCAGTGTTTGATCTGACACCGTGAGGTGTTGTTATGTCACATTGTTGTTTGAACAGTATGTAGGACACCTCTTCCCAAATCTAGCCCTAAACTTCACCTAAATGCAAGTACAATATGCGTGGTTACCTAGACCAGACAAAATCCAACAAGTTCAGTTATTAAAACGATTCTTGGCTTGCTGTAAACTCCTGGTTTCTTAAGATACATTCTGTTGGATGACCTATGAATTAGTATCTGACCATCCACATACATGTAAAATTTTATTTTGATACTATTGAATATGAAGGTGCATTTATTGGATAGAGTTTCAGAGGGTTCACTTTGAGACACAAAATGCTGCAATAGACGGCCAGTTGTGAACATTTTCACCCAGTGTCTCGTCCACGGGACAAATGTATGGAGTCTGGGGGACATGCCAGATGCTCTGACCAGGTAACCAGTATACTGTAAGTTTCAATTAGATCCACCTTCATCCTTCTAAACTCCAGCGAGTATAGACACAGAGACCTCATATGTTAAGTTTTTCATTCCTAAGACCATTCTTATGAAGCTCCTCTGAACACTGTCCAGGGCAGTACATCTTTCCTGAGTTATGGGGCCCAAAACGGTAGACAATACTCCATGCTGCTTTAATATTCAAGCCCTCTGAAAATAAATGCTATCACTGTATTTGCCTTTCTGACCAGATGGACCACCTGAAATAATAATCTTACGCTGGACAATAATTAATTTGCCATGGAGTTACAAAAATGAACAATGATTAAAGCATGCTGGGAAGTAGAACTCAGCCTTGACTAAAGTCTCTGTGGTAATCCACATATTACAGAATCCAGGCAGGCAGCATCTCCCTCCAAATGCCAACAAACCTGACAGCTACAGACGCTGTAACACCTGCATGAAGTTGGACCTGAATGGGACAATGGAATGCCGTCCTTGGGCCATCAATGTGACAACCCCAGCTTGAGTCTGATTGATCAGGGTAAATGAACCTGATCATTCCATTTTCAGATCCTCCATACCCTCCAAAAAAGGCGTGAAGACTTGGAAGGATAAGAATTGCTGCAAAACCCCTCGATAATAACCACTTGAAGAGAAGACACCTCCAAGAGACGATCAGAACAACAAAAAGTCTTCACCACATGGAATCCGGTCACCTTCTCGTGGGGTGGGATGGGATCATCCAAAGTTACGTTAGTTTGTAGTGTTTTTCGTTACATTATAATGCATTTTATTGTTCTAATATTAAATGTGTTCAATAAACAAATATTATTGTTTATAAGAGTTGACTCAGTTCTTTTTCTGAATGTAACATTTCCAACACAGTGTGTGGCAGATATAACACCTTCCTAAATACTGACTTAACTTGCACATTTACCTTGAGACAATCCCGGACTGGATCTAGAAAATCTATTTGTACTTCAGATTTCTGAATTTTCTCCCCAGTTACAAAATAGTCCATGCCTCTGTTCTATCCTATAAAGTGCACCACTGCGCACTTTCTCAGGTTGAAATCCATCTGCCACTTCGTTGCCCATTCTCCTACTCTATCTAAATCCTTCTGCCTCCTCAATGATACCTGTCCCTCTACCTCCCTTTGCGAAATCTAAAAGCCTCACCGGAATGCCCTCAGTTCCTTCATCTAGATCCTTAATGTTCAAAGTAAAAAGTTGTGGTTTCCTTGCGGAACACCAGTTACCATCGTCTGATATCCAGAGAAGGAACCTGATACTCCCACTCTCTACTTTCTGCCAGACAGCTGAGTTTCTGTACACGCTAGTACCTTGTCTCTGACACCATGGGCCTCCTGACACTCAGCAGCCTCCTGTGAAGCACATTGTCAACGTCCTTCTTGTAGTACAAATAGATAGTATTCAATAGCTCTCCTTGGTCTAACCTGTTTGTTACATCCTCAAAGAATTCGAACAGATTCATTAGCATCATCTCTTTTGACAAAACCATCCTGACTTTGCCCTACTTTACCATGCACTGGCAATTATTCAGAAATCTCATCCTTCACAATGGATTCCAGGAACTTACCCACGACCGAGGTTAGGCTGATCAGTTTGTAATTTTCTGTCTTTTGCCTTATTCGTTTTTTTAAAACAGGGTGTCAGGGAGATGCAAAATGGCGGTGACCCAGGAGGTATGAGTCTGCAGAGCTCTGCCCAAGACTCGGGCAAAGTGGGGTACCCACCCTCACCTCACCTGTTAAATTGTTTAAACCAGTTTTTGCCCAGTAGCCTTGAGCATTCTACATCAAACTTTAGAACTTGATGCTTTTTAAAATGACCGAAGGCAAAGGTTCTCGGAGTTCACAACGGAGAGGGACCCCTCCCCCAACCCCACAGCAAGACAGACGTCTGCGGCTGCCCCGGACGACTCACCTGCAGGGGTGAGCCTGATCTCGGAGCTTGTTAAACTCCGAGAGAAGATTGATGCGTCCGTTGAAGAGACCCAGTCCAGGTGGGAGTCAGTCTCGGTCATACTGCAGAAACATGACTGAGAGATCGAGAAACTCGGGCAGCGTGTCGGGGAGAGCGGGGTAACAGGCCATGGCCTCCAAGACCACTGCAGAGTCATCCATGGGTCAGGTCTGGGTTAAGGAAAATCGAGTCCCGAACTTAGAGGAACATATTGATGACATCGGAAATCCAGGTCGTCGGAAACACATTCGGTTGCTTGGCCTTCCCGAACGGGAGGAGGAAGGCCCGCGTGTTGATTTTCTGGAGCAATGGCACCCACAGCTGCTGTAACTAGAGTCAGAGCTGGGCCAGGTGTGGGCTGAATTGGACCACCTGGTTGCTGTGCATCGGAAGGGGTCAGACCAACGACCCCGCCCAGTCCTAGTTCAACTACAGCATTACAGGGAAAAGTAGATGCTGCTAGAGGCCCCCATATTCTCGGGGAAGGATTCTCATGCCATGATATACAAGAGCTCCAGGATAATGCAGTTCCAGGACTTTTCTCCGTCTGTTGACCGCAAGAGGAAGACATTTGATGAGGAGAAGAAGCGTCTGAGGGATTTAAATATTCAATATTCTGCGCAATATCCGGCAACGCTGTGCTGCAGTCATGGAGGATCTGTGCATAACTTCGGATCACCAGAAGAAGTAAACTAATTCCTGGATGCTCTCAAGTAGACTGTGGGACTTGAACTGTATGGATAATGACTTTATTTTGCCCTCCTCTTTTTTTTCATCCTCCTTTCTTCCTCTTTCTCTTCTCCATCTTTCCTTGATGGGTGGGGGTGGGGGTAGAGTGTGGATCATTCCTTATCCTTTCTATGGACTCTTATCTATAGCTCGTGCGGGTTGGGAATGTTTCTGGGTTTTTAAAAATTTGTTTGCTTATTACTTGCTGGGATTGTAATTTTGTAATTTTATGTATTTTCATCTTGTGTTGTTTTGCTATGTGTATCCAGGTGATGGTGCGGGGTGGGGGGAGGTGGGAGGGTCACCAATCTTTAACTTCTGTCTTATAAGACATTGGAATTTATTTGCTCTAATTTGTAATGCCTTGTCCGAGGGCATGTCTCTGGCTGGGAGATGTTATGGCGGGATTATTGGAAGGTAGTAGTGCCTCCTGTGAACAAGGGGGAAAGTCTCCGTTTAAGTATGTTTTATGTTATTTGTTTTTAGGAGTAGTTCTTAGTTGTTTTGATTTAGCTGTTTTAAAGAATGTTTTATGTGTGAATCATTTTTGGGCTTGGGCTTGCTTGGACGATCATGGCTCGTCATTTGTTTCGGTGGTGCACCTGGAATGTCAAGGGGAGCCACTCACCAATCAAAGGAACAAGATATTATCAAGTCTTAAAAAAGAAAGGGCGGATGTAACCCTTCTATCGGAGACACGTCTACTTGATAAGGAGCATTCGAAGCTGCAATAGGGTGGTTTTAGCCAGGTATTCATTTCATCTTTCAGCTCAAAAAGTAGGAGAGTAGCCATTCTAATTCGGAAGAATCTTCCTTTCCAAATGGTAAGCCAGATAAAAGATGACTCTGGATGGTATATATTAAGTTATACACTAATACATGGAAAGGAATCTGGGATTTTGAATCTTTATTTCCCCCGGTGCACACTTTTAAATTTGTAATGGAAGCGTTCTCCAAGTTGATGGCTCTCGGGGTGCACCACACAATTATAGCGGGGGATTATAATTGTATCATCGACCCAGGAGTGGCCAGAATACCTAAGAGCTCTGCGGGGATATCTTTGAGATTTAGGCAGTTGGCGGATCTGAATGTGGAGTTGGGGATGGTAGATGTGTGGAGGTGTCTTCACCCGGAGGCTAGAGACTTTACTTTTTATTCTAACCCACAGAAGTGCCATACCGGAATCGATATGCTTCTGTCCCCTCAACACTTTTGAACTCAATATTGTTTTGTGAAGTAGGTAATATATATATTTCTGACCATGCCACAGTATAAATGGAGGTTAAGACTAGTGATGATGAGATAGCTTCCCGACATTGGGGTATGGACCTTTTCCTATTGAAGGATAGTAAGTATATAAAATATTTCTTGAAGAATTTAAAACCTTCTGGGATATCAACTCAGGCACGGCCAGTAACCCGTCGGTGATGTGGAAGACTGCTAAGGCACACGCATGAGCTTGGTTATCTCATATTCTGTGCCCCGGAAAAGACAAAATGGAGAACAACAGTGTCTGCTCGAGGCTTGCTGGAAGGCGGCGAAGACAGCGTATGTGGATAGACCCTCCATTACTAAACTACAGCGGTCACAGCACTTAGGGTATCCTTGAATACCTTAATCAAACATCAAAGAGTGAGATAATACTGGCAAAGCAGAGATTATTTGAATACAGTAACAAGCCTGGCAGGTATCTAGCATACCTTGCCAGAAAGGAAAAGGCTGCCCAAGCCTTTATGTCTTTAGAAAGAGTGATGGTACCTTGACCTGTGATCGTAAAAAAGATCAATGCAGTCTTTAGAAGGTTCTATTTCGAATTTTATAGGCCACAGGGGTGTGAGGATAGAACAAGGAAGATAAAGTCTTTATTTAAAAAAAAGCCTTGCCCTCCCGGCCCTAACCTAGAAGCAGATGTTGTTCTTCAATGCCCCCCTAGCAACCCAGGAAATACAGGAGGCAGTGATGCAACTCCAGAGTGGCAAAGCGCCAGGACCAGATGGATTCCAGGCTGAGTTCCATCACGAATTGATTGGGGAATTAGTCGGGCCACTTATAAATATGTATAATTACTCACATAGTCTGGGCTGCCTCTCGCCTTCTCTGAGAGAAGCAAATATTTGTCTCATTCTCAACAAGGAAAAGGCTCCAAATGACTGCTCTTCATATAGACCTATATCCTTGTTGAATGTGGATTTTAAAATTCTCTCAAAAGTGTTGTCATGAAGACTGGAGAGGGTTTTGCCATTCATTATTAAAGAAGGCTAGATGGGATTTATAAAGGGTCGCAGATCAACTAATAACACTAGAAGAGTCTTAAATATGGCACAAGCCTGCCAGCAGGGAGCGATGTCAGGATTAGTTGTCTCCCTAGAGGCAGAGAAGGCAGTCGATCGGGTAGAATGGCCATATCTCGTTTATATGCTCGAACGGTTTGGTGTTGGAGAGGTCTTTACTAAATAGGTTACAGTATTATATAATGATCCCAAAGCAGCGGTGATCACCAAAAGTTTAAGTTCAGATAGCTTTCACGTTGGCAGAGATTGTAGTCAGGAATGCCCTCTCTCACCATTATTATTTACAAAAGTGATTGAGCCGTTGGTGGAATCTGTACGAGCTGACCTTCATATAATGGCTCCGGAAGTTGGATCGGGTAAGCACAAAATTACTCTCTATGCAGTTGATGTCCTCCTATTCTTAAATAATCCATTGACACCTGTGCCCCGCTTAATTCAAGTGGTTAAATTAATTGACATGTTCTCAGGTTATAAAATCAATTTGTGAAATCAGAGGCTATGCCGCTGGGAGGTCTTGCCAGTATATCCACTTTTCCAGATGAATCCCGTTTTGTCTTTGGGTGGTCACTGGGAGGTTTTCTTCACTTAGGTATTTTTAATACTCCGGCGTTTGGTCAGCTATATAAAGTCAATTATACACATTTATTGGAGAAATTATGATAGGACCTTCAATGCTGGGAAGATCTCCCAATATCCTGGCTAGGTAGAATAGCTTTGTTCAACATGAACATCCTACCTGGCTTTTTATACGCTATGAGAATGTTCCCCTTGATGCTGCCGAGACAAGCGCTGCGTAAGCTTTATGGTTGGCTCGGCTCCTTTATTTGGAGTCATAGACGGCCCCTTATTAAATTAGATCAGCTGCAGCTTCCACAGGTAAGGGATGGGCTGGATTTTCCGGATTTGAGGAGGTACCAATTAAGTTCTCTATTACCTACGTAGCTGATTGGGTCTCTTGTGATCCACAATCAATCTGTTTCGATATTGCGGCATCCCAAGCAAAATATCCCCTCATCAATCTACTATTTATGGACAAGTTGAGAGTTATTACGTATCATTGTAAAAATCCTATTGTATTAAATACAATCAAAGCCTGGACGATAATGCGACAGGATGAGGGTAACCTACAAAAATCCTCCCCCTATACCCCTATAGTGGGAATATTGGGATTCCAGCCAGGGCTGAGTGATGCTGTATTCAGAACCTGGGAGTCCAGTGGTATCTCCTGTTTGGGAGACCTGTTCGATGGGGAGTCATGATGTCCTTCAAACAGCTGCGTCAGAAGTTTGGGCTGCATAGCAAAGGTCTTTTTCGATATTTTCAAATAGGAGACCATGTTGATAATTAATCCTTATAAATCGACTAGGGAAAGGAGAGTGCGTCGGCCAATGGGTCCGCCCGTGGTCAGTACTCTCTACCATAAACTATTTAATAAGGTATCAAAGGACATGGAATGGTTATAAAAAATCTAGAGTCAAGAATTGGGGATGGAATTCTCCTTAGAGATGTGGGAGGATGTCTGGAAAAACGTTAGGAAGATGTCTATCTGTAACAGAACTCAGACTATCCAATTCAAGATACTTCATTGGGCTCAGATGGCACCTGAGTGACTTGTAAAGTTCAAGGCAGGAGCATCTTCAATGTGTCCCATATGCAAAACAGAAGTTAGTACTCTCAGGCATTGTCTGAGGACATGCCGTAAGATCTGCATGTGTTGGGACAGAGTAGCGAATGCCTTGGCAAAGATTTTGGGTACTGAGATTGGGTGGGACCCAGTGCCTCTACTTTTGGGCTCCCCAAATTTCCCTTCTTTGGATGAAAACGGGAGGAAATTATTCATTATCCTTTTCTTTTGTCCGGGCAAAAACATTTTAGTGAATTGGATATCCGAAGGTTCCCTCGGGCTTTCACATTGGCACAGGATAATCATGGAATATATCCCCCTTGACGTCCTTACGAATATGGTGAACCAAAAGACGGAATTATTTTATAGAACATGGCAGACCTTTTTAAACTACATTGACACAGATATTTCAGCCACATTGTTCAGGGCCTTTGCTTAGCTGTGGGGATAGTTCTGGCTGCTTCGGGAGCTCCTGGGAGGAGGAATCCTGTATCAGTACGGGTTCTGTTATGACGTAATATATATTTTAAAACATATGTATCGAGTTATTTATTTACTTATTTATTTTCTTTTCTCCTTTGTTTAGTTTTAGTAATGTAGATTATCCTATTTTATGGTTTGCTAATTTGGAGAATAGATCAGTAGTTTGTTTTTAAATTCTATTTTGGCGTTGTTATTATATTGTAAAGCAGAATACACCAGTTTGTACTGTTTTTGTAATTTTGTAAAAAAAATCAAAAATCTTGTTTTTATTAAAAACAAACAGGGTGTCACGTTCATAATTTTCTCGTCTTCTGGGACCCTCCTTGATTCCAATGATTTCTGGAATATCACCATTCATGTCTCCATCCAGCTTATTTACCCATTTAGTTTTTCGGCAACTTCTCCTAAACAGCTCTGTCTCCTCACTCTCTTGAATTTTTCGGATATTATTCATGTCTTCCGCTGTGAAACCTGACAAGAAATAATTATTCAGTTTCTCATCTATTATTTGTTCCACGCTACTATCAATCCAGCGTCATTTTCCAGTGCCCCAGTATCCACTTCT
This sequence comes from Chiloscyllium punctatum, assembly GCF_047496795.1. Taxonomy (NCBI): domain Eukaryota; kingdom Metazoa; phylum Chordata; class Chondrichthyes; order Orectolobiformes; family Hemiscylliidae; genus Chiloscyllium; species Chiloscyllium punctatum. Next base: position 94,377 of record NW_027309996.1, on the reverse strand, counting down.
GCTTCCCGTTTTTGCCCTTAATATATCTAAAGAGACTCTTTCAGTCATCCTTTCTATCACTGGATAGCTTAACTTCATATTTAATCTTCCCCCTCTTTATTTCTTATTTTGTTGCCTTCTGTTCCTCTTTGTAAGCTTCCCAATCCTCTGGTTTTCCCACTGCCGTTTGCCATGTTAGCTGCTTTCTCTTTATCTTTTACCCTAGCCATGCATTCCCCAGTCATCCATGGATGCCTCATCCTCCCTGTACAATGCATCTCGGGATGAATCTCTGCTGTGACTCCCAAATTGCTCCAAGAAATTCCCGCCATTACTCTTCCACTGTCTTTCCTGCTCGGCTCCTCTCCCAGTCAATTCCACCCAGCCCCTCCCTCATGTCTTTGCCGGTGCCTTTATACAGCTGTAATATTAACTCTGATTCTACTTTCTTACTCTCAAATTGAAGTTTAAGTTCAATCATATTACGCTCACTGCCTCCGAAGGGTTCCTTTACCTTAAGCTTCCTTCTCAAATCTGACTCACTGCACAACACTAAATCCAGGATTGCCCGTTCCCTTGTTGCCTGCACCATAAGCTGCTCCAAAAATCCATCGTGTAGACATTCCACAAATTCCTCTCCTTGCAAACCACTGCCAGTCTGATTTTCCCAATACACCTGCATATCGAAATCCCCCCACTCATTGTAACTTTGCCTTTTCTACATATATTTTCTATCTCCTGGTCTATCATGCGCTCCAATCCTGACTATGATTCAAAGGCCTGTACATTACTCCAACTATGGTTTTACACATTTGTGGTTCCTCTATTCTACCCACACACATTCCACACCATCTGACCTTACATTGAGTAATGGGAACTGAGTGATAGGACTGGAACACTCTTTAGCTTTGTCTTAAATTTATAGTTTAGACATGGAGTAAAAATATTTCATTTTAAATTACTTTGAAATGTCGCCACAGTGTGTTTCTTTGGCCAAATATTCTGTCTGTATTAGGGAAGAATACAAACTGTTGAAACTGTTGGAGAAGGAAGATAAGAAGAAGACATGAGTCTATAAAGAGATATAGGTTGGGCCAAGTGAACAGGCAAATATTGGTGAATGGAACATTGTAGGAAAAATGTGTCTCTGCTCAAAGATATTGGCGGGTTGAATGGAAACGTAATGTATTATTTCAGTGGAGAGATTGGCTTTAGGCACAGAGGAACCAGGCACCTTGGTTACAAAATAAAAACTTTACGTGTACATCAAACGTTTAGGGAGATAAGATAAATGTTGAAACTTTCTGAAACAGAATACATTTAAAAGTAGGAGCGATTTTCTACAGATCTACAAGGTAATGGTGTTAGCTCATCGAGCGAGCGATGGCCACAATGATATGAAATGCAATCCATAGAAGATTCACTCAGCTGACTCCTGGGAGGAGCGTGTATTTCTGGAGGAAATCTTGAATTGACTGGCCTTGGATCTGCTGGGCTTTAGGCGAACAACATGTAATCTTGTTTAACCCCAGAATATTCCAAGTAGTCTTTCAAGTTGAATTCTGAAACAATGTTTCAGCTTGTATGAGAGATTACCATGATTGAATGGTATAAAACTGAAGAATGTCTCTGTTAAGAAGTTGGTGATTTGGTGTAATCATCTCATTGTGTTGTGTCTTTGTGGAATTCTCTTCCCAGATAGCGTTGGAGAATAAGACATTGAATATTCCTAAGGCAGAGGCAGGCAGACTATTGACTAAGAATGACGCACTAACATTGTAAGAGCAAAGGAGGAATGTGTGATTGAGGTCACAATCAGATCATCCACGACCTTATCTAATGACGGAGCTGTTTTGATTCCTTACTCCTGATGCTAGTTTCTACATTTCAAAGACAGTGACAAGCTCATCAGATCAATAAAATGTCCTCGTTGTTTAAAATTATTAGAAATTCGGATTGTCTTTTTAGTTCATTTGGGATTTTAATGGAGGTAGACCAGCATTAATTGCCCTTAAGGAGTTCCAGTCCAGTTGACGTTAGTCCATCCAAGTGGCTGTTGAGAGGGAGTACCAGCAGTGCATCTCATGTGCCGGCTTAACTGGGAGTAAATATTACTGGTGATGGATGGAGTGTTAAACCAGCCGCCACACTGTGAGGAACAGCTCGCAGGATAATAGACTCTTTGTCAATACAAATATATGGGAAGGAATTTATTAGTCTTCAGAGAAATAACAACCTTACACGAGAAGTCTATATAATAATGAAGCGAAGTCTGTTTTTGGTGAACTTAAAATAATGCTGTCAAACAGCTGGAATAATGTTGATGCTGTGTTGGACGATTCTTACACTGAGCATGTGAATTATCCTGGATGATTTCAGAGATGGCTGGGCTGTCCTAGGTTGTGTGAGTGCTGATACTCCATGGGATGATGCTTGTTTGTAATCTCGCCACTTACTGAGCACAGTTCGATTTAACAAACCAACAAGTCCAATTGGCTGCTGCTTCGGAATATACCAAAGCTTTCATGGCTGCCACCACATGTAATCATGTAATAAAGACAAGGCCCATCGAGTCTGCACCACCCAGTGCTGATACAAGTGTTATATAACGTTTGTGAGGTTACCTTCCTGAACCACGCTCCCAGGCAATACACTTTTGACATATATCAGGCTCTCTGTTCAAAACAGATTTCACAAATTTCTCTTTCACTTCAATCGTATTTCCTCTTGTTTTTGACCCTTTAACTAAGGAGAATGGTTGTTATCTGTTCAGTCGTCCCATACCTCTCATGCTGTAATACACTTCTGTCAGGTTCACCCCTCACTCTTCTCTGCTCCAAAAGCAAATGCAACGGATCTTCATGGTTTGACTTCTCTCTTGTTTTGTCACATCTTCCAAAGTGCAGCATCTCGCATATTTCAGAGTTACCGTTTATCAGTCATTGATATGACCATCTGACAATCCGTTTGTACCCTCTTGTAAACAACACATTCCTGATCACTGTTACCCACCCGGCTAATCATTGTGTCATCTACAACATGGTTCATCATTCTCCAACATCTCCTCCATCTCCTACATTCTTATCATCAACATTTATGAATTTCAGAAACAAACCGTGATTTTCTTCCTGTTCTACAGATGTTGTTGCAGAATTGGGAATTCCAGTCTCTTGTTTTTTTTCTATTTTGGTGAATTTACAGCATGAATCAGCTGTGCTCTTTTGTGAGGGAGCCACAAATTTTATTTTGGATATCGAGCTGAATACTGCTTTTATACTCCACCCCTCCGTATGTACTATTCATATGGCTTGGACATCATAAACCTTTGACTAACTTTTGGCACCTTGCCCTGCAATATTTCCATTTAATGTGGGCCTGCAGCTTATTCTTTACAACATTCATTGCAATAGTCAAAGATAAAATAACTTTTTAATCTGAAGGATGGACACAGGCTCATTCATTAATTTTGTTTGAAAGAACTAGAGTAATGATGATAAGGATTGATTTAAATTATGGATTATAAACACACTATAGAAGATCAATTCACGTTCTCATTTCAACGTTGAATTGGAAGCAAATTAAAAGAAGAAATACCCACCATTCTGAATATTGTTTAAAACGTGATGTCGTGTTGAAATAATGCCTTAAGGAAGACCGTGCATCAATTTTCTTTTGAATATTGCGAGGACATTGTTCTAACAAACAGTATTCTTGTCCTTTGCTCTTTATTCTTTCAACTGATCTTCCCGTGTAATTTGAGGTGAGATCAGAGTGACTTCCCTTTCAACCGAAGCAGGACTTGACTGAGGGTGGAATCAAGGACCCTGAGCAAAACTGTGATTAATGGGAATTAGAGAACATTCTGCACTGGGAATGGGAACAAGAGAAAAATTAGTCTCTGAAAGGTATCTTCCAAATTGCATGTCATCCTGACTAGGCACTAATTTCTCTGTTCCTTCACAAGTATGTATTAAAAATCTTGGAATGCCCCTACAAACAGCTCTGTCTCGATCAGCATCACTTTGGATTGAGGAGTTAAAACAGGGCAACTCTGTGTCGCTTATTCCAGAGTAATTGGGGATGACAAATAAAGTCTGTCCTTGCTAGTGCCTTCCAAAACCCTGGATGAATATGTCCTGTTAAAAATACAAAGATATTTTATGTTTTCATTGCTGTATGTAAACGTTCGGAATGGTAAGACCTTGCTGGATGAGTGTGATGCCAGTGACATCAGGAGCATGATAAGACATTGATAACAATTGGGATCAGTACTTCAATCAGTTACTTTCAGAGGATTGATCATGTGATGTCATGACCACCGAGTTCAACATTTTCATAATGTATTATGACAGTGGCAATAAACTATCGGTATTTGGGGAGCTGTCAGGCACATAGTTTTTCATTTTTCATTCAAAAACCATAACCAAATTCTTGAGCGTCAACAGAAATGGCAGCTTCGCTGTTCCCTTTCAGATCAGACAAATCTCCACTGTCCAGAAGAGGAACTAAATTGAAAGTTCAGGAAAACATTTGCAAATTCTGAACAGAGAGAAACACAATTAACTTTTTGAGTCCGATATGAGTTTTTCAGAAGAGGACCATATCAGATTCAACATGCTGCCTCTGTTTCTACCTCCAGATCCTGACACATCTGTGGTGTTTTGTCACTGTTTACTGTTTAGAACATAGAACATAGAACATACAGCACAGAGCAGGCCCTTCAGCCCACGATGTTGTGCCGACCATTGATCCTCATGTGAGGTACACCTAATGTATGAACTCTCAAATTTCTGTGACCATATGCATGCCCAGCAGTCTCTTAAATATCCCCAATGACCTCGCTTCCACAACTGCTGCTGGCAACGCATTCCATGCTCTCACAACTCTCTGCGTAAAGAACCCGCCTCTGACATCCCCTCTCTCCTTTCCGCCAAACAGCTTAAAACTATGACCCCTCGTGTTAACAATTTCTGCCCTGAGAAAATGTTTCTGGCGATCAACTCTATCTATGCCTCTCATTATCTTGTACACTTCAATTAGGTCCCCTCTCTTCCTTTTTTTTTCAACGAAAAATGTCCGAGCTCAGTCAACTTCTCTTCGTAAGATAATCCCTCCATTCCAGGCAGCATCCTGGTAAACCTCCTCTGAACCCTCTCCAAAGCATCCACATCTTTCCTATAATAGGGCGATCAGAAGTGGACACAGTATTCCACGTGCGGTCTAACCAAAGTTTTATAGAGATGCAACAAGATCTCACTGCTCTTAAACTCAATCCCCCGGTTAATGAAAGCCAAAGCACCGTATGCTTTCTTAACAATCCTGTCCACCTGGGTGGAAATTTTAAGGGATCTATGTACCTGCACACCAAGATCCCGCTGTTCCTCCATACTGCCAAGAATCCTGCCTTTAATCCTGTACTCAACTTTCAAGTTCGACCTTCCAAAATGCATCACCTCACATTTATCCAGTTTGAATTCTATCTAACAACTCTCAGCCCATCTCTGCATCCTGGCAATGTCACGCTGCAGCCTACAATAGGCCTGTATACTGTCAACGATACCTCTAACCTTTGTGCCGTCTGAAAACTTGCTAAACCATACTTCAATCTCCTCATCCAAGTCATTAATAAAAAATTACAAAGAGTAGAGGCCCAAAAACAGAGCTCTGTGGAACACCACTCACCACTGACTTCCAGGCAGAATATTTTCCTTCCAGTACCACTCGCTGTCTTCTGTCGATAGCCAATTCTGTATCCAGACAGCTAAATTTCCCTGTGTCCCATTCCTCCTTACCTTTTGAACGAGCCTACCATGGGGAACCTTATCAAATGCCTTACAGAAGTCCAGATGCACAACATCCACCGCTCGATCCTCATCAACCTGTCTAGTAACATCCTCAAAGAACTCGATAAGGGTTGTGAAGCATGACCTGCCCCTCACAAAGCCATGCTGACTGCGTTTAATCAATCCATGCTCTTCCAGATGGTCATAAATCCTATAACTCAGAATCCTTTCTAACACCTTGCAGATGACAGACGTGAGACTGACTGGTCTGTAATATCTGTGGATTTCCCTATTTCCTTTCTTGAAGAGAGGAATTACATTTGTCTCCCTCCAGTCCTCCAGTACGAATCCTGTGGAGAGTGAGGATGCAAAGATCTTCGCAAGCGGCGAAGCAATTACATTTCTCGCTTCCCAGAGCAGCCGAGGACAAATCTAGTCTGGCCTTGGTGACTTGTCAATCTTAATGTTTGTCAAAACTTTCAACACATCAGCTTCCTCAATCTCTATCTGTTGCAGCATGCTTACCTGCTCCTTAATGGTTTCATTCCCTACAAGGTTCTTTTCTTTCATAAAGACAGAAGCAAAAAAACTCATTTAGGGCTTCCCCTACCTCCTCAGACTCTATACACATGTTCCCTATGCTATCCCTGATCGGCCCTACTCTTTCATTGATCAGTCTCTTACTCCTCACATATGTGCAAAATGCCTTTAGATTCTCCATAATCCTTGCTGCCAAGCCTTTTTCCTGCCCTCTCCTGGCTCTCCTCAGACCATTCTTGAGCTCCTTCCTCGCCTGCCTGTAATCCTCGAGAGCTGAGCAAGACCCTTCACCTTATGTAAGCTGCTTTCTTTCTTTTGATGAGAAGCTCCACCGCTCTTGTCATCCAAGGTTCCTTTATCTTAACCCTTCTTGCCTGTCTCAGAGGAACACTTGCATCACTTGCAACAACTTTTCCTTAAACAGTCTCCACATGTCAATAGTGTCCTTTCCATGGAACAATTGCTCCCAGTCCATGTGTCGCAATGCAGTCTGATAGTATGATAGTTTCTTTTTCCCCAACTAAATATCCTCCCATTGTGTCTGCTTCTTTCCTTCTCTATAGCTATGTAGAATATGAGGCAGTTGTGGTCACTATCACCAGAATGCACTCCCACCACAAGATCTGATACCTGCCCCGGCTCATTGCTGAGCACCAAATCCAAAATGTCCTCTCCCCTCGTCGGCCTGTCAACGTACTGAGGTAGGAAACCCTCCTGAACACACCTTACAAAAACAGCTCCTTCCAAATCATCTACTGGAAGGAGGTTCCAATGAATATTGGGAAAGTTAGTCACCCATTACAACTACCCTATTCCATTCACAACTTTCAAAAATCTGCCGAACTATGCTTTCTTCAATCTTCCTGCTTCTATTGGGGGGCCTGTAATTAACCCCTAATGAGGTGATTGCTGCCTTACTGTTCCTAATTTCCACCCATACTGTCTCAGTAGGCAGACCCTCCTCGATAATGGTAACTTCTGTAGCTGTAATACCCTCTCTGACGAGCAGTGCTACACCCCCTCCTCTTTTTTAGCTCCTCCCTATTATTTTCAAATGTTCTAAACCCTAGAACATCCAGCATCCATTCCTGCCCCTGAGAAACCCACGTCTCTGTTATGGCCACAACATCATAGCTCTAAGCTCATCACTTTTATTCACATTTTCCCCAGTATTACCTAGGCACAGTGACTCCGTTTTGGGGGACGGGGCGGGGAGGGGGGCATGGTGTCTCAGTGGTTAACATGGCTGTCTCACAGTACCGGGGACCCGGTTTGGGAGGGAGATTGGGAGGGGGCCATCGTGTCTCAGTGTTATCACGACTATCTCTCAGTACCAGGGACCCGGTTTGAGGGGAGGGGGAGGGAGGCATGGTGTCTCAGTGGTTATTACGGCTGTCTCACAGTACCAGGGACACGTTTTATGGGGAGGGGGAGGGGGGCATGGTGTCTAAATGGTTAGTACGGCTGTCTCACAATACCAGGGCCCCGGTTTGAGTGGTGGGGGTGGGAAATTGGGAAATGGTGTCTCAGTGGTTAACACGGCTGTCTCAAAGTACCAGAGAACAGGTTTGGGGGGAGGGAAGGGGAGCATGGTTTCTCAGTGGTTAGCACAGCTGTCTCACAGGACCAGGGACCCGGTTTTGGGGGAGGGGGGCATGATGTCTCAGTGGTTAGCACGGCTGTCTCACAGTACCAGGGACCCGGTTTTGGGGGAGGGGGATAGGGGCATGGTGTTTCAGTGGTTAGCACGGCTGTCTCACAGTACCAGGGACCCCGTTTGGGGGGTGGGGGTGGGGGCCATGATGTCTCAGTGGTTAGCACGGCTGTCCCACAGTACCAGGGACCCGGTTTTGGGGGAGGGGGAGAGGGGCATGGTGTTTCAGTGGTTAGCATGGCTGTCTCACAGTACCAGGGACCCCGTTTGCGGGGTGGGGGTGGGGGGAATGGTGTTTCAGTGGTTAGCACGGCTGTCTCATAGTAGCAGGGACCCAGTTTGGGGGGTGGGGGTGGGGGGCATGGTGTTTCAGTGGTTAGCACGGCTGTCTCACAGTACCAGGGACCCGGTTTTGGGGGAGGGGGATAGGGGCATGGTGTTTCAGTGGTTAGCACGGCTGTCTCACAGTACCAGGGACCCGGTTTTGGGGGAGGGGGATAGGGGCATGGTGTTTCAGTGGTTAGCACGGCTGTCTCACAGTACCAGGGACCCGGTTTTGGGGGAGAGGGATAGGGGCATGGTGTGTCAGTGGTTAGCACGGCTGTATCACAGTACCAGGGACCCGGTTTTGGGGGAGGGGGATAGGGGCATGGTGTTTCAGTGGTTAGCACGGCTGTCTCACAGTACCAGGGACCCGGTTTTGGGGGAGGGGGATAGGGGCATGGTGTGTCAGTGGTTAGCACGGCTGTCTCACAGTACCAGGGACCCGGTTTTGGGGGAGGGGGATAGGGGCATGGTGTTTCAGTGGTTAGCACGGCTGTCTCACAGTACCAGGGACCCCGTTTGGGGGGGTGGGGGTGGGGGGCATGGTGTTTCAGTGGTTAGCACGGCTGTCTCACAGTACCAGGGACCCAGTTTGGGGGGTGGGGGTGGGGTTCATGGTGTTTCAGTGGTTAGCACGGCTGTCTCACAGTACCAGGGACCCGGTTTTGGGGGGAGTGGGAGGGGGACTTGGTGTTTCAGTGATTAGCACGGCTGTCTCACAGTACCAGGGACCCCGTTTGCTTCTGCCCTCAGGACATTTTGTGTTGAACTTTCTCATTCTCCCCGGGTCTGCAAGTGTTTCCTCTAGGTGCTCCAGGTTCCTCCCACGGTCCCACCAATCATATGCAGCTCGGTGTAATAGATATGTGAGATGCAGGGGTAGATTAGTCGTCGGGTTAACCATGGAAAAAGCAAGAGTAGTGTATGAGGTGGGTCGGAGAGCAATGCTTTTCAGTTTGTCAGTGTGGATTCGAAAGGTCTCTGTCCCATTAAGTCAGGAAAAATATGTTAAATCAAACAATGGAAGATACTGGAAGCCTGAACCAAAAAGAAACAGAGTGCAGGGGAAATGGAGCAGGTTGGGCAGACTGTGTCGATAGAAAAACAAAGTTAACACTTTGAGTCCACTCACCATGTATCAGATCCGAAAGCAGCTGGGAATTAATGTAATGTGTGTTGGTGAGGTGAGAAAAATATACGGGGAAATAGAGAGATAGAATACATAAACAAAGGGATTATTGATAGTCAGCTGGGATGGAAATAAAATGTGACATTATTTTAATTTATTTTTCACCTCCTCCCATATTCCTGAGTTTCATGCACGTGTGGGCACATATGCACGTCCCTGTTTGAAGTGAATTCTGTCCCCTCGATCTCTTTCCTCAGCGTGGCCATCTTCTTTCCTTTATGAATGGGACATGTTTGATGTTGGTTGCGCCAGAGTTTTTTTCTCTTTCCTATTTGCTCTTGAAAAGCTGTTGGGGGACTGCCTTTCTGAACCACTGTACTTCGATGTGCTGTCGGCTGCTAGTGCTCAGGTCTATCTGGTTTCACCTCTTTGAGATCTTGTAAATCTTGATAACTGAATGGTTGACTTGGCCATTTCAAAGGGCATTTGAGAATCTACCATTGCTGAGGGTCTGGAGTAACATGTAGGTCAGACCAGTGATGATAGCAAGTTTCTTTCCCTGAGCGACACTAGTGAGCCAGGGGTTATTAGTTTTAACAACCATCAATGTTTCATTAGATTGTTACTTCCAAATAATTTATTGTATTCAAATTCTACCATCTGCTATAGGGAGATTGAAGGTACCTGGGTCCCTGGATTTATTGTCTGGAGAAACTAACACGAGACCATCACCCCGCCCCACCCCCCCAACAACTCCATCAGAAATATCAGTGTTGCTATTATCATGACAGGTAAAGAATATTGTGCAGTTACATTGTCAAATACTTCCATGGAGAAAAAAGCTGTTAATATTTCAGGTGACAGCGACAATGCAGAGATCCTATGGATTTTCAGCCCAGAGTAGAAACTGAAGTGAAAAGCATTTTTAACATTGAGTGGATGTGCCTGTCTACAGCGTTTTGACTTTTTCCTATCGTGGAAAGTCAGTGGAGGTTCTGTGGATGATTTTCTCGGATTTGTGGTGTCAGCTGCTGCGATCATTCAGGACGATTCGAGTGTCTAGTGTTCCCATTCTGGACAAATTGTGGGCACTGCACTTAGAGAGTGTCTGGGTCTACAGGGAGGAGCAGGACACGGATCTTTTTCTGAAACTTCTACAAATATTTCCCAATGACACATTTTTCCAGATGCAAAGTTTGAAGCCAGTTTATTTCAACAATGTGGAGGTCACAGAGCTGTCAACCTCCTTCAGCATATCCAATAGTCTCACACCAGGGAGAGGACTGTACTCACAATCTCCAACAATGGTTTTGTTCTGGAACATTCCAGGCAGGAGTGGGTGACATATCCATTATGCCACAGTGCCATCCACTCGTGTATTCATGAGGTGACAGAGGCCATCTCTGTCTGGCGAGGTAAATATGTTGGTTCTGTCTCCACCGAGGAAGAAACAGAAAATCCTCCTGAAATATTAAGGAGCAGAGTGACTGGTGAAAATGAGGAACCACAAGAAATTAGAATTATTAAAGTGGAAATACTGGGGAAAAAACTCATTGTATTGAAGCTTGATAAGTTTCTGGACCAGATGAGTGATGAATTGAGAGGGTCACAGATTTAGTGCTGGAGAGTTGAGTTTGCTGGATAGATCTGTCCGGAGCAGGAACGGACACAATGGGTGAGTGGCTTCCTTCTGTACTGTCAATTCCATAACTCTATGAGGGAGGTCAAAGTTGGTCAAAGCGCTTTGTATTGTCGAAAGGGTCCTGCAGATTTGAAAGTAGCTACTGTTGTCGTAAATACTTAAAACAGGAGAGAGGGAGAGAGAGGAACAACAGATTATCAACTGATTGATAAATTGGTGTCAGTTATGAGGAAAATATTTGATTTTTTTGTCATTAATAACAACTAGATCTTTGGAGAATAATGATATGATTTGCAGAGTCAGCCTAGATTCAGCGAAGGGAAAATCGTTTTTGCTAAACTAGTAGGAGTTTTTGGAGGATGTAGATTGTGACATCGACAAATGAGAACCAATGGGAATGGTGTCTTTGAATTTTCAGAAGGCTTTTGAATGGTGAGCGAAGAACGTTAGAGTCCTTCAGTAAGTGGTGAATATACTAATTGGATTGAGAATTGGATAATGGGGAGAATACAGAGAGTAAGGTCCTGCTCTGAACTGAAGATCATTGCTCATAGGGTATCAAATGTATCAGTTCTCGGAACACAGCTGTTCACAAGGCAAAAAAGTAATTTGAATGTGAGCAACAAATGTAGCCCTTTTTATTTTGCATTGGTTAGAAGATGAGAGGTTGGGAACTGCAGTTGTTAAAAGGCAAGTAATCAGGACAGTGAATGGTCTGTTGTCATTCATTATAAAATTATTCAAGTAAAGGAGTAAAGACATCTTCCTGCAGTTGTAGAGTGTTGCTGAGACAGTATTTGGGGCACTGTTGGCAGGTTTACTCTCTTTTGTAAGGAATGATTTTGTTGCGATCGAGAGTGCAAAGGAGTTTCACTCGACTAATTCCTGGATGAGAAAGAGAGTATAAAGGAAATGATTGTTTAATCTGTAGCACTGCGAGAGAATAGCAGGCGATTATATTTAAACTTGAGGATTATGGACTAACACTCATTATGTCAAGAAAAATTGTGAAAATTTGAATTTTCCACGTGATACATTTTTCCCAATATTTCACGTACCTGTGTCGAATCTCCATGTTGGTTGAAATGGAGTATTATGCTCTAACTAAACCCTCCGTGTCTCAGTGTGCAGTTGTGTGCGCCCCTGCACTGTTCATAAATCTGTCAGTAGGCACGATGTCTTATTCTTGAAAGAGTTAGCCATTTCCACCAGCTTCTGACCTCCACAGGAACGCCAGTTTATGTTCTCAGAGATAGAAGGTATTTTCTTGAGACTTTGCACAAAACATCCATTTTCCATTCTCACCTTCAGCAAACCACATTAAAGTGACACGTGTCTACCACGAGCAATAGAGCCAGGAGGAACAACATGCAGCAGTCTATCTGTGGGGTATCAGTAACATCCTCCTATTTCTGAATAAGTAGCTTGACAGGCTGCATTGCCTCTTCCTGGTCATATGAAAGTGGCTCAAGGACCTGCCTTAGCGACTCCTGGTTCCTCTTGAACACCTTTGTGCTATCTACACTCATTCCCTACTTGTGAAATAGGCAGAAAGGACTGAATGGGCTTATCCAATAGTTTCAATGGGTTGAATGGCGTTCTTATAGTCCGTTAACACGAGTGTGAGGTGCTGAATGAGCTGCTCATGTTTAACTGTGGAGATGAGCTATGTCTAGCAGGACTGTTATATGAATGTTACCAACAGCGCAGTTTAAATGCTATCCAGGTCTTTCTGCACGTGGACACAGACTGCTTCAGTGGCAGAGAAGTGACAACTTATTCTGAACATTATGCGATCTTCAGAGTACATCTCCCACTTCTGACTGTATGTTCTGGGAAAGATGTTGAAGCAGCTGAAGAAAACTACCTACAGGATGCCTGCAGAGAGGTCCTGTGACTGAGATGGTTGATCGTCAACAAACACAAGCATCTTCCCTTGTGCTCTGAATGGCCTCTAACCAGTGGAGAGTTTACACATCATTCCCATTACATTCAACTCTGTTCGGGTTCCTTGGTACCATCTTCAGTTAAATCCTGCTTTGATATCAAGGCCTGCCTTACCTTGTGTTCATATTTTGATTCATATCCATAGGTCATGGTGTGTGCGCATGGAGTGTTTCCTTCTCACAGAGGGTAGTGACTATCGGGACTTCTCTATTCCAGAGGGTTAAGGGAGATGGATCACTGAGAAGATTGGGGTGGGGTGGGGTGGGGTGCACAATGGATATTTGACGCATCAGAGAGTTGAGGGCTGCAGGAGTTGGACACAAAAGAGGAGTAGAGGCATTGAGCAGATTAGTCATGATCTTATTTAAGGGAAAGACACGCCTAAAGGGCAGAATGACTTATTTGTGTTTCTGTTGTTCTCGCATTCAGTTATTGGAAAGTTATTTCCCTGGAAATCCTGTTATTGAAGATTGAAGTCAGGGAGACCAGATGATTTTGTGAGACACTCTGGGTGAGGTTTGGGAGCTGTACACATAATGAATCTGCGTCTGTAACATAACCAACAAATGTACACAGTTCTGTAAAGAGAGTGGAGTAGGATGTTTCACACTGGCACCGACGCTTTCTTTTCCAAAGAATATTTTCCAACACCATACCAAACTGTGTGTGACAGTCTTCAGGTGCTAAAAAAAAGTGAGGACTGCAGATGCTGGAGATCAGAGTCGAGTGTGCAGTGCTGGAAAAATCACAGCAGGTGAGGCAGCATCCAAGGAGCAAGAGAATCGACATTTCGGGCATAAGTCATTTGTCAGGATTCCTGATGAACAGTTTATGCCCAAAACGTTGATTCTCCTGCTCCTTGAATGCTGTCTGACCTGCTGTGCTTTTCCAGCACTACACTATCGAGTCTTCAGGCCCTGAATGGTCTGCTCTGTTTCTGTGTGCCAGCTTATCGATGTAAATGACCTCCAAATGCTCTTGTCTGGCAGGTTTGGGGAGCTGAATGGAACATAAGGACGTTGGACTGAGGAGCAGGAGTGGGTAATTAAACACTTTGAGCCTTCTCCAGCAGACAGTAAGATTGTAGCTCATCAGTTTGTGGTCTCAGCCCCAGTTTCCTGTCTGTAGTTCATTGTCCTTTACTCTCCAATATCTAATATATAGCTTTTACTAAACGCAAACACACAGGCAATACAAACTTCTGTGGAAGAGCATTTACCCTCAAACAGCCCTTTGTGAATTACTCCTCATCCATGCTCAGACTGTGGTTAGAGGGGTCACTGTCTTATTTTCTAGTGCCGCTACTCCACTGGTCATTATAAATTTTAAATGCAACCCGGTTGTTGTTATGGCCAATGATATAGATCTCAGACTAGGTCACATTCTTTGTGAGGGACAAATCAGTTTGATATCTTACATTGCAAAAATAACTCACCTAATCAAAGATACTGAAAGTAAGATGGAAAGATACATGACAAGCAGTTTGGACAGATTTGTGCATTAATATTTATTTTTCAATGCATACACCAACACACTTTGTGCATACACACAGACACATACACAGGTGCACACAAACACACCCATACACATGCCTGAAGACAGATAGAAAAAAACTCTGCAGAATACCAGCTCGAAAGAGCTTTACAAGAAATAGTTAAATTCAAGACAAAAAAAAGAAAAACAAAATAAATGGTATTCTGCCTCTGAGGTTATTCTGCTCACACAAGCTGTTGGCAATCGGATTCCTTCCTGTGACATTTGTAGTTGGCTGAATTCCCTTTTCTTCAGGCAATGTGGAGATTCCAATGAATCCTCAACAGGAATTCTTCATGAATGGTAAAGATGACTGACAGGTTTTCACCTCTCATACGTTGCTGTGAGAAGGAAGAAGGAAAGAGAGGGAGCAAAAAGCTGTGGCTTCTCAAGCAGTTTGCATTCTCTCGATCTTTTAGCTGAAATATGTAATAAAGTTATCTGACCACGATACTGGATGATGTGAAGCCTCGTTGAACATTCTAGGGATTGTATGACTCCATCCATGTAACCTGCTCCCTGTAGGAGCAATTTATAAAGCATAATTTGAAAATACGTTTGTACGTGTCCTCATAATTTTTGTCCAATAAATTCATGTCTTCAAAGTATCTGTTTTAAAATAAGTACATCGTTCTCTTAAATTTGAATCCTTAGTTCTTGTCTCACATAACCGTAGGAAATGTCCATCAGCTACGCAACTTATACACTATCCTCAAGATCTTATATGGTTCAGTATGAACATCACCCATTCTCAATCCTGAAGTACTCTGGTCCTGTAGAGGTTTATAAAATGACGAGGGGTTTGGAAATGGTGGCATTTCCTTGGTTTGGGGAATCCAAAACTAGATGACATAAATTTAAGGTGAGAGGGGAAAGATTTAAAAGAGACAAAAGTGGTAACCTTTTCATGAAGTGTATGGAATGAACTGTCAGAGGAAGTGTTGGAAGCTGGAACAATTACAGTATTTAAAGCCCATTGGTTTGGTGCGTGAATAAGCAATGTTCAGTGGGATACGGGCCAAATGCTGGCAAATGGGATCATTAATTTAGCACATCCAGTTGGCGTGGACAAGTTGGACCAAAGTTTCTGTTTCCATGGTGTATGACAGAATAACGCCTTCATTCCAGGGAAAAAAAAGTGAAGCATTTTTACAAAGACTCGAAAACAATCGAGTATATTTACTATTCAGTTTAGGGATTCATTGCTATGTACAATGTATCTAATGTGGACTCAGGAATGCCCTGTACAGTTGCAGTAAATTGTCCTGACAGACTTTGTAAAAGTAGAGGCATTCCATATACCTTCCTAAACACTCGCTACTTTTGCATAATAACTTTGTTTGATGTCTGTACCTGGATTCATAAATCCCTTTGTACACTGAGTTTTGCGACCTCGCGCCATTTAAACAGTTCAATGTTGTTTTACCTTTCTTTCACAGTACAAACCTCGGTAGCCCAGCTTATACTGTTTCTGCTGAAGGATTGCACAAAAAACTCCCCTGTCTATATCCCATTACAGACCCTCTACCTCCACTTGACATCTGATTGAATGACTATCCTGGTGGCTGAGCTAATTGAACTCCAATGTAATCAGTGCCCACATCCAAGTCATTGACAGGTTCGAAATAGTTGTGGATCTTGCACTGATCTCTGAGGTACTACACGAAGTTCAAGTTTTCCAATCTGAAAATAAACATTTATCCCTTATGTCAATTTCCTGGTAGTTACTCACGGCTCCACGTTCCTGTGAAGCAACCTAGAAAGGTTGGACGGCCTCCTCCTGTGCTGTGTATTGTACTCAAACGGCTGAATGACTTCATCCTCTCCCTTTATAAATTCTTAGGAGGAACAGAGGTCTCCTCGTGTCTCATTGTACCGATTCTGACTGGCTGAATGGGATCTTCCTCTCTCTGTAACAGCCTCGAGAGGTTGAGAGAGAGAACAACACATGGGGCAGGAGCAGCAGTTGGTCACTCAGCCCCTCGAGCCTACTGCACCATTCGGAATGTGCATTGTTGTCGTGATTGTAACTACACATCCCCTTCCTGTCTGTTCCCAATAAACATGGATTCTCTTGTTCATCAAAGGGCTACGGAACTCAACCTTGAGTGTTTTCAGGAACCCAGTCTTCACTGCTCCCTGGGGATGAGAACACCACAGATCACACAATCCTAAAGAGAAAGGAACATCCCCGTCTCAGTCTGAAATGGGAAGGTCCTTATTCTCAAAATGTGTTCCCCTCAATCCAATCACTACTGTTTCGAAACACAAGGACACAACAATTAGGAGCAGATGTGGACCATTCAGTCCCTCAAACCTGTTCACATTTCCATTAACTCTCTTCAATCAAATACTTACTAAATGTAGCCTCCACTGAATTTAAAGGAATTCCAGATACTATAAGCTCACAAGAGTGTAGGAAATAAGAACATAGAAAAATACAGCACAGTACAGCACTTCAGCCTACACTGTTGTGCCATGCTTTTGGCCTACTTTAAGTTAAAACTTAACGACATACCCTTAATTTTAGTATCTTCCATGTGCCTATCCATGAGTCATTTAACTCTCCCTAATGTATGTGATTCTACAACCACCGCTGGCAGTGCATTCCACGCACCCACCAATCTCTGTGTAAAAAAACCTGCCTTTGACATCTACCAAAACCTTTCTCCAAACACCTTGAAATTATGCTCACCTCGTGACAATCATTTCCGTCCAGGGAATAAGTCTTTGGCTATTTACTCTGTAACTCTCACGATCTTGTTCAGCTCTAACAAATTACCTCTCATCCTTCTTTAATCCAATGAGAAAAGCCATAGTTCCCTCAACCTTTCTTCATAAGACAAGCCCTCTAGTCCAGGCAGGATCCTGGTAAATCTCCTCTACACCCGTTCTTCAGCTTCCACATCCTTTCTATAATGAGGCGATCAGAACATTTCAAATGTGGTCTCACCAGGGCTTTATAGACCTGCAGCATAATCTCCCGGCTCTTAAACTCAGTCCCACTGCTAATGAAAGCCAACACAACATACGCCTTGTTAACAACTTAGGTGGCAACTGAGAGACCTACAGACATGGACCCCAAGATCCGTTTGTTCCTCCACACTTCTACGAATACTGCACTTGACCCAGTAATCTGCATTCAAATTCGACTTCCAGAATGAATCACTTCACAAAATAGGACATTGGAACAGAATTAGGCCATTTAACTCCTTAGATCTGCTGAGCCGTTTGATCACGGTTAAAATGTTTCTCAGCCACATTCTCCTGCCTTCACCAACTGACCATTGATTCCCTTATTCACGAAAAACGTACTTATCTCTATCTTAAATAGACCACTGTGTTTGTGTGTAAGCGTCCATCTCTGTATGTATATGTGCTGTGTGTTTAATGTGTCTGTGTATGTTTGTGTGCATCTCTGTGAAATGATGGCTCTGTGGGTTTGGGGGTAAATCCATTGAAATTGACATAAACCCCTACTCCCCCTCTCCACCTCTACGTCTGTCCCTATTAAGTTTATAGTCATACAATACCACCCTCTTCTGGTCTCCCCATGACACTGCATAAGTGTCAGTTTTTTTCCCTCTGTCAGAGGACATCAAATACTGTGAATCTCTCACATTGCACGGCTGTTTGGCTTTGCAAATATCTCTGGAGGAACAGCACAGTTTTGTCTAATACCTAGATATATTACCATCACCACTGGGTCAGTTTCAGGACTTTTCAATCCTTTCTCACTTACACCTTGTAGGGGTGAATTATAAAATATTTCAATTTAAAGAACATGTAGTAAATTCATCGCATCACCTTACAAATGGTTTGGTCAGAATTGCTTGGACGCAGTTGCAGTGGAAATACTCTTTAAGGTGTACACTCTGTGTAACGAATAATCTTCAAAGACAAATCTCTTCCACATTGCAGAGCGAGCACAGATATTACTCAGGAGCATTCGCGACTATGAGTGTCCTCAGTACAATGATGATCCTCCCTATATCCAACTCTGTGTGTGTGCGTGTGTGTGTGTGTGTGTGCATGTGCAGATGGTGCTGTCAGTTTGGATCGTGCTATAATCTACCTCCCTCTCCCCACCTCCTATACTGAATTCCTTCTGGTTTTCTCCCTCCACTGCCATTAATGCAGTAGAGTGTGAAGGTCAGCAGAGGTGGACACTGCATCACTTTAAACACCACAGAGGCTGGCAGATCTGCACACGGCACACGGATACGCACTGAGACACGCGGATACACACAGGTATGAATATAGATACCCAAGCACACATAGAGACTGGTGCAGTCACACAGAGACTAAAGCAGACACGCAGAGACAAATGCCGATACACTGATGCACGTGCATACACAGATATACAGGCATCTGAACAGACAGATCACAAACACTGACGCACTGACGTTTATACAGACATGGAGAATCTGCCAGTATTTATTTTTCACGTGGTGACTTCCTCAATATTTCATTCGATCGTGTGGTGTGTGCCAATATTTCTGTTGATCCGTAGGGATTCTTCTGCAATCTCGCTATAGCTTTCACATCTTTCCTATAACAAGGCGAACAGAACTGAACACAATGTTCCAAGTGTGCTGTTACGACACAGCAATGAACCTGTTTGTTAATTAAACCAAACACCCAGAAAAGCTCACCTTGCCTTATAATCTGTTAAAGCACGAGTGACAGAGAACTCGAAAATTCCACTATTTAAAAAAAAATAATATCAATTTATTTCATAACTCTAAAAGTGAACATTGAACAACAAATATTCACAGCTCTAAGTTCCCTTTCTCTGAACTGTTTGTTATCTGCCTCCACCTCTATAACAATATACTGTTCCTTTTAAAAAATAACTAAATTAAAATTACATCATTTAAAATTCAAAACCAGACAGCGGCTGTCATCTCCAGTGTCCTCCTCCTTTCAACTATGGATCTCGCTGGGTCGTCTTCTGTCTTTTACTGCAAGGGTGTTGCATGCAAAAAAAAACCATAATTTTAATAGAGAATGTTTTGTATGGCAGTCTCTTTCGATGGCAGTTTACTCTCTGTCTACGTTTCATAATGCCTACCTCTTTATCCCCTCAACATCAAATCATCTCTGGTTAAATGTTGGAAAAACAGTAAATTCAAAATCTGTTGGATTTATTATCCTGAGGCATAATTCAAACAGATTCGTTAAATATGAAAAGTTGTCCAAAGAACAACCGAAACTCAAGGTATATTTGTAACAGCCAAATGTTATATATTTTCAATTTTCCAAGTACATTCTGATACTGCTACCTAATCATATGACAGTTGCTTACAAGCTCTCAATGCAGAACAGCACTCAACTTCACCGAGCTGCAGCATAATATCACAGCTATGAAACTCAGTTCCCCGGCTTGTGAAAGCCAACATACCTTGCGCCTTCTCAACAACCACATCAATTTGCGTGGCAACTGTGATGATCTGTGGACATGGAACCCAAGATCCATCTATTCCTCTACACTGACAAGTATCCTGCATTTAACCCTGTAATCTGTATGCAAAGTTTTCCTTCCAAAGTGAATGACTTCACACTTTTCCAGGATTAACTCGATCTGCCACTCATCAGCTCAGTTTCTCAACGTCTTGTTGCAACGGACAACTTTCCACACTATCCACAGCTCCACCAACCTCCGTCCGCAAGCTTACTAACACACTCTCCCAATTCCCCATTCAACTTTCTTATAAAAGCCACAAAGAGCAGAGTTCCCAGAACCAATCCCTGCATAACACCACTGGTCAACGAGCTCCAGGCTGAGTATTTCTAACTACCACTACACTCTGTCTTTTATTGGCCAGCCAATTTTGTATCCAGACAGCCAGATTTCCCTGCATCCCATGCCTCGTTACTTTCTGAATGAACCTACAATTGGTAACTTTATCAAATGACTTGCTAAAATCCAAATACACCACATCCACTGTTCTACCTTCATCAATGTGTTTTTTTTCCTATCCTCAAAAAGTTCAATAAGACTTATGAGGCATGACCTGCCCCTTACAAAGGCAAGCTGACTGCCTCTAATCAAATTATGGTTTTTCAAGCAATCATAACTCGTGTCTCTCAAATCCTCTCCAATACTTTGCCCATCACTGGCTTAAGAATAATTGGCCTCTAATTCACTGGATTATCTCTATTCCCTTTCTCGAAGAAGGGAATAACATTTGCCAACCACCTATCATCTGGCACGAATCCAATGGACAGTGATGACACAACGATCATCGCAAAACACACAGCAATCTCTTCTCTCGCTTCCTATCGTATCCTAGGTTTTTCTTTTCCCAGCTGGCGAAGAAGATTTGTCTATCATTGTGATTCTCAAAATTGTCAGCACATCTTCCTGTTCTAGCATATCTGCCTGTTTCACACTTTACCCAAAAACATGAAAGTCCCTCTCAGTACTGAATACTGAAGCAAGGCATTTATGAGGGAGCTCCGAGAGGTCCTTGATAAATTTTGCCAGAACGGTGAGGAGAGAAGGAGAGGTGAAGTGAGGGCTGCCGGGAAGGGTGAGTTTCCCAGCATTAAAAGGGACTTACCTCGGGAGTTGGGCCTCCATTTGCCGAGTGGTACGAGGGAAGAGCGAAGGACTTCTGACAAGTCATATATTTGTGTGGTTGTGTTGGCCGATTGTGCGCCAGATTGGGGAGCAGGGTAAGGTAATGAGTTTTTTTTTATTCCTTATTTTTAACAGTCTCTTTGGGAATTTAGATTAGTGGGAATGCAAGTTAAGGCAGTTGAATGTTTCTCCTGCAGAATGTGGGAGGTAAGGGTCACCACCAGTGTCCCTGCTGACTACATCTGCGGGAAGTTCGCCCAACTCCAGCTGCTCGAAAACTGCGTTAGGGAACTGGAGCTTGAACTGGATGAACTTCGGATCATTCGGGAGGCAGAGAAGTTTATTAAGAGGAGTTACGGGGAAGTAGTCACTCCTAAGGTACAAGAAAAATGCAAATGGTTTATAGTCGGGACGGAAAGGGAACCGGCAGGCAGTGCAGGGATCCCCTGTGGCCATTCCCCTCAACAATAAGTATACTGTTTTGGATACTGGGGGGGGGGGAGAATCTTACCATGGGAAAGCAGTGGGGTAGAGGGCTCTGGCACAGAGTCTGTCCCTGCTGCTCAGAAGGGAAAGGGGGAGATGAGCAGAGCAGTAGTCCCTGGGGACTCCATTGTTAGGGGGACAGATAGAAGGTTCTGTGGGGAGGAGGGACACTCACGGTTGGTGTGTTGCCTTCCAGGTGCTAGAGTCCGTGATGTCTCTGATCGTGTTTTTGGGATCCTTAAGGGGGAGGGGGATCAGTCCCAAGTCGTGGTCCACATAGGCACCAACGACATAGGTAGGAAGAGAGATGGGGATTTTAGGCAGAAATTCAGGGAGCTAGGATGGAAGCTTAGAGCTAGGACAAACAGAGTTGTTGGCTGTGGTTTGTTGGCCGTGCCATGTGCTAGTGAGGCAAAGAATAGGGAGAGGGAGAAGGTGAACACGTGGCTACAGGATGGTGCACAAGGGAGGGTTTTGGGGTTCATGGATAATTGGGGCTCTTTCTGGTTAGGTGGGACCTCTACAAGCAGGGTGGGCTTCATCTGAACTGGAGGAGTACCAGTCTCCTGGGGTGGGAAATTCGCTAAGACTATTGGGGTGGGCTTAAACTAATCCAGTCGGGGAATGGGAACCAAAATTGTCGTACGAGTATAGAAAATGTTGAGAGTAGGGAGGTCCAAAATAAAGTTTTAGGGGTGCAAGATGGCACCGGCAAGCAAGAGGTTGGTTTGAAGGGTGTCCACTTCAACGCCAGGAGCACCCGGAATAAGGTGGGTGAACTTGCAGTGTGGATTTGTACCTGGGACTTCAATGTTGTGGCCATTTCGGAGAAATGTTTAAGAGCAGGGAGAGGAATGGTTGTTGAAGTTTCCAGGATTTAGATGTTTCAGGAAGAACAGAGAATATGGTAAAAGAGGGGGAAGTGTGGCATTGTTGGTCAAGGACAGTATTACAGTTGCAGAAAGGATGTTTGGGGACTCGTCAACTGAGGTTGTATGGGCTGAAATTAGAAACAGGAAAGGAGAGGTCACCCTATTGGGAGTTTTCTATAGGCCTCCGAATAGTTCCAGAGATGTACAGGAAAGGATAGCAAAAATGATTCTCGATAGGAGTGACAGAGACAGGTTAGTTGTCATGGGGGACATCAACTTTCGAAATATTGAACGGAACACTATAGTACGAGTACTATAGATGGGTCAGTTTTTTGTCCAGTGTGTGCAGGAGGGATTCCTGACACATTATGTAGACAGGCCAACAAGAGTCGAAGCCACATTAGATTTGATAGTGGGTAATCTGCCCCGTCAGGTGTTAGACTTGGAAATAGGTGATCACTTTTTTGATAGTGATCACAATTCTGTTATGTTTACTTTAGTGATAGAAAGGGGTAGGTGTATACCACTGGGCAAGAGTTACAGCTGGGGGAAACGCAATAACGATGCCATTTGGCAAGATTTCGGTGGCATAGAATGGAGAAGGAAACTGCAGGGGATGGGCACTTTAGAAATGTGGAGCCTATTCAAGGAAAAGCTACTGTGTGTCCTAGATAAGTATGTACCTGTCAGGCAGGGAGGAAGCTGTTGAGCGCGGGAGCCGTAGTTTATGAATGAAGTGGAAACTCTGGTCAAGAGGAAGAAGGCGGCTTATATTAGTATGAGATGTGAAGGCTCAGTTGGGGCGCTTGAGGGTTACAAGGTAGCCAGGAAAGACATAAAGAGAGAGCTCAGAAGAGCCAGGAGGAGACATGAGAAGTTGTTGTCGGATAGGATCAGGGTAAACCCTAAGGCTTTCTATAGGAATTTAAGGAATAAAAGAATAATGAGAGTAAGATTAGGGCCAATCAAGGATAGCAGTGGGAAGTTGTGTGTGGAGTCAGAGGAGATAGGGGAAGCATTAAATGAATATTTTCAACAGTATTTACTCTTGAAAACGACAATGTTGCCGAGGAGATTACTGAGATACAGGCTACTAGACTGGGTGGGATTGAGGTTCACAAGGAAGAGGTATTAGAAATCCTGCAGCGTGTGAAAATAGATACGTCCCTTGGGCCAGAATGGATTTATCCTAGAATCCTCTGGGAAGCCAGGGAGGAGTTTTCCAAGCCTTTGGCATTGATCTTTAAATCGTTATTGTCTACGGCAATAGTGCCAGAAGACTGGGGGATTTCAAATGTGGTTCTCCTGTTCAAGAAGGGGAGTAGAGACAACCCTGGTAATTATAGACCAGTGAGCCTTACTCCAGTTGTTGGTAAAGTGTTGGAAAACGTTATAAGAGATAGGATTTATAATCATCTGGAAAATACTAATTCTTTTAGGGATAGTCAGCATGGTTTTGTGAAGGGTAGTCGTGCCTCACAAATCTTATTAAAATCTTTGAGAAGGTGAACAAACAGGTAGATGAGAGTAAACCGTTTGATGTGGTGCATATGGATGTCAGCAAGGCGTTCGATAGTGTTCCCCACAGTCGGCTATTGTACAAAATGCCTAGGAATGGGTTTGTGGGAGATATAGCAGTTTGTATCAGTAATTGAACTGCTGAAAGAAGACAGAGTGTGGTGGCTGATGAGAAATGTTCATCCTGGAGTCCAGTTACCAGTGGTGTACCGCAATGGTTGGTGTTGAGTCCACTGCTGTTCGTCATTTTTATAAACGACCTGGATGAGGGCATGGAAAGTTTATTAGTAAATTTTCAGATGATACTAAGGTCGGTGGAGTTGTGGATATTGATGAACGATGCTGTAGGTTACAGAGAGCCATAGATGATCTGCAGAGCTGGGCTGAGAGGTGGCAAATGGAGTTTCATGCAGACTAGTGTGAGGTGATTCACTTTGGTTGGAGTAACCGGAATGTAAATTACTGGGCTAATGGTAAGATGCTTGGTAGTGTAGATGAGCAGAGAGATCTCGGTGTCCAGGTGCACAGATCCTTGAAAGTTGCCATCCAGGTTGACAGGGTTGTTAAGAAGGCATGCAGTGTTTTAGGTTTTATTAAGAGAGTGATCGAGTTTGGAACCATGAGGTTATGCTGCAGCTGTACAAAACTCAGGTGCGGTCGCACTTGGAGTATTGTGTACAGTTCTGGTCACTGCACTATAAGAAGGATGTGGAAGCTTTGGAAAGGGTGCAGATAAGATTTACAAGGAGGTTGCCTGATATGAAGGGAAGCACAATGAGGAAAGGCTGAGGGACTTGAGGCTGTTTTCGTTAGAAATAAGAAGGTTGAGAGGTGACTTAATAGAGACATATAAGAGAACCAGAGGGTTAGATAAGGTGGACAGGGAGAGCCTTTTTCCAATTATGGTGACGGTGAGCACGAGGGGGCATAGCTTTAAATTTAGGGGTAATAGATATAGGACAGATGTCAGAGGTAGTTTCTTTACTCAGAGAGTAGTAAGGGTATGGAATGCTTTGCCTGCAATCGTCACAGATTCGCCAACTTTAAGTACATTTAAGTCGTCATTGGACAAGCATATGGACGGAAATGGAATAGCGTAGGTTAGATGGGCTTCAGAATGGTATGACAGGTCGGCGCAACATCGAGGGCTGAAGGGCCTGTACTGCGCTGTAATGTTCTATGTTCCCCTATCTTCTCCGACTCCTGGCGCAAGTTCCCTCCACTATCCTGATGAGCCCTACCCTCACTCAGACCATCATCTTGTTCCTCACACAAGTGTAGAACGTCTTAAGTTTAACGTTAATCCTACTCACCACGAAAGTACTACTCATCCAGTTAATCCCATTTGTCTGAGAAAAGCCACGTTTACTGAATTTGTCGATCAAGTTATCATCCAATTGTAACATGAATATCCGTCCTTCTGTACCTTAACCTGGCCGTTGGTGTTCATATCCCTGGAATCTTAGGGAAATCATTATGAAGCTCAGAAAAAATGTGCTAAGTGTATGGCTCGTGCTCTCCTTTACGTCCCGGCTGTGGGTCCCATTTGGCTCCATCGTGTATCGAGAGCTGGCATTGTGAAGCTCAGAAACAATGAGATGGTTTGTGTCAAGCTTCTGTTCACTTCCTGGTGTGTCTCATGCGGTACTCCATGGACACGAGTGTGTGTGTTTGACTGTTGCTCACTTCCCTGTGTGTCCCATGTGGTACTCAATAGACAGGAGTGTTTGTGTTTGACTGATGCTCACTTCTCGGTGTGTCTCATGTACTGCTGCATGGTCAGGGGCGTGTGTGTTTGGCTGCTGTTCACTTCCCGGTGTGCCCCCATGTGGTGATCCATGGACAGTGGTGTGTGTGTGCTGGGCTGCTGTTCACTTCCCGGTGTGCCCCATGTGGTGATCCATGGACAGTGGTGTGTGTGTTCTGGGCTGCTGTTCACTTCCCGGTGTGACCCATGTGGTGATCCATGTTGGACAGGGGTTCCAGGAGCTTTAGACACTCCTTTGAACTTTGGTCTGTGCGTGTGCACTGAACACCTGTGCTTGTCCGTCTCAGATGGTTGCGTGGTCAGTAATATGAGGAAACCTCTCGAGTATAATTGTAAAAGAGCAGGCATCTAACTTGTAGCTGAGGGGCTTCTGACTGACTTCTGTTATTGAAAAGTTAGTGGAGGTGCTGGGGATGGTTTGCTGGAGGTTGTGCTGTGAGCTGCCTCAGACATTCAGGGAAACCTGAGGATTTCGAGACCCAACTCAGGATGGAGCATAGGGACTGTAGTTACAACATCTGTGTCTTGTAAGATGAACACCAAATAGAACAGAGGCTGCACAGAGAGGAAGATCTGAAACCACGGAGTGAGTGTGTATAGGGAAAGGGATCTGCTGTATCCACTTTGGGTTTTCCAGGAACAGCTTCCCAAGTTACATTTAACCCAGGAGCAGAGTGTGAGGGGACCCTGATTGAACAAGGAGCTGGTCACAGAGCGGTGTCACTTCCTTAAACACGACCTGCATCTTCACACCAAGGGGAGGACGGTGTTGCCAGCGGTTGTTAGGGTCACTGTTTCATTCAGCTTCTATGATCTGGAACTTTCCAGGCAGGACTGGGTGACAGCTCCATCATCTCCCAGTAGGTTGACGTCAACGTCACCATTTGCAGTCGGAGGATATATATGTTGGTTGAGAGCAGTGGGATCCCTGGGAACATCAGGGAGATGTAGCAACACTTCCCGTGTCTGTCGGGTCAGAATGAACCCTCCAGTACACACAGCATCACTAAGTCCTGTAGTCTTTCTCCGTTTCAGGAAGATACTGCCTGCAATTCTTCCTAAAAATAGATAGACTATATATTACCTTTAATCCCATTTGCTAAACTTTTATCCATTGACTTCACCTGTCCATAGCTGAAAAATGTGTTGCTGGAAAAGCGCAGCAGGTCAGGCAGCATCCAAAGATCAGGCGAATCGACATTTCGGGCATCAGCGTTTTTTCATGCCCGAAACGTAGATTCTCCTGATCTTTGGATGCTGTCTGACCTGCTGCGCTTTTCCAGCAACACATTTTTCAGCTCTGATCTCCAGCATCTGCAGTCCTCACTTTCACCTATCCATATCCAATTACAGATTCTCCACCTTCCCTTGATAATTTAGTTTCCTGTTTATCTTAGTTTAATCGGCAAACTTAGTTACAGTACATTTGTTGCACTCCTCCTGATCATTGATACAGATTGTAAAGAGCTGTGGACCCTGTATTGGTCACTGTGTGACTCCACTGGTGACATTCTGTCAAACTGGCTGATTCTTCCTGAATACCTGCTTCCTGTCTAATAACCAGTCCTTCCCCATTTATATGTAACACATTCAAAGTGCTGAATAAGAACCAAGAACAATCCAGCCTCTCAGGCAAGTTCTGCCATTGAATGCAATCATGGCTGATGTCATTGCAGTCTCAGTTCCACGTTCGTGTCCACTCTTCATATTTTTTTAGTTACTCAATATCCCAGCCTCTACTGCACTCTGGGCAGTGAATTACACAGATTCCCATCCCTTTGAGAGAAGTAGGTTCTCCTCACCCCTGTTTAAATTCTCCCCCACCTCATTATAAAACTACGTTTTTAGGATCCTTCGAGATTGTCCCACATGAGGAAATATCCACTTCACATTTACATTGTCAATCACCTTTAACATCGTTCAGACCTCTGACATCTCCTCTCATTTTTCTATACTCCAGGCAGTGTTGGCCTGAACTGCTCAATCTCTCTTCAGAGGACAAACTCCTCATCTCTGGAGTCAATCGAGTAAACCACTTCTGAACTGCCTCCATGGCAAATACATCCCTCCTACAGTCAGGAAACCAAGACTGCACACAGGACTCAGTTGTGATCTCACACCTCCCTCCCTTTATAATCCATTGTTTTAGAAATAAATGCCAAAGTTGCACTTGCCTTTCTCATTATCTGCTGTACCTACATCTGAGTATTCTGTAGTATGGACGCGGACAGTCAGATCCCTCTGTACCTAATCATTCTGAAGTCTCTCTCCATTTGGATAATAATTTTCCTTTCGGCTACACTGATCCCAACGGATACACTCATACTTTTCGTTGTTCAGTTTCTTCTGTCAAATGTTGCCCCAACCTATCCATATACATTTTCTAATTTCTTGCATCTTCATTGCAATTTCTCACCTGAGTTAGTTTCATCTGTTAATTTGGTTATAACATGTTCTATCCTCTCAACTATTTAAGACTATAGATTGTAAATAGTTGGGGCCTGGAGACCAAGACACATGGTTTCCTAAAAGTTGAATTTTGCCATAATAACCATATTTTTCCATCTCACTGCATTGTGTTGCCTCACCAAGCCTCTATCCAAGCTGATAAATTGCTTTTAATAATAAATGATCTTATTCTGCAGATTAATCAATTGTGCAGTTATTCACTGCCTTCTGGAAGTCCAAATATTTCATCTCTCGGATCCCCATGATCCAAATCATGTTGATTCTGATGGATTGTGGTTTGACTTTTCAAATTTCTTGTCATTAATTCCTGAATAATCGACTTTAACAATATTTCTTAAATTTCAACATTTTTCTGACTACTCTATATTCCATCGTGACGGTGATCATTCTAAATTCTTCCCTCTCTATAATCTCTTTGTTTGCTCCAATCCTGTATAATTGGCACATGTGGGAAATGCCCTGCTCTGATTGCTCTGTAAGAGGTCGGAGTCGCTGAATGGACTCATTCTCTTCCTTGTGCACAAAGTCGGTGGGCTGATGTCTTTCTGGTGTTCCACATCACCATCTCGATGGACTGCCTTTCCTCCTCCTGTTGATGCATAAGAGTCGTGAGGGCTTATGCAATATTCCTGTTGCTGTGTAACAGTTTGAGGGGCTGAAAAAAACTTCTCATATTCCTCCATCTCAGGCTGGAGATACTGAACGGTCTTTCCTGCATCACTGATATAGGACTGAGGGAATGATTGGCCTTCTTCTGTTCCCATACATGAGACACGTGAGGTAAACTTCTTCCTCCTTTCCCATAAGAAATCTTATAGTTTGCATCCTTCTCCAATTCCCGTGCAACAGGCTCGATGGGATTGAATATCCTCCTGGTATCCCAATGCACCAATCTCCAGTCCCTGTGTGACCTCTTCCAGTTCCTATGTTACAGACTTGAGGAGGCTGAATAAACTGATCCTATTGCTGCATAACAGGGTACTGCACTGCATGGTCTGTTCTGGGCCCTGTGTTATCGACCCGCGGAGCTGACTGGCCTCCTCCCATAACTGTATATCAGTCTCCAGGGGCTGAATAGCCTCTTCCAGTACTGGTGTAACAGGGTCAATGTCATACGAGACACTACCTCCTAATAAATGACAGAAGCTGCTGAATGAGAGAGTGCCCCTACTCTGAAGCACTCTCGTCTCCATATCTGACTTATAGAGACGAACCATTAATGAACATAGAACATAGAACATAGAACAATACAGCACAGAACAGGCCCTTCGGCCCACGATGTTGTGCCGAACTTCTAACCTAGATTCAGCACCCATCCATGTACCTATCCAAATGCCGCTTAAAGGTCGCCAATTATTCTGACTCTACCACTCCCACGGGCAGAACATTCCATGCCCCCACCACTCTCTGGGTAAAGAACCCACCCCTGACATCTCCCCTATACCTTCTACCCTTCACCTTAAATTTATGTCCCCTTGTAACACTCTGTTGTACCCGGGGGAAAAGTTTCTGACTGTCTACTCTATCTATTCCTCTGATCATCTTATAAACCTCTATCAAGTCACCCCTCATCCTTCGCCGTTCCAACGAGAAAAGGCCGAGAACTCTCAACCGATCCTGGTACGACCTACTCTCCATTCCAGGCAACATCCTGGTAAATCTTCTCTGCACCCTCTCCAAAGCTTCCACATCTTTCCTAAAGTGAGGCGACCAGAACTGCACACAGTACTCCAACTGTGGCCTAACCAAAGTCCTGTACAGCTGCAACATCACTTCACGACTCTTGAATTCAATCCCTCTGCTAATGAACGATAATACTCCATAGGCCTTCTTACAAACTCTATCCATCTGAGTGGCAACTTTCAAAGATCTATGTACATAGACCCCAAGATCCCTCTGTTCCTCCACCTGACTAAGAACCCTACCATTAACCCTGTATTCCGCATTCTTATTTGTTCTTCCAAAATGGACAACCTCACACTTGCCAGGGTTGAACTCCATCTGCCACTCCTCAGCCCAGCTCTGCATCATATCTAAGTCCCTCTGCAGCCGACAACAGCCCTCCTCACTGTCCACAACTCCACCTATCTTCGTATCATCTGCAAATTTACTGACCAACCCTTCGACTCCCTCATCAAAGTCATTAATAAAAATTACAAACAGCAGAGGACCCAGAACTGATCCCTGCGGAACTCCACTTGTAACTGGGCTCCAGGCTGAATATTTACCATCTATCACCACTCTCTGCCTTCGACCGGTTAGCCAGTTTTCTATCCAATTGGCCAAATTTCCCTCTATCCCATGCCTCCTGACTTTCCACATAAGCCTACCATGGGGAACCTTATCAAATGCCTTACTAAAATCCATGTACACTACATCCACTGCTCTACCCTCATCCACATGCTTGGTCACCTCCTCGAAGAATTCAATAAGACTTGTAAGGCAAGACCTACCCTTCACAAATCCGTGCTGGCTGTCCCTAATCAAGCAGTATCTTTCCAGATACTCGTAAATCCTATCCCTCAGTACCCTTTCCATTACTTTGCCTACCACAGAAGTAAGACTAACTGGCCTGTAATTCCCGGGGTTATCCCTATTCCCTTTTTTGAACAGGGGCACAACATTCGCTACTCTCCAGTCCCCTGGTACCACCCCCGTTGCCAGTGAAGACGAGAAGATCATTGCCAACGGTACTGCAATTTCCTCTCTTGCTTCCCACATAATCCTAGGATATATCCCGTCAGGCCCGGGGGACTTGTCTATCCTCAAGTTCTTCAAAATGTCCAACACATCTTCCTTCCTAACAGGTATCTCTTCTAGCTTATCAGTCCGTTTCAAACTCTCCTCCTCAACAATACGGTCCCTCTCGTTCGTAAATACTGAAGAGAAGTACTTGTTCAAGACCTCTCCTATCTCTTCCGACTCAATACACAGTCTCCCACTACTGTCCTTGATCGGACCTACCCTCGTTCTCGTCATTCTCAGGTTTCTCACATTCGCATAGAATGCCTTGGGGTTATCCTTGATCCAATCCGCCAAGGACTTTTCATGCCCTCTCTTAGCTCTCCTAATCCCTTTCTTCAGGTCCCTTCTGGCTATCCTGTATCCCTCCACTGCTCTGTCTGAACCCTGTTTTCCCAACCTTATGTAAGCCTCCTTCTTCCTCTTTACTAGACATTCAACCTCCCTCGTCAACCAAGGCTCCCTCACACGACCATTTCTTTCCTGCCTGATCGGTACATACATATCAAGGACACGTCGTATCTGCTCCTTGAAAAAGTTCCACATTTCCACCACATCCTTCCCTGACAGCCTATGCTCCCAACGTATGCTCCTCAAATCCTGTCTTACAGCATCGTAATTTCCCTTCCCCCAATTGTAAAATCTTCCTTGTTGTGCGCACCTATCTCTCTCCATAACCAAGGTGAAAGTCACAGAATTGTGGTCACCATCACCAAAATGTTCACCCACTAACAAGCCCACCACTTGTCCCGGTTCATTACCGAGTACCAAATCCAATATGGCCTCCCCTCCGGTTGGACACTCTACAGACTGCGTTAGAAAAGCTTCCTGGACACACTGCACAAACACCGCCCCATCCAATCTACTTGATCTAAAGAGCTTCCAATCAATATGTGGGAAGTTGAAGTCGCCCATGACTACGACCCTGTGGCTTCTGCACCTTTCCAAAATCTGTTTCCCAATCTGTTTCTCCACATCTCTGCTGTTATTGGGGGGCCTATAATAAACACCCAACAAGGTGACTGCACCTTTCCTATTTCTGACTTCAGCCCATACTACCTCCAGAGGCAGATCCCCCTCAAACTTCCTTTCTGCAGCCGTTATACCATTTCTAATTAGCAATGCCACCCCCCCTCCTTTTTTACCACCCTCCCTAATCTTACTGAAACATCTGTAACCAGGAACCTCCAATAGCCATTCCTGTCCCTCATCTATCCATGTTTCCGTGATGGCCACAACATCGTAGTTCCAGGTACCGATCCACGCCTTAAGTTCACCCACCTTATTTCTGATACTCCTTGCGTTGAAGTATACGCACTTGAGCCCATCTCTGTGTCCGCAAGTAGTCCCTGTCAGTGCTACCTTCTCCACAGCCTCCCTACAGTCTTTGGCATCCTGACACACAGCTAGCTTACTTGCTGGACGACAAGTCCGGATCCCATCCCCCTGCAAAATTAGTTTAAACCCCCCCGAAGAGTGCTAGCAAACCTACCCCCCAGGATATTTGTGCCCTTCTGGTTCAGGTGCAACCCGTCCTGTTTATACAGGTCCCACCTTCCCCAGAATGCAGTCCAATTGAACAAATATCTGAAGCCCTCCCTCCTACACCATCCTTGCAGCCACGTGTTCAACTGCACTCTCTCCCTATTCTTTGCCTCTCTGTCACGTGGCACCGGCAACAACCCAGAGATGACGACTCTGTCTGTCCTAGCTTTTAGCTTCCAGCCTAACTCCTTGAGCTCTTGAATGACCTCCTCACCCCTCTTCCTACCTATGTCGTTGGTGCCAATGTGTACCACGACTTCTGGCTGCACACCCTCCCCCTTAAGGATTCTGAAGACACGGTCCGAGACGTCTCGGACCCTAGCACCCGGGAGGCAACAAACCATCCGAGAGTCTCGCCCATGTCCACAGAACCGCCTGTCCGTCCCTCTAACTAGAGAGTCCCCTATAACTAGCGCTCTTCTCTTCTCCCCCTTTCCCTTCTGAGTCTCAGAGCCACAGAACCGTTCACTGCAGCTTACACCTGCAAGGCTGTCCCCCCCAACAGTTTCCAAAGCTGTATACTTATTTTTTAGGGGAACGACCACAGGGGAACCCTGCACTGCCTGCTTCTTCCCCTTCCCACCTCTAACTGTTACCCAGCTACCTCTGTTCTCCGGCGTAACTATGTCCCTGTAGCTTCTATCGATCACCCTCTCAGTCTCTCGAATAATCCTCAGCTCATCCAGCTCCAGTTCCAGTTCCCTAACTCGTTCGGTGAGGATCAGGATCTGACTGCATTTCCTGCAGACGAAGTCGGCAGGAATAGCGGTGGTCACCCCTACCTCAAACATCCTGCAGGAGGAACATTCCACCGCCTGCGCTGCCATGACTGTACACTTTGTCTCCAAAAACAAGAACACTGAGTCAATAACCTGTGGACTTTAAAGTTAGGTTAGAGGAGGAGGGTGGGAGGGAGGCTTACGAAAGTAGGACCTGGGGTCTAGAACACACCCACTCAAATACTAATCACTTACCTTCCCGCCCAGCTATGAAGCTGAATGTAACAAAAGAGGTCCCTCCCAGATACCTCATATTCCTGGCTCAGCTGCTCAAAATTCATCATGACCTCCACGTCAAAAACTTCTCCCAAACAGGAAACTCCTCTGGACTCCCAGGGCCTAATGCCAGAATCCATCAATCCCGACTGGAATCCTACCAATCCTACAATGGGAGTGAAAGCCGAAGTTTTTGTTTTGTAAAGTGCCCTCAAATTGTCCCATCATTCTCCATGCTTTCA
This sequence comes from Chiloscyllium punctatum, assembly GCF_047496795.1. Taxonomy (NCBI): domain Eukaryota; kingdom Metazoa; phylum Chordata; class Chondrichthyes; order Orectolobiformes; family Hemiscylliidae; genus Chiloscyllium; species Chiloscyllium punctatum. Next base: position 60,623 of record NW_027309996.1, on the reverse strand, counting down.
CTGTGTTAAGGACAATCGGTTTCTGCAATTCTCCATAACAGTCCTCATCTTGTCCATGAACAACAGATTAATGAGGGGACAATTTGTCTAGAAGGCCTCGATATCAGCCAAATTGACCATGGGTCTTGACATGGGTGGAAGGTATAGGGGAGATGTCAGGGGTGGGTTCTTTACCCAGAGAGTGGTGGGGGCATGGAATGCGCTGCCCGAGGGAGTGGTAGAGTCAGATTCATTGGCGACCTTTAAGCGGCATTTGGATAGGTACATGGATGGGTGCTTAATCTAGGATAGAAGTTCGGCACAACATCGTGGGCCGAAGGGCCTGTTCTGTGCTGTATTGTTCTATGTTCTATGTTCTAAGCCCCATCAGCCTAAGCAAGGAACTTAGTTGGTATTTCTTAAACTATGGAAAATTGACACGCCCCCATTCACTGTGGAAGCTGCCATTTGTCCAGCTTAACAGGAGGCCATCCGTGACGCAAGATGAAAGATCAACCCAACGTTTAAGCCTCCGTAGCGCCTGCCTGGGCAGCGTCAAAGGGAGAATTGGCATGGGGTATCATAAACAAGGAAGGACATTCATTGTCACCAGAGCTAACCCAAACAGCATATTGTAAGATTATGTCTTACCTTCTCTCGCAACTGCACGAAGTTAGCTTTATATAATTGATCGAAGGCTTGGATGATAAATATACCTAAACCTCCTTGTGACCAACTGGAAGGGAATCAGATTCCATCCCAAGGTCGGGTAACCCAATAAGACCCCCAAAAGGGATGGCCTCTGATTTCATAAAATTTATTTTATACCCTGAGAAAGATCCAAATGAATTAATCATTCGTATTAAACAGGACACAGATATCATTGGGTTAGTTAGAAAGAGAGGAACGCCATCTGCTTAAAGGGTGATTTATTCCTTCTTGGTCCTACCCCCATGGCTGTGATATTGGCGTGCCTCCGGATGCCAACGGCTCAATCATTAATGTAAATGGTAACAGTGAAAGAGGGCAACTTTGTTGGCTGCCACTGTCAATAATAAGATTATCAGACCTTATGCGATTAGTGAAATTCGCTGCTTTCAGGTCACTATCTAACACTGCCAACCACCTGGCGAAGACCCCTCCAAGACCAAACCATTCAAGGACATAAAAGTTGCACATTCACTTCATCCAGTTAACTGCTTTCTCTGCATCCAGAGAGACTACCGAGCCTGGAATCGAACCTTGCTGGCACACTGGAACCATATTTACCACTCTTCTAATATTATCAGAGGACCTACGGCCCCTAATAAAAATCGTCCTCTTTATCAATGGACCTTCAAAGCCAGCATTTTCGACAAAATGTTAAAGTCCACGTTTACTAATGAAATAGGCACATACAAAGTGCAATCCTCTGGGACTTACTCTCTCTTGAGAATAAGATGAATATTTCCTTCTCTCAGAGAGGATGGGAGGCAGTCCTGACTGTACAATAATTGTACATATCCAACACTGGCCCAGCCAGCATGTCTATGAACTCCTTCTAAGTTACAGTCGGTCTGACAAAATATGGTGTATCAGCTCTCTTCAGCCGAGCCTCAAGCATACGCTGCTGCTCTCCCTTCTGCCGCTTCTGAGTCACTGAGTAAGAAATAATCAAACCCCTTGAATATGCCTTGGCAGTCTCCCAGAGCACTGTCGGATTACTGGCCGTACACAAGTTCATGTTCCAAAAACATTCAAATTCCCCCGAAAAATACTCAGTGAATTTGCTATCCTTCAGGAGGAAAGGATCCACGTGCCAGTCCCGTGAGCTTGTCCCATCGCCACTATCCTTGACCTCCATGTACAGTGCCACATGATCAGAAATGGTTCCCAATTCTAAAGGACAGCATCGAATTTAAAAAGAAAAATAGGCAAACAACATGCCAATCCTAGTAAATCATTTATGTGGGTTAGAGAAAAATGGTGAAGTCCCTATCTTCAGGGTGAAGACATCTCACACATCGACCAATCCAGCTACCTGTTCAGGTCCAACAGATGTGGCAGGGAAATATCTCCGATACCCCTCGACATACTATCCACCTCCGGGTCCACACGTCAGTTAAAGTTTCCCCTTAATTGTACGACCCAAGAAGTTACCAGCACCTGTTTTTCTCTATCGTGCTGGAGTTGCACAAGGACCAGACAGGGATGCTAGTCCGATCCGGGCCTGCACACTGCGACCCGGTGGGTCTGCTCGAGCCGCACCCAGTCTGCCCTGACTTCCAGTTTCAAAAATTGTGTGAGCCATTGTTCCAAGACGCTGACGAGCTGGCTTTCTTGTTCTGTTCCGGGAGCCTGACCAAGTTGATGTTCTTCTGACGGCTCCAATTTTCGGGGTCCTTGACTTGCACTACTAAGGACTGTACCTACCATTCTAGGGCTTGGACCCGACCCGCTGAGGATTCTGCCATGGTTTCCAAAGCCGCAGACCACTCTTCTACCTCCACGACATGTGACCCGAGACGCTGGATCTCCTGGTCATACTTCTGCAGCTTGGCTGAGATCAGTTCCAGCATGGTTCAGGTCTCCTCCATTGCTGAATAACCAGGGTAAAATTAGGATCCATTTCGAAACCATGGGGGTAATCATTATATGAAACTGGGGAACATTGATAGACTGTAACACGAGAGCTTCACATCTGTTTTAGTTGGGAGAAGGAAGATGCAGGTACAGAATTCAAGAAGATGGACTGGGAAGCTCTCGAACAGATTGATATAGGATGCAAGTTGGGATTGATGGTTTTGGATAATGTAAAGTCCAGATGAGTTGTATCGCAGGATGCTGTTGGAGACAGGAGAGGAAATGTCCTGACCTAAATGTTTTAGTCGAATCTGACCACATAAGGGAGGTGCTAGAGGACTGGAGAACAGCTATGTGGTCCCAAGGTACTGGAAAGGTGGTAGAAATAGACCAGTGTCTCGTGGTGTACCACAGCGAGCAGTGCAGTGTATCAAATTATTTGTGGTATTCATAAATGATGTAAATGTGAATGTGGAGGGGGTGGTGGGGGTTGGGGGCTAAGCATAATAAGTAATTTTGTGTTTGTCACAAAGATTGGCCAGGTGGTTGGCAGTGAGGAAGAAGGCCTTATGTTACAGGAAGATACAGATAGAATGGTCACATGGTCAGATCAATGGCAGATGGAATGGAACCCTGATAAATATGAGGTGATGCACTTTGTAAGAAGTAACCAGACAGGCGGGAATTAAATGAATAGCAGAACACTAGGTATGTCAGAGGTGTTTCTCCACATATCCATGAATGTGAATGGACAGTGTAATAGCCAGTTAAGAAATCACATGGAACTGTAGGCATAGTGTTTGTTCATCGAGGCGACATAATATGAGTTAAACATGCCATTGGTTAGGCCATAGATCGATTAATGTGTGCTGTTCTGGCAGCCACATTACAGCAAGTGTTTTGGTTTCTCAGTATCATCAGAAAGTATTGGGGTCTCCACAGAGTTGGAAGCTTCAGTGGAAGTCTCCTGGCTGCGACTCTCTCTAAATTTTCACTTGATTTGTTTTCCCTCCTCGATTGGAGAACTGCATCTGAGAATCTGTGTCTGATCTTTTCTTTTTGCCAAGTACATGTATCAGAACATTTAATTATTAATAGAGTCTAGGCCAACGCCTTCAAATATTTTTGAGAAGCTCTGCTGTCATCCATAACACGTGAATCCTTCTCTTCCTGTCTAATTGGTTGGAGGCATTAAATGGGCTATCTCTACACTTCTCCAATAATTGCATTGAGCTGAATGGCTTCCTCATATTCCTGTGAAGCTAGCGTGAGGTGCTGAATAATCTCCTCCTTTTAACTGCGGAAATGTGCAGTGTGCAGCAGCACCTTTGAAAGAATGTTACCAATACTTCCAACAGCACAAGCCTGAATATTGTCCAGGTCTTGCAGCACATGGACACAGACTAGTTCAGGATCTGAAGGGGGACATTTTTCCTGAATATTGTGTGATCTTCAGTGAACACCCCCAATTCTAATCTTATGGTGTGGGCAAGATATTTATGAAGCAGCTCAGATGTTTGTGCTGAGGAAGGTACCTTGAGGATCTTTTACTGACAAGTCCTGGACTGCATGGAGTTTTTGTACACAAACCACAATCATTGTGCGTTATGTTTTAAATCACTCTAAACAGGGAAGTTTACAACTCATTCCCATTAAGTGCAATCCTGCTCAGGCTCCTTGAGATCGTCCTTAGATAAATGATGCCTTGATATCAGGGCCGGTCACTCTACCCTGAGCCCTTGTGTTCACGTCTTTTGCTCATATCAATAGGCCACAGTGTGGGGCAGGGAGCGCTTTTTGACCAGTCAGAGTTGAGGGTTCTGACACGATTTGGACACGAAAGAGAATATTAGACCTTATGATGTTATTGTGGGAGAAGACCTGCTTGTGGGAGGGGCGGAGGGGGTTGGGTGGCGTGTGGATGAATGACATATCCCTGTTTGTGGCCTTCTCACGTTCTATTAATGGGAAGTAGAGGCTGTTATTTTCCTGGAAGCTCTGTTGTTGAATATTACCAGATTGTCTGGACCATCTCTGGGTGAGGAATGGGGGCTGTATTCACAGTGAAACTGGGTCTGCAACTCGACCAACAAACAAAGCACAGTTTGCAGAAAGGGAAAGCTCAGTTAGGAGTGATGAGGACCCTCTTTCATACCCCAGCCTGGGTTTTCCAATTACACATTCCAAACCAGACCAAACTGGGTTTGACAGTTTTGATGGGCTGAATGGTCTCCGCTGTTTCTGTGATAGGAGTAAGTAGCCTCTAATTGCTCCTGTCTAGCAGGTTTATGGGCTGAAGGGAACACAGAAACATGGGACTGACGAGCAGGAGTGCGTCATTGGACACTTTGAGAGTTCTCTTCCAGGGACTAAGATTGTGGCTGATCAAGTTGTGGTCTCAGCTCCACTTTCCTGTCTGTGTTCTAATATCCAAGAATCACTTCTCTGTCCAATATTTAACTAACTCAGCGTTGAAGAAATAGAAACAAAGAGACATCTCAAACTTGTGGGGAAGAGAATTCCCACTTGAAATGCCTGTTCAGAATTTCTGCTCATCCCTCTTATAGAGTCATAAAGCATGTAAATGTGTAAGTGCTGACCAGAGATCCCATTATGATCGAGTCTGATTTGAGACTATTTGTCTCATATTCCTCTCAACCTCCTTATTCAAATACCCATCAAGATGCCAGACACCACCACTTCCTCTGGGAGATAATTCGATATGGACACCTCCCTCTGTATGAAAACATTGCATCAAAGTTCTCTCTAAAATAGTTCCCCTCGTACCTTAAAACAGGCCTCCAGATGAAAAGCAATCCTCTACCAACCTCTGTCTCCTCCCTTCAATCTAATTTTGTATTCAATTGGCTTGGGTGCGCTGGTTCCCATGTAACTTAAACTTACTAAGTTGCCTAATGTGCAGAATCTTGTTGAACAACTTGTTCCAGGTTACATGAAAAACATTTACAACATTGCCTTCATCAATTTACTTTGTCACCACTTTAACAAACTCAGTCAAATTTGTACAACGCGATTTCTCATGCAAAAAGCCATGGTGACTATCCCCAATCAATCCTTGCCTTTGTAAATGCATGCAATTGGCTATCCCTCAGAATCCCCTCCAACAACTCACCCACCACTGATGTCAGGCTCACTGGTCCAGAGTTCCTTGGGTTGTTGGGTAACGTTTTATTTTCTACTGCCACTCTTCCATTGATCACAGCAAATTATTGGTGTAGCCCGGTTGATGATATGGCCAATGTTATAGGTCTCACATGAGGTCAGGGTCATCCTCGGAAGAGGTCAGGTTGATTTCCTTCATTTGTTAAAATAACAAATTCATGACAAAAACAAAGTTTCTCAAACTATGATGGAAAGGTAAATGTCAAACTGAATAGAAATAAAAAAAGTTCATTGATATTTCCATTTCTGAAAATACTGAGGAGCACAAACATACACAGACACACACAGATACATACACAGACAAGCACACTCAGACACACCCAAACACACACACAGACACACTCAAACACACAAAAACACAGACAGAAAAACACGGACACACACACACACACACACAGACACATACACATACATGTATACGCACACAGAGAGACAAATTCATGTACCGTAGAAAGTAAAACATTACAGCAGAATAAAAGGCTATTCGGCCCATCCAGTCTACTGAGCTACTGATCATGGCTAACATGCTGTTCAAGTCAATTCTCCTGCCTTCTCACAACAAGACTTGATCCCATCATTAAGCATAACTTATCTAGTTATATCCTAAAGATGCTAATGTGTCTGTGTGTCCATGTGGGTCTGTGTGCATATGTTGTCTCTGTGTGTGTCCCAGTGTCCTACTCTGTGCTCCATGTTGGAGATTGTGGTTTTAGTAGTTCTGTGGCACATCTTTGTAACTTGCTCTGTGCTTATCCATTGACCGCCTGTGTTAATCACTCTCTGCTGCTCATGTGCTCAGTAACATGAGGAATCTCCACAACTGTTAGTGATTCAGACAAGGCTACTCACTTGCATTTCACTGACATTTGACTTAACTCTAGTTTTTGTACGTTCATGGAAGTGCTGGGGATGGTTTCCTGGAGGCTATGTATTAAACTGCTGTGTAAATTCAGGAAGACCAGAGACTTTGGTGACCCAATTCTGGATGAAACATGGTAACTGTTGTTACAGTATCTGGATCTGCAACATGAACAACAAATGGAGCAGAGGCTGCAGAGAGGGGAATCTCTGTAAAATGGAATGAGAGAATCACAATCAGATCAGTCATGGTTTTGAAGAATTTTGGAGCAGGATTGAATGCTCGCTTATGCAACTTATTCAGATATTTCTGTTAGTAACAAGCCAATTTCCCTTTTCTCCCAGTGTCCCAGACTGATGGGTAGTGAGTCACCTCCTCCTGTTCCTAGGGAACAGAAATCTGGGGCCTCACTAGCCTGCAGATTTCCCTGTATCCCAGTCTCGAATAGTTGAGTGACTGCCTCCTGTTCCTGTTTCACAGTCTCGAGCAGTTGAGTGACTACCTCCTGTCCCTGTGTCCCAGAATCGAGCAGTTGAGTGACTACATCCTGTTTCTCCCTGTTCCTGAGCAGCAGTTTCAATGCTCTGAAAGATGTCACAAGGTTAATAAAGGACTTGATAACAGGGAATTTCAAACTTGGAGCAGCATTAGACAAAGGCATCTAGAAACTTCTCCACCAAACATTTTATGCAGCTCGTCTGTTATTTTATTCCTGCCTCCTTTTATACACAGGGTGAAACATATACAACAGTGCAGTATTCTGACAATACTCCAAACATACAGGGAAGACAGATTAAAAAGATTAGAAGATTTATAGTCTATCCCTCAGCAATCCTCATCCATTCCATCCAAACCGAGGCTGCCTAAATCTTTAAACCGTATATTGTAATGAATTAGTAGAGTAAATGTCACACTTTAATACTACGGTCACTGACTACAGCCCTGCACATTTCACAAGATCTTCACCAGAAAGCACGCGAGCTGACTGACCACGTGATGCCGATGCGGAATTCCAGTTCTCTCCAAGATGTTCCCCTTCCGGTTTGAAATTAATTTTCTTCTAAATGTAGACTACAAGTCCCATATTTAGGCTCAGTTTCAAGGCTTGCAGAGTGGATTATATTCCTGCTTTAGCTGAACACAGTGAGGGTGCATTTGGCAAACAGAGGGATCCTGAGGCTGGGATTGACTGTTCAGCTGGTGCCAGAGACAGACTCCCATAACAGTGAACGGAAGCTCGCTTTATAAAGAAAGGGGCACAATTCACGAATTGTGTTGCAGCGAAATTGCGTTTAATAAACACACCTTTATTGGATAACTGCCTGAATATTGAATGGAGGATCAAAATAGATGAACCAACGCGAATACAGTAGTTCCTATTTTATATATTCCGATGTTTAACCATACGAAAGGATTCGAACACTGTGTGGGGAAAACTGAATTGAGGAGATTTTCACCATGAACTAGAATGGAGGATGCTCAGTGTGTTGAATGACCTACTCTTTTCCCGTAGTTTCTGTGCAGTCTGTGGGAAAGCTCTGTAAATCCTGCCAACTGCTCTCAGATGTTAGAAAGGAGGTCTCTGCAGAGTCAACACGGTAGTGTTTCCCGTTCCACTCCTGACGCTGGTGCCAGGTGATCTGTCCGGCTTTATCCTTTAAGAACCCGGAACAGTTTGATACAATAGAGTGTCTTGCTTGCCCGTTTCAGAGACCATTGAAGAGTGTATCACATGTCTGTGTGTCTGGAGTCACGTTTAGGCCAGACCAGGAAAGCACAGGAGATTTACTTCCTGAAAGTACATTGAGGAAGGAAATTGGTGTTTACAATCGACATTGGCTTCAAGGTCACTGTTAATGACTCGAGGTTTTACATCTCGATATTTTATTAATTATAACGTCCACTAGCTGCCAGACATTAGCCTGGTCTGGATTAGTAATCCAGTGATAGTTCCACAACAGCACCATCTCCACATGGGGACATATCGGAAACCTCACTGAGCAGGTTATTTCTGTGCTGCTTGACCGCTCTGTCAAATAGAACTCCCACCAATGTGACTATCGTGACAGGTCTCAGGGCGTGGTAAATGGTCAGACTGTAGTAATTACCTTGTTATGGGATTGGACATAGCTGAGTAAATTTTCCACATTGCCAGGGAGATGTCAGAGTTGGAGCTGGAAGGAAACAGCTTCCCCAGGGCTACGGCTTGTTGTGCAGCACAACTGTTCCGTCCCATTGCAGGAATGGTGTTGGGGTCCATTGCCTTTGTCGTATTTACTGTGTTCAGCTGTTTCTTCATGTCACATACAACAAATCAGATCAATTAAAGACTGGCATCTGTGATTCTGCGGGTAGCATGCCGGGGGCGGGGGGGGGGAGTCATCAATTCAACACTTCTGGCTGAGGACAGTGCAGATAATACAACTATGTCATTTACACTGATGTACAGGGCTGTCCTGTGATTGAGGATGGCGATATTTGTGGAGTCCTCTACTCAGTTGGTTGTTTAATAGTCCATCGACAATTATGTCTGGATGTGACAGTACTGCAGTGCTTCACTCTGATCTATCAGTGTTGAGATCATTTCGCCCTCTGTATCAGATGTTAGTCCTACTGTTTCGAATGCAAACAGTCAAGTGCGGTAGCTTTAATGGATTGTCATCAGGTTTAGGTACACATGGTTCCGACCATATCATGTTCAGCCACACTTGTCGCTGAACCATAGATCAGCTTGATGGTAATGGTAGGCTGAGAGATTATCCTGGGGAAAATGTTACAGATTGTCGTTGAATACAATTCTGCTGCTGCTGTGATTCTACATGAATGCCCACTTTGTGCTCCAATATGTTCAATTCAATTCTACTGACTATCCACCAGTTCATAACAAGACCCACTCATCCATCAGCCCTGTACTCAATGTCTTAAACTGGTTTCTGATGTGGTAACACTTCCATTTTCCTATTCTCATTCTGCTCTCCCTGGTGTCACGCCTCCAGTTTGTTACTTTACTCAAACCCCTTCACATACACATCAGAATTTTTTTTCATTTCCCCCAATGCCATCTTCTGTGTTTGATGTGAATGTCTTCCCCTCTGTTTCTCTCCCTGACCATGATTAAGAGCTCTGCAGTGTCAGAGATGCCAGCCTTATGTAGTTTCAGATCAAGAAATTTGTGAACCTTGCATTATTGGTCACTTCCCAGTGCACGGCGCTCCGTGTCAGGCAAGGTGTTTGAGCAGCTTTAACACACGTCTGCGGAACTTGTTCAAAAACAGAAATTGCTAACGAAACTCAGCAGGTCTGGCAGCATCTCGTGCAGTGAAAGCAGAGTTAATCTTTCAGGGACAGTGAACCTTCTACAAAGCTTCCATTTTCTCCAGCATTTTTTGCATTTTCATTTTCAGTATCCATAATTATTTGTTTAATTGAAAATTTGTTCTGAGCCTATTCATTTCTAGTGAAACTCAACAGGTCTGGTATCATCTACAGAGACAGAGAAACAGAGTTAGCGTTTCAAGTCCAGTATGACCCTTCTTCAGAACTGAAAAGGATTGGAAAATGAGCTTTATAAACCATTGACAGATGTGGGGAGGGGGTTGATTTGGTAAAAGAGGGTGCGGCAAAAGATAAACATGCTTTTAGTCATGAAGAACGAGAAGATCATGTGAAGTAGCCTAATAATTAAAATGTGAATGGGGAAAAGGGGTTCTCTCTACTGATTGAACGATAAAGAAGATACAACCACACAAGGTCATAGGGAGGCCAGGAGGGAGAATGTACGGAAACTGCAGAAAAGTTCTAATGGGGTCAGACTGTGAAGTTGTGAAATTGTACATTAACTCCTACAGTATTTAATTTACGAAAGTGTAAAGTGAGTTGTTACTCGAGCTTGGGTTGTGCTTCCTAGGTACATTGCAGCAGCCCAGGGCCGAAATGTTAGCATGAGAGCAAGGTAGGCTATTGAAACGGGTAGCAATGAGAAGATCAGGGTTATTTCTACTGACAGAGTGGGAGTGTTCCTCAAAGCTATCTCAGTTTGGTCTCGCCAATATAGAGAGACTGCATTGTGAGCAGCAATGATAGGAGACCAGATTGAAAGGTTACAGGTGAAATGCTGCTTCACCTGGAAGGTAAGTTTGGTTCCTTAGACAGTGAGGAGGGAAGAAGTGAATGAGCAAGTGTTGCAGCTTCTGCAATTGCATGGGAAGGTGCCATGGGGGAGCAGGGAAGTGTTCTGGGTGATGGAGGGGACAGAGAGGGAACGGTTCCTGCGAAATACTGACAGTGGGCGGGTGGTGAAGTTGTGTTTGATAGTGCTATCCTGCTGGAGATGGTGGAAAAGGCGTAAGATGATTATGTGAATGTGGATTCAAGTGCAGGAAGAAGTATGGACAAGGAGGAATCTATCATTGTTCTGGGACAGAGGGAGCGGATTGAGGGCAACAGCGTGGAGAATGGGACAGTGGCAGCTGAAGGCCCTGTCCACCAGAGTTAGGGGATTTCTGGTTTGAAGGAAAATGAGGTCACGTCAGACACAGCTCACAGGAATGTAGCATCATCAAACAGAAATAACAGAGATGGAGAAACTTGGAGAATGGAGTCAGCCTCCGCTGATGATGTGTTCAGCCACATGCAGAAGTTCTCCTTGAATGATTGAAAAGAACCAGGCATCTAAATTGAGGATTTCTGCCTGTCATCTGGTCTGAAGTGAAATGTGAAAATAGACCCAGAGGAAGGTCAGTGAGTCTACGTGAGCAGACATTCAAGCAGATATCCCAAACCGCTCAGTAATTATTGTTTCTGTTCAAAAAGAAGAACTCGATAAGTAGGTGAACCACCCATGGTTGACAAAAGCTGTCAAGAATACTATTGATGGGCATTAGTGGAGGGCCAGATTTATAATGTTTATTTCAGGGACCATAAGCTGATGTTAGGCATGAATTTCAGCTGTGCTTCCTGATTTACCCCGCAGAAAACCCTGCCATTGCTGCTCCATCCTCTTCCCTGCTCATCTCCCCTTCCTGATTCCAGGTTTTTCCTCTAAAATTACAGAGTACATTCGCTCACATTATGTTCCCTACCCATTTCACCTGAAGCCCTTTGATCAAGCCTACCTTCTCTGCAGTAGCCTCAAGCTGCGTTTTGTGCTGTCACTTTGCTCTTGTCTCAGTGTGGCTAGGCCTCACCATTCATGCTGTTTTACACCTCCTCCTCACATCTCATTCTGAAAAGTTTCCTTCTTGGCGTAAACCTTAATGAAAACACCTCTCCCCGTTTGCACTGAATTCACACTATGATCCAAATTTCAAAAAGTATACTCAGCCTTCATCTCACTCTGCTAAAGGTCGACGCTGACCGTGTGGTACAAGAATTCCCCTTCTTATATGGTTCAGGCCAGAGATGCGCTTTCACTGGAGCGATCATCACACGATTTGGACAAAGCAATTCACGTGTTTGACCTCTTATTGGTACTCGTAACAGCTTCCTCCTGCCTTAACATGGAGTATTGTAACATGGAGAAAAACAACTCACAATATGAAGCTTGGGCTGAGTGTTACTTACCTGTCATTTGAATACTGTTTCAAATTTGCAGTGCTAAACTTTAAATGCTTGTTTGTAAAATAAGTGTCAGATAGAGTGTAGGAGGATGAGGGATGACATTGTAGAAGTTTATAAAATCCTGAGAGGTATGAATAGAGTGACCAGTCAAGGCCTTTTCCACGGGATGGGGAAGTTCAACCACAGAAGACATAAGTTTAAGGTGCTGGAAGAGCACAGCAGTTCAGGCAGCATCAGAGGAGCAGTACAATCGACGTTTCGGGACTGATGAAGGGATTTTGCCCGAAAGGTCGATTTTACTGCTCCTCTAGGTTGCCTGGGCTGCTGTGCTCTTCCAGCACCACTAATCCAGAATCTGGTTTCCAGCATGTGCAGTCATTGTTTTTACCTAGAGGTTTAAGGTGAAAGAGGGAAGATTTGAAATGGACGAAGGATCAATGTTTTCACACAGAGGGTGATGTGTGTATATGGAATAAGTTGTCAGAGGAAGAGTGGGAGATGCAAGTACAGCTCCAACATTTAAAACACATTAAGCCAAACATATGAATGGGAAAGGCTTAGAGGCATATGGACAAAATGCAATTAGATGGGCCTAGTTTAGTTTGGAAAACCTGCTCAGCATGGATAAGCTGGACCAAAGAATCTGTTTGTGCACAATATGACTGTATGAATCTAGAAAGCGAGGAACAGGGAAGAATAGACATGATGTAGTCATTTGGCAAGAAATACAACAAACAAGCAGCACGAACTTTTCCGAGCATTTAAAAAAAGTTCAAGATGAGTGTGTGACCTTAGGTGAAATTAAGTCAGGAAAGTATATCGAGAATAATTGGAGGGTGTGACTGAAGAATTTGCTACAGGGAGCAGACAGATAATTTACACCCATGTTTTATATCTTTCCTTACAAGGGAAGGCACAGTAAGTATTTCAATGATATAAACAAAATGGTAATAGCAGGGAAGTTCCTGAACCTTCTCTAACAAAAGGAACTAGGATTTTTCTAACAGATAAGAGTAAGAGTAGACAGGTCAGCAGGAATTCACAGCTGGTTTTAAAAGAAGTGGTCACAGTCTTGGGGTCATTGCGCCCTCTCTATCAGATGTTAGTTCTGCTGTTTGTTAATGTAAGCAGTAAGCGCGGCAGCTTGAATGGATTGTCATCAGGTTCAGGTGCACATGGTTCTGACCGTGGCATGTTCACCCACACTCATCACTGAACCGGAGACCAGCTTCATGGTGATGGTAGACTGAGACATTGTATGGTGGTTGAATATAATTCTGCTGCTGCTGCTGCTACTACAGCTACTATAATTTGCAGTATCACATGAATGCCCAGTTTGAGCTGCAATATCTGCAATATAATTCTGCTGCCTGTCCTCAATTCGCACGGGGACCCGGTCACCCTTCTACCCTGTACACAGTGCCCTATCTTGATTTCTGATGTGGGAACACTTCCTTTTTTTTTAAAGTTCTCACGATGTTAGAGTATCTTCATGATGCCATGCCTCTAATTTCTATCATTCCTCAAATATATTTAAGGTTTTCACCTGAATCTTTTCCTCTCCACTAATGCCATCTTCTGTTTAGAGCGAATGTGTTTCCCTCTGTTTCTCTCCATGAGCATGATAAAAAGTTCTGTCGTGTCCGTGATGACAGCCTTATGTCGTTTCAGAACTAATGAATTTGTATACCTTGCGTTATCATGCATTTCCCGGTGTATGGCTCTCCATGTTGGACAGGGCGTGTGAGCAGCTTTGACACACATGTTTGAAACTTATTCAAAAACAGAAATTGCTGAAGACACTGACAAGTCTGGCAGCATCTGTGTAGTGAAGCAGATTTAATATTTCGGGTTCTGTGACTGTTCCTCAAAGCATCCAGTAAGTCCACTAATTTTTGTTTTTGTTTCAGATTTCCTGTATCCAGTGATCTTTGCTATATTGAAAATGTGTTCTGTAACTTTGCATTTTTGAATGAACTCAGTTGTTCTGGAAACATCCGCAGAGACAGACAAATAATCCAGTGTAAATCTTCTTCAGAAGTGTAAAGGATTGGAAAGTGAGAATTTTAGTATCTTGGCAGAGGTGGGAAAGAGTGTTTGGAGGCCAAGTGAGAAAGGCAAATGGGCTTTAAATTGTGGTGAAAGAGAAACAGATATATAATGGGTGTAAATTAATGTGTAAATATTAGAAATTGATTTTCTCTGTTGAATGTAACATCAACAAGACACGATCTTAGGGAGCCAAGGAGGGAGAGTGTACGGAAAATGGAGAACAGCCATAATGGGTTCAGGCTGTGAATTTATGGAATTGAATATTAACTCCTACAGACTGTAACGTACCAATATGTAAAGTGAGGTTTTACTCGAGCTTGGGTTGTGCTTCACTGGAACATTGCAGCAGCCTACATTTTCTTAGATTCCCTACAGTGCAGAAACAGGCCCTTCAGCCCAAGAGGTCTATACTGACCCTCCAAACTGCATGTGAACCAAACCCATTCTCTACCCTAATACTATTCATAGACCTTTGACTATTGCACCTAACCTCAACATCCCTGAACACAATCGGAAATTCAGCATGGCCAGTTCACCTAACCAGCACAACGTTGAACTGTGGCAGGAAACTGGAGCACTCGGAGGAAATATAACCCATTTCATGACGCTGTGAGGCAGCAGTGCAAACCACTGTGCCACCGTTCCATCCAGGACCGATATATTATAAGGTCACAAGACAATCCGAGCAGATATGAAGCCATTCGGACCATTAAGTCTGCTCCGCCATTCGATCACAACTGATAGATTTTCAACCTCATTTCCGTGTTTTTTCTCAATAAACTTTGATCCACTTGTCAGGCAAGAACTTCTCTGTGTCTGTTTTAAGTATACAAAATAGAACACAGAACAGGCCCTTTGGACCACGATGTTGTCCCGAGACCTAATCCTAATGTAAAATATAGTAAATTAACCTACGCACCCCTCAACTCACTGCTATCCATGTGCATGTTCAGCAGTCGCTTAAATGTCCCCAATGACTCTGCTTCCACCACCTGTCACAACTCTCTGCATAAAGAACCTACCTCTGACGTCTCCCTTATTCCTTCTTCCTAATATATTCAAAATATGACTTCTCGTACTAGTCAATCCTGCCCTGTGGAAAATTCTCTGGGTATTGACTCTATCTATTCCTCTCATAATTTTGTACACCTCGATCAGCTCTCCTCTCTCCTCCTTGTCTCCAGAGAGAAAGATCCAAGCTTGTTCAAACTTTCTTCATAAAGCAAGCCCTCTAGTCCAGGCATCATCCTGGTAAACCTTCTTTTCACCCTCTCAAAGCCTCTGTATCTTTTCTGTAGTAGGGCGACCACAACTGGACATAATATTCCAAGTGTGATCTCACCAGGGGGTTGTAGGACTGCAGCAAAACTTCACGGCTCTTAAACTCGATCCCCGTGTTAATGAAAGCCAAAACACCATATGCATTCTTGACAGCTTATTCATTTTGATGGCAACTTTGATGGATCTATGCACTTGCGCACCCAGCTCCCTCTGTTCCTCCACACTGCCAAGAATCCTGTATTTAATGCTATATTCAGGATTCGAATTTGACCTTCCAAAATACAACACTTCGCATTTATCCAGGTTGATCTCCGTCTGCCCTTTATCAGCCCAGCTTTGCATCCTGTCTATGTAGTGCTGCAGCCTGCAGTAGCCCTCTATGCTATCGACGACACCTCCAACCTTTGTGTAATCAGCAAATTTACTAATTCTCCCCACAACGTCCTCATCCAAGTCATTTATAAAAACTACAAACAGCAGAGGCCCAAGAACACAGCCCTATGGGGTCCCACTCAACACTGTCCTCCAAGCAGAATGCTTTCCAACTACAACCACTGTCTGCCTTCTGCCAGCCAGCCAATTCTGAATCCAGATAGCCAAATCTCTCTATATCCAATACTTCCTGACTTTATGAATGAACCTTCCATGGGGAACCCTATCAAATGCCTTGCTAAAGTCCACATGCACCACATCCACTGCTCGACCATCATCGACCTGTCTTGACACCTCCTCAAAGAAATCACTAAGATTTGTGAGGCATGACCTGCCCCTCACAAAGCCATGCTGACTGCCTTTAATCACATAATACTTGACAAAATAGTCATAAATCCTATCCCTCATATTTTTATCCAAACTTTGCTGACCACAGGCGTAAGACTGACTGGTCTCGAAGTGCCAGGGATTCCCCTATTACTCTTCTTGAAAAAAAAACATTTGCCTCCTTCCAATCCTCTGATATGACTCCTGTGGAGAGTGAGGAGGC
The DNA here is from genome assembly GCF_047496795.1 of Chiloscyllium punctatum. NCBI lineage: Eukaryota > Metazoa > Chordata > Chondrichthyes > Orectolobiformes > Hemiscylliidae > Chiloscyllium > Chiloscyllium punctatum. The sequence continues at coordinate 44,166 of NW_027309996.1, read as the reverse complement.
AAATATTCTCGTCAGAGGCTTAGGAACCTCCTTTTCCGCTTACCGGAGCAGTCTAGGATAAATCTGGTCTGGCTCTGGGGACATATCCATCTTAAGGCGTTACAAAATTGCTAGCACATCAACTTCATCAATCTTGATCTGATCAAAACTGATCTGTCCACGCTCCTCTAAGTTTTTATTTACAACAAGTTCCCTTTCCTTGGTGAAAATTGAAGCAAAAACTCACTTCGGGCTTCCCCTATCTGCACAGACTCCACGCATAAGTTCCGTTCCCTGATCGGCCCTACCTACTCCCTGATTATTCTCTTATTCCTCACGTGTGAGAAAAATGCCTTTGGGTTCTCCCTAATCCTTCTTGCCAAGCCTTTTTCGTGCCCCATCATGGCTCGACTCTATCCATTTCTGAGGTCCTTTCTAGCGAGTCTGTAACCTCTAAATCTGTGCTCGATCCCTGCTTGCTCCATTTTACGCTAGCTGCCTGCTTCCTTTTGTCGAAAAATTCCTCGGTTCTCGTCACCAAGGTTCCTTAATCTTACCCCTTCTTACCTGTCTCAGAGGAACAAATTTGTGTATCACTCGCAACAATTGCTCCTTAAATCGTCTCCACATATCTGCTGTGCTCTTTCTGTGGAACAACTGCTCCCAGTCTGTACTTCCCAATTCCTGTCTGATAGCATCATAATTTCCTTTTTCCACAATCAAATATCTTCCCTTTGAAACTGCTCCTTTCATTCTGCCAGACTATGTGAGGCAGTTGTGATCAATTTCACCAAAGTGCTCTCCCACCGTGAGTTCTGACACCTGTCCTGGCTCGTTGTCGAGCACCAAATGCAAAATAGCCTCTCCCCTCGTCGGTCTGTCTATATACTGAGCAAGGAAACCGTCTTGAACACGCCAGACAAAACCGGCTTCATCCACACCACCTGCACTTAGGAGGTTCCAGTCGATATTGGAAAAGTTGAAATCACCATAACAATAACCCTGCTACTTTTGCATTTTTCCAGAATCTGCCCGCCAATGAGATCTTCAATCGCTCTTCTGCTCTTCCGTGGTCTATAGGAAGCCCCCAAATGCGATGACTGCTCCCTTGCTGTTCCAAACTTCCACCCATACTGACTCAGTAGACAAACCTTCCACAACAACCTTCATTTATGCAGTTGTGACGCACCCTCTGATAAGCAATGCTACACCCCTGTTCTTTTTTAAATTAGATTACTTACAGCATGGAAACAGGCCCTTCGGCCAAACAGATCCACACCAACCCTCCATAGAGCAAACCATCCATAACCATTCCCCAACAATTACCCCTTCATCTAACACTACATCTTCACATTTTTGGATTGTGGGAGGAAACCGGAGCGCCCAGCGGAAACCCACGGGAAAAATTGCATACTCCACACAGACAGTTCTCTGAGGTGGGAATTGAACCCGGTTTTCTGGCGCTGTGAGGCAGCAGTGCTAACCACTGCACCAGAGTGCCACCCCAAAAGATTTTTAAATGTTCTAAACCCTGGAACATCAAGCAACCATCCCTGTCCCTGTGAAAGCTACGTCTCCGTTCGGGCCACGATATCGTAGCCCCAAGTACTGATCCATGCTCAAGTTCGTCACTCTTATTTCGGACATTCCTTGCATTAAGGTAGATGCACTTTAAACGATCCGTTTGTTTCATCACGTGAAAAACTTCATGATAGATTCAATATATCCTGTCACTCTCCCGTCTGCAACTAAACCCCTCTCTTACATGTGGTTTGATTCCGACCCCCCTGCCAAACTAGTTTAAACCTGCCAGAGTCACACGAGCCAACCTCTCAAACAGGGTATTTGTGCCCCTCCAGTTCAGGTACAACCCGTCATTCGTGTACAGGTCCCACCTTACCCAGAAGGTATCCCGATGGTCTAGGTATCTGAAGCCCTCCCTCCTGCACCAGCCTCACAGACACGTGTAAAGCTGCTTTCGCTGATTGTTCCTCATGTCACTAGCTCGTGGCACTGTTAGCAAACCTGAGATCACTACTCCAGTCGTGCTGCTCGTCAGCTTCCAAACTAACTCTCTGGAGTCACTTTTCAGATCCTCAGTCTCGATCCTGCCTATATCGTTGTTGCCAAATGATCTGGTTTCCACAGCCTTCTGTGGTAAGGAATTCCACAATTTATCCACTCTCCGGCTAAATACATTTCATCTTATCTCCGTTCTAATGGGTTTTCCCTTTTATCTAAGCCTGTGTCCTCCTGCCAGTGCCAACCTCCTCCCAATTTTGTCTGTATCCAGGTCATTAAGTATTCTTTAAGCTTCAATTGGATCCCCCCCCACCCCCGACCATCCTTCTAATCTATCGAGTATAAACCCAGAGTCCTCCAATGATCCTCATGTGTTAAGCTTTCCATTTCTGGTGAAAACTCTCTTGACACAAACCAAGGCTAACACATCCTTCCTGAGGTATGGGGAACAAAATACTGGAAATGTGGTCTGACCAGAGCCTTAGAAAGCCACAGAGTCCCCAGCAATATATCCTACTCCTCTCGAGATGAATGACAACATTGTATCTGCCTTCTTAACTAATGAGCTGAAATTGTGTTGCTGGAAAAGCGCAGCAGGTCAGGCAGCATCCAAGGAACAGGAAAATCGATGTTTCGGGCATAAGCCCTTCTTCAGGAATGGATGCTGCCTGACCTGCTGCGCCTTCCCAGCAACACATTTTCAGCTCTGTTCTCCAGCATCTGCAGTCCTCACTTTCTCATCGAAGTTCTTAACTACTGACTCAACCTGCAAGTGTATCTAAGGCGAATCCTGCGCTTGGAATCCCACGTCCCTTTGTTACTCGGGTTACTGAATTCTTTTCCCATTTAGTAAATAGTCCATGCCTGTATTCTTCATACCAACGTGCATGACCTCACACTCTCTCACATTGGATTCCATCTGCTATTCCTTTTCCCATTCTCCTAAACTGTTGAAATCTTTCTGCAGGCTCCCTGCATCCTCAATACTACATGCCCCTCCACCTATATTTGCATGATCTACAAATATAGCCAGAATGCCTTCTGCCCCGCCACTCAGATCATTAACCTTTAAAGTGAAATGTTGTGGTCGCAACACTGACTCTTGTGGAACACTGCTAGTCACCAGCTGCCATCCTGAGAGGGACAGTTTTGTCCTCACTCTGCATCCTGCCAGAGAGCCAACCTTTTATCCATGCTAGTACCTGGTCTCTGACACCATGGGTTCTTAATTTTATGCAGCCTCCTTTGCGGTACCATATCAGAGGCCTTCTGGAAGTTCAGGTAGGTAACTCTCTCTGGTCCAACCCGTCATTACCTCCTCAAAGAATTCTCATTATCTTGAGAGCAATGCAGGTTATTGAAATGGGGAGCAATCAGAAGGCCAGGGTCATTTCTACAGACAAAGTGGAGATGTTCATCAGAACAGTTTCTGATTGGCTCACTAACGTAAAGGAGACTGCATTGTGAGCAGCAATGACGGGAGACTGGATTGAAAGAGAGCAAGTGAAATGCTGTTTCACCTGGAAGGTGTGTTTAGGGCCTTGGACAGTGAGGAGGGAAGAGGTGAATTGGCAAATGTTGCAGCTGCTGCATTTACATGGGAAGGTGTTATAGGGGTGTGGGGGAGTGTTCGCGGTGATGGAGGGTACCACAGAAGGAATGGACCCTGTGAAATACTGACATTGGATGGGAGGGGAAGATGTGTTTGACGTTGCTGTCCTGCTGGAGGTGGTGGAAGTGGCGGAGGATGATTCTGTGAATGTGGATTCTAGTGCAGTGAGAAGTGAGGACAAGGGGAGATCGATCATTGTTCTGGGAAGGAGGGGACAGAGTGAGGGCAGAAGTAAGGGAAATGGGACAGACACAGCTGAAAGCTCTGTCCGTCAGAGTTAGGGGATTTCTCGATTGACAGAAAAGGATGACATGTAGGAAGCTTCCCAAAGGAACGTGGCATCATCGAACAGAAATGACAGAGGCAGGGAAACTGGGAGAATGGAGTCACCCTCAGCTGATCATGTGTTCAGCCACTTAAATAGATTCCCCTTGAATGATTGAAAAGAGCCAGGCATTTCAAATTCAGTTGTATGTCACATATCTTGTCAAATACGGAGTGTGAAAATAGACACAGGTCAAGGTTAGAAGATGTGTGGGTGGGACATTTAAGCAGGTGCTGCTAGTAATGCACAGTGATGATTGATTCTAGTCAAAAAGAAGATGATATGAAGATGAAAAGATGAACCACCCATGATGTACAAAGGCTGTGAAGGATGCTCATCAATCACAAACTAAAAAATTCAGATTGGTGAGTTCTAGCGTCGGCCACATTTGGGAAGTTTGCTTTCGGAACAAGAAGCAGATTGTCTAAAATAAAGTATAATGAAAAATATTCCAAAACTGGCAATAAATATGAAAAAAAAACTAACCGCAAGGGTTTTCCCGTATCAAATAAAAAAAACGTTCATGATGTATGTGTGACCCTTTAAAGAAAGGCAGGAAAGAATATATTGGACACCTGGAGGATGTGACTGGGGAACTGGTTTCAGGGAACAGGCAGAGAATTTAAAACAGTATTTTACATCTTTCCTCGCAGGAGAAGGCACAAAGAGTTTCAATATTAAAAACAAAATTGTAGTCAGATGAAAGTTTTGCACCTTCTCCAACAAAACAAGGCTTTTCCCAAACAGAGAAGACCAAGGGTAAACAGCTCATCAGCAATTCATAGGTTGTTTAACTAGAATTGGTTACAGAGTGACTGGTGGCACTGTGTGAAATATTCCATAACTCTCGGGATTAAAGGAGTGTCCCAGTGAAACTGGCGAAACCCCAATATGGCGCCTGTCTTCAAGATGGGAGTGAGTCTTCAAGTGTTGTGGTACTCTCTTTGACTGAATAGTGGAGCATATTTGAGAGGCTGAATGGCTTCATGATGCACTTTCATCCTGAGTGATTTTTTAAAAAAGTAAAACTCTGCTCCTTCCTCTTACGCGTTACATATTGGGGTTGAACATTTTGCTGAAGTTGAATTATTTTGAAAATTATCTGGACCATTATACAAACGACATCATCCAGAGATTCGAGAAACAACACTCATAAGAACATTTTATAATCATGTGGGGGTATAGCATAGTTGAGAGAGAGAGTGTGAGAGAGAAAGTGCTGCATTGCAGTAGTGAGAGTGATGGAGCCTTATTCTGGGGAAACGCGAACAGATATACAGTGAGTGTGAGAGAGTTGAGAGAATATGGTGACCCTTATCGTGACAGAGCGGGAAAGGTTATTGATGTTTTTCCTGTATTGCTGGACTTTTCTTCGGACTGCAGGTACTGCACTGTGCTGGGTGGTGTGCTCATACCATGCTCGGTGGGTCTGGTGGTGCGGCTCCCTCAGGGAAGAGATTGGTCCCCTTCTGTACTTGACCATTCACCAGGACCTCTGTGCCCCTGTCGAGAAGCTGTGGTGTAATTTCTCCTTATCTGCCATACTCGGGTAAACTATATAGGGCAGCTCCAAACTGAGAAAGCTCGGCCGTGTGCCCATTGACCTTTTAAAGATGGCAGCAACGTCAAGGATCACTGAATATTGGGGGTCCCCGGGCGATGGTGTGTACCTTCAGCCATGATGGGTGGGAGAATCGGGCTGGTATTGAATGAGAGGGACACCAGGGAATGGGGTAGATAGTTAATGAGGTGAGTTCGATAAGCTAACACCAGGATACTAGCTCTGCCTCGTGCAGACATTCCTTCTGTCAGACTCAATGAAAATGGCGCTGAGACTAATTATTGTTTTATTCTGCCCAATGAGTTGAAGACTCTGCTGATCCTAATCCCAGTTACAAAGCTGCAGGACAAATGCTTCTCCAAAACTCATCTTAACTTACACCGATATCCTGCTCACCCATCATTCCTGGAAACAATGGCCTATATTGCAAGATGCTATCGAAATGTTTTCATTTCACAATTTTTAATTCCAACCATCGGATCCTTCTGTGAAATTCTCTCTCAATCTCCCCCTGTCTTTTAACCAAGCTCCTTCCATTTGTTGGTATTTAAACTGATTCCCCCGCCATCTCTCTCTGGCAGTGAGTTTCACACCCACAGCACTCCTGTGTCATGTCACAATGGAGATATGGAGCTGCATTTGGAGGGGAGCTGCAAGTTTCCCCACACTGGGCAGTGATCTAACACAGTGTTACTCAGCAATGCAGTGATTGGTGTACACAGCTGTGTATGCTGGGAAGGAAACTGCTCCAGATTAATAGATAAATTCACTGCTATTCACTGCACAGCTCCCCATGCTGCACAGATATCCAGTCCGTGTGAAAAGAACAATGCCTTTGTCTGTTCTACACAGTGCCCTGTGCTAAAAAGATTATCGAGTCCAAGTTTATAGATCAGTGCATTGTTGATCGGTTAAATAGTGAACTGGTGAGCTCTAAACAGCGTTTGATCCTGGATGGATTGCTGAGCAGTCTACGCAATGCTTCGTGCTGAACAGGTATCTCCTCTGGGCTAATACATCTCCGGGCTGGATCTGAGAGGTGGATTCAGCATCCAACATAGTTCCTGACATGATTATCACTCCTCCAGCTCGGCCCATTTCGCTGGTAAATGTGAGGTGATGTGATTCAGATAGGCTTTACTTGGTCAAAATATTCGACAATAAGCAAAACACTATTTATTCGAATACTGTCGATAAAAGACAACAAAAGGAAGAGGAACTTGCAATAACTTAATTATATTGGAAGACTTAGCAGAAAAATAGTTTATTTAACTACTATACAGTAACTGTTCCAATATGGTATCATCCAACAAGCACACAAACGTCAAAAAGCAAATGCAGGAAACAGATTGTCTCACATGCAGTTCTCCAATCCAGGAGGAAAGAACATCAAACCACAGTTCCGAGAGAAATCACAGAGAAGGTGTGTAGAACCGGGGACGGATTTCCTGCCTTCCAACTCTGCTGAGACCCCAGCAATAACTGGCGAAAGATAAAACTAAGAATCCTGGTTCTGTGAGAGTTTGACAATCACTCCACAGGACCGGGCCGTGGCTGCAAGAACACAAGGAATGGACTGTATCTATATCGTCGATGGCTCTGTAAGTATCTCTCAAAAATGCCTAAACCCAACTAAGCCGTTAAATGCTGGACAGACAAAGTCAAAGTTAAACATAAATAAATAAAACGAAAAGATGCAGCAGGCCTGGTGATCAGACACAGACGGCCTCGGAAGCCCAGCAATTCCTACACTGCCAAAACACAGCAGAATTATCTCTCTCCCTCACCTCTATGTTGACAACTGGAGATGTGCCTTTAGACCAATAATCAACGATATCAAAATCCCACCGACACGAAGTATTATTGTGATATATCAGAGTTGCCGTAAAATGGGTTAACTGGAACTGTTTGTTCAGTGACTGTGATTAATATCAGTCTCCCTGGACCTAACTGGGTCACTGGAGGCTTTCCCTCTTCCATAATTAGGGCCTTCTTTCAACTTGTTACGCCATAGTATTCGGGGCAGAGTCAAACTCAACAAGATTGGGATCAGCAGCTACAGAGAAAGAGAGAAAAACCAGAATCTGAGAATATTAGAATGTTCCAACAATGGATTTTAATCTGAGAACATTAGGCTGGAAAGTTCCAACAATGGATCAGAATCTGAGAACATTAGACTGGAATATTCCAACAATAGATCAGAATCTGAGAACATTAGACTGGAATGTTCCAACAATGGACAGGAGTTTATCCTGGGGTCTGTATTGGCTTTCTCAGGATTGGGCATGGTTAGAGTTGCGGATACGAGCCGTACTCATGAGTATTCAAGCTGGGTACTATCCTATCCTCGCAATTATTGGTGTTCCTGGTAAGTCTACATCTGTTAAATCTATAAATGATTCTGAATGTTATTGCTATTCTTGTTGATTATATTTAACAAATACACAAACTTTCAGTCACAAACGCCACTTCCTTCTCATGCATTTCCAAACTACTTACTCATAAACATCTGAGAAGGAATAAGACTGTTCGGAACCTTGACTCTCCTTTTTACCATGAACTGTTTTATGTCTCCATATTCTCTCTGTGATCAAACCTGCTGACACCCCCTTCATAATATCCCCAGTCTCTAGCTCTGCCTGAGTTCTGTTGCTGACTTCGCCATCACCTACCCCTTCGTTAACAACAGATTTTATGGATCTAGTTCTCTTCTGACCTCTCTTCCAGTTACAGATAGTTTGACCACAAACTTGTTCTTGTCTCTACAGTTACTTCACAGCAGGGACTCTTAAACAGAGTAATAATGTTACTGGCTGTGCAACTCAGAGGCACGGGTTATGTCTCTAAAAGCATTGTCTGAAATCCTACCACAGTCGATGACTAAATTTAAATTCCAATGACAAAATTTGGAATGAAACCTAATTTCACTCATGGCAACCATAAACCATCAGAATTTCATTTCTTATTTTATTCATAACCTTTGCTAAAGAAGCCGAACACTTTTGCCCTGTCTGAACTAAGTGTCACCTCAGACCCACAAAAATATGGTTGCCTCCATATTTCCTTGACAAATGGCCGCGTGGTCAAGGGCAGTTAGGATGGACAACAAATACAGCCCTTGCCAGTGATGCTGGCATCCCGCGAAACAACAACATTAAAGGTGAAATAACCAAGGAAATGCGGATGCTGGCGATCTGAAATAAAATTCTCCACCGTCTGAAAGAATGTTGGAGAATCTCAGCAGGTATGGCAGTCTGTCGGAAGAATCAGCAGGTATGGCAGTCTGTCAGTGAACCTATCAAAACTGAATGCAACTGAGAAATAATATTATTATATCAGGGATGGTTGGAAGGGTGAGTGGGCGGCTGGTGTTGAATGGATGATGTCCAGCATGAGAGAGAGAGAGAGAGAGAGAGGAAAAGCAAGGATTGCTGATGTTGGACTGGAAAGAAAACAGAATGGGAAGTTATTCTAACATTTCCCCTTTTCACATATTCCTGAATATCATATTTATTACGGGATGTCCCTGCTTACCGTGAGTTTTGTTCCCTCTATCTCTCGTCTCTGAGTGTGGTGATCAACTCCATCAGCAATACTTATAGTTGCTGAGATATAGAGAAACGTAATGTTCCATTGTCAACTGCTTCTTTGGAGAGAGGAACTGTTACTGTGCGACTGTGTGGAGGTGTAACAGCTTTCTCACCAGGAAAAGAAACTGAGGAGTCTGAGGCATTTCCAAAACTGAGTGAATGCACTGTGGGTGTGGGGAATTTACTTGCTGCTGTCATCTAGAAAGTCAGTGGAGGCTCTGTGGATGGTGTGTTCAGGAATGTGATGTCAACTACTGGGTTCATTCAGGGAGCCCCGAAGGTCTGGGGACACAACTCTGAATACTGCATTTGTAGTGTGTCTGGGTCCATGGTAAACAACTGGAGCTGGGACTACAAAGAAAGGAAGCTGTGTAAACTGGGAGGAGCAGGGCACTGTACTATATTCTCTGGGATTTCCAGGAACATTTGTCAAAGCTGCACCCATTCAGGTGCAAAGTATAAAATCAGCTTGTCTCAAAATTGAGGTGATCACTGAGCTATACCCCTTCCTTCAGTATAACCTGCCGTCTCACACCAGGGACAGGACTGTGCTGACACTCACAATGAATTAAACTGGATTGATTCTGGAACTTTGCAGGCAGCATCTCTGAAGTGCAGTCCTCTAATAAATCCACCATCTCTGAAGTGCAGTCCTCCAATGTATTCACAAGCGGTCAGAAACCACCTGCCTGCTGAGAAGAATGCAGTGGGTGGGCGGCACGGTGGCACAGTGGTTAGCACTGCTGCCTCGCAGCGCCGGAGATCCGGGTTCAATTCCCGCCTCAGGCGACTGACTGTGTGGAGTTTGCACGTTCTCCCCGTGTCTGCGTGGGTTTCCTCCGGGTGCTCCGGTTTCCTCCCACAGTCAGGTGAATTGGCCATGCTAAATTGCCCGTAGTGTTAGGTCAGGGGTAGATGTAGATGTAGGGGTATGGGTGGGTTACGCTTCGGCGGGCGCGGTGTGGACTTGTTGGGCCGAAGGGCCTGTTTCCACACTGTAAGTAATCTAATCTAATGCGTTGGTTCCATCTCCACAGGGGAAGGTACAGAAACTAATTTCCAGAATTATTAGGGAACAGAGTGATTGGTAAAAATGGGAGACTGCAGGATATCAGAAGCAATGATGAGTATGTTATTTAAAATCTAATTGAATTGAAGTTTCCTCAGTTGCTTCATCTGATGAGCTCCATCCCAGAGTGATTGAGATCAGAACAGAGCGAATGAAAGAATTACTGATTATTCTTCAAAGCGAGTTAGATTCTGGAAAGGATGCTGCAGACTGGAAAACAACTATTGTAAACTTTATTGTTTAAAACAGGATAGAGAGGGTAAACAGAAAACTAAATAGCTTGATGTCAGCTGTGAGAATAAAATACTGGAACGTTTTATAAGGAACGTGGCAACTAGATACTTGGAGAATAATGATTTGATTTGGTACATTCGACCTAGATTCAGGAAAGAGAAATGATCTTTGATAAACCTGGAGATTATCTGTTGTGACATCGACAGTTGAGAACCAATGGGAATGGAGTATGTGTATTTTTATAAAACGCGTGACATGTTTGAGTACAGGAGAATGGGGAATGTTCGAGTCCAAGGGTAGGTAGGGGTGGAATATATACCACATGGATTAAAAATTGGGTAATGGAGATACGAGAAGAATACTGTTTTCCTCTGGACTGAAGGATTGATGGGTGGCAGCACGATCAGTGTTTGGGCAATAGTTGTTCACAAGGTATAAAAATGATTCAGATGTGAACAACAAATGTCATCATGTACATTTTATATTTATTAAATGGTAGAGAGGTTGGCGAGTGCTTTTGTTGAAAAGGATCTGGATGTCCTTGGTCATATGTCACTAACAGAATTCATTCAGGGGCAGGAAGTAAATGATGTGTGGCTCTTCATGCAAAATGATTGAAGTACAAAAGTTAGAATATCTTTCCCACTTATCGTGTTTTTTGAGAGAGTATTTGGTGCATTCTTTAAAGATTTGGTCTGCTTTATAAACAATGATCCCTTTGTCACTGATAGAGTGGAAAGTATTTTGACCAGACTAAACACTGGCATGATGTTACCATGAGGAGAGTGTGCAGTAACTATGTGTTTACTCTGTAGCGCTGTGAGAGAATAAGAAGTTGAAGCTGGATGGGTATGGACAGAAACTCATTATGTCTCAAACAGCTGAATGGGGTGACAATGTCATACTTTTCATTGGATGTTTGATTCACGACAGTTTGCATGCATCTGCAGAGCCCCCATTTGACAGAGTGGTACAGGCTCTGAATAAGCTCTGAACACTTTAATGCACAATTACTGTGTGACACTGCATTGAATGTTACTTTGTACACAACCCTGTCAGCAGCCACAATACCATCATTCTGAAACAGTTAGTTATTCCCTAACGGTTTATGACCTGCACGGAGACCATGGGTCTGCCTTCTTGTAGATGGAAGATAACTTGGAGAATGGTTAAAAAATGTTGGCTTCATTCCGACTGCCAGAAAACCATGTTAAAGTAACACATATGTACCATGAGTAATTAAGCCATGTGGATCAATTTGGAACAGTCTGTCTGTGTAGCCCCTGCTCCATTTGTTTGTGATGTTGGAGAATCTCTGACACTTTCCTGTTCCTGTGTTAGTGGTTCCCCAAACTGAATAACCTCTTACTGATTCTTTGTAAGTGACTCCGGGTGTGAAATGGTTCTTTCTGTTCCCATGCACGTTACATGTGGGAGGGAGCAGACTCCCTGACTTCCTGTGCAACAGGCAGGAGGGACTGAATGGTCTATCCCTCTTTTTGCCCAGTAGTGTTGATGGGATGAATGGCTTCACCACATTCTAGTGAAACCAGATTGTGGTGCTGAATGAACACCTCCCTTTACTGTGGAAATGTACTGTGCTGTTACATAAATGTTACCCAGACTTAACAGCACGATCTTGAATGTTGTCCAAGTCTTGCTGCACATGGTCACAGACTGTTTCAAGAGCTGAAGAGGGACAACTTGTCCTGAAAATTTTGTAAACTTCAGTGAATGCCCCCTCTTCTGCTGGCACGGTGAATCAGTAGCTAACACTGCTGCCTCACAGCACCAGGGTCCCAGGTTCGATTCGAGCCTTGGGCAACTGTCTGTGAGGAGTTTGCACATTCCCCACTTGTCTGCATGAGTTTCCTCCGGGTGTTCCGGTTTCCTCCCACAGTCCGAAGATGTTCAGGCTGGGTGAATTGGCCATGCTAAATTGTCCATAATGTTAGGTGCATTAGTCAGAGGGAAATGTGTCTGGGTGGGTTACTCTTTGGAGGGTCAGTGTGAACTGGTTGGGCCCAAGTGCCTGTTTCCACACTGTCGGGAATCTAATCTGCTCAGTTTGCATTCAATGACTGAATAGCCTCCTTCCACACTGTAGGGATTCTATGATGACAACCTGGAGATGCCTGGGCTGAGGAAGCTACGCTGACGATCTCCTGCAACTGTATCCCACGGCTGAGATGATTGATGCCCACCAATGATAATTATCTTCCCTTGTGCCATGAACGACTCCAAAAAATGTAGAGGTCATAATTAATTCTCATTAAGTGTAATGTACCAGGAGGAGATTTACCAGGATGCTGCCTGGACTGGAAGGCACGTCTTATGAAGAAACCATGAGGGAGCGAGGGCTTTTTTCACTGGAGGTGTACAAGATGATGAGAGGCATAGAGAGAGTGAAAAGCCAGAAGCATTTTCCCAGGGCAGAAATGTGTATGACTAAGTAGAAAAATTTTAAGAGAATTGGAGGAAAGTTTAGGGGAGATATCAGCCGTAGATTCTTTACACAGAGAGTGGTGGGTGTGTCGAATGCACTGCCAGCGGTGCTAGTAGAGTCAAATACGTGAGGAAACTTAAGAGACTCTTGGATAGGCACATGGAACAAAGTGTATGGAAGCATGTAGGTTAGTCTGATTTTAGAGTCGGATAAATGGCACAACGTCGAGGGCTGAAGGTCCTAACTGCATGCATTCATGCAGAACTCTGAGCTCAAAAACTGCATGAATTCATGTAAAACTTTTTAGATTAGAATCAATTTAAACATCATGGCCAAGACAGAGAATGCAGGGGGCCAACACCTTCACCATATTGTCTAGATATCACCATTGTTAACAGCTAACCTGTGAATGCAACTTTAAAAAAAAGGTTTTGTGATTTACATATGAAGGAAGTGAAACTATCATGGTATTCTGACATATGAAAGGCTTAACAATCAATTTTTCAATGTATAATTTCAGTTACATGTCACTGCAAATTTCTGCTATAAATTCTGTGTTAGGATTAAGCCCTCCACTATCACCTGATGAAGGATCGACACTGCAAAAGCTAGTGTGCTTCCAAGTAAACCTGTTGGACTATAACCTTGTGCTGTGTGATTTTTAACTTTGTATACCCAAGGCCTACACCAGCATCTCCAAATCAGTACTGTTTTTTGTTCTATGTTCTATGGAAGTGTTCAAGAAGACTTGGACATTGAAGAAGATTTGAGACTTGGAGCAGGTCAGCCTTGATCTGAGTGAAGGGCAAGGCAGGATTAAGATGTGAATGACCTGCCACTGTTTCTGATGTTCTCCCATTCTATTATTGGAAAGTTAGTTGGTGTTATTTTCCTCGAAGGTCTTTTATGGAATGTTGCAATCAGGAAGACCAGCGGATTTTGTGAGCCATCGCTGGGTGAGATTTGGGGGCTGTATTCACAGTGAATCTGGGTCTACAACATGATCAACAAATGAAGCACAAGTTACAGAGCGGGGAAGTTCTGTAAAGAAGATGAGCGACCTCTTTTATGTCTCACCTGGGTCTTCCAATTATATTTCCCAAATCTCCCAAACCGTGTGGGACAGTCTTGAGGGACGAAATGGTCTCCTCTTTTTCCGTGCACCATGCTATAACAGTCAGTGGACTCCAACAACTCCTGTCTAGCCGGTTTGAGAGGTTTAATGGAACGCAGAAACATGGGACTGAGGAGCAGAAGTGGGTCATTCGTGAATTTGAGCCTTCTCCACCAGGCATTAAGATTGTGGCTGATCAGATTGTGGTCTCAGCCTCATCTTCCTGTCTGCGTCCCATTTTCAGTGACACACTTCTCTGTCAAATCTTTAACTAACTCAGCTGTGAATACTTGTAATCAGAGAGGCACACCAAACTTCTGGGGAAGAGAATTCCCATTCGAATAGCCATTTTAGAATTTTCCCTCATCCCGTTGTCAGAATAAGAGAGTCATACAGCGTGGAAACAGATTCTTTTGTCCAAATTGTCCACGCCAATCAGGCATCTTAATCAGATCTCGTCCCACTTGTCAGCGTGTGGCCCATATTCCTCTGAACATTCCTATTTATGTACCTATCCAGATACATTTTAAACGTGTAATTGTTCCCGCTTTCACCACTTCCTCTGACAGTATGCCCACCAGCGTCTGTATGAAAAAGTTTCCTCTCAAGTACTTTCTAAGTCTTTGCCTTGTCGCCTTCACCCTATGCCGTGAAGTTCTGACCGCCCTTACACTGAGAAAAGGTTCTTGCCCATTCAGACTATCCATCCCCCTCAGGACTTTTTAAAACCTCTGTCATGTCACCATTCAGCCTCTGACAGTCAAGGGGAAAAAGCCTCAACCTGTTCATCATCTCTCTGTAGCTCAAACCCTCAGATTCCAGAAAATCCTTGTAAATATTTTCTGCACCCTTTCAAGATTAATAACATCTACCCTTTAGCAGAGTCAACTGACATCTACGCAGTATTCTTAAAGTGGCTTCACCTACGTCTTATACAAGCGCAACACGGTACCCCTACTCCTCTACTCGATGTTCTGACCGATTAAGGCAAGCATTCCAACTACATTCCTCACCACTCGACCAACCTAAACTCGATTTTCAAGGAACTATGAATCTTCACCCGTAAGTTTCTTTGTTCAGCAACAATCCCCAGGGTACTACCCTGCTTCACCTTACCAAAATGCAAAACCTCACAAATATCTAAATTAAACTCAATCTGTCAGTCCTTGGTGGTCAAGGATCCCGCTATATTCTGAGATACTCTTCTTTATTGTGAACTGCACCACGTTGGTGATGTTATCTGTAAACTTAATAACCATGCCTCCGATAAACACATCAAAGTTGTTTATATCCGTGATGAGAAGCAGTGAGCTCAGCATTGATTCTTTTAGCGCACCGCTGGCCACAGGTCTTCAGTCTGGAAAACAATCCATTACTTTCAATCCAATTTTGTATCCAATTGGTTAGCTTTTCCTAGATTACATATAACCTAATTTTAGTAATCTGTCTACGATGGGGAACGTTATTATATGCCTTGCTGAAGTCTGTGCAAACAATATATACCACAGTGTCTTTTTTCAATTTTCTTTGGCACCTCTTCATAAAACTCAATCCCATTAATTAAACATTATTTCCATCACACAAATCCATATTGACGAATCAGTCCTTGCCTTTCTAAATAGATGTAAATCCTATCCCTCAGAATCCCCTCCAATGAACTCCTCGGCAAAAACATTGGCTGATTGAGTCGATAATTCCCTGTGTTTTTTTGGCTTACTGCTCCCTTTTCTAGCCCCACTCCTTCACTGGCCACAAAAAATAATGATAACTATTTGGTGATGTGGCCAATGATATAGTTCTCAGAGTGTGTCAGGGTCAGTGTTAGAAACAAGTCAGGCAGATTTTTTTAATCTGCTAAAACAACACATTTATGACCAAAACAAAGTTACTCAAACAATGATGGAAAGAGGAATGACAAGAGGATATTGCAAATATGTGCATTGATATTTTTCTTTGAAAAATACTGAGAAACACACACAGACACAGACAGACACACGCGCACACGTACACACACACACGTATTGTCGATAATAAACTGAAAAGCAAAATATCTGCAAAGTTAACGTGAAAGAACATTGTCCAAATATGATTCGAACTCATGACCAAAGGAAAAATGAGAGTTTGACCCAAATGCTGTTCTATTTGTAGAGTCATCAAGCCCTACAGCATGGAGAGAGGCAGAGAGGCCCTTTGGCCCAAACGAGTCCATGATGACCCAAATATCCAACCACACTAAACTCATTCCCAGCACTTGGCCCATAGCATTCTCGACCTTTCCTGTCCATGTACTTGCCCAAATGCCGTTTAAATATCATTAATACAAATGCTTCAACCACTTCCGTTGGCAGCTCATTCCCTTTGTGTGCCACTCTCTGTGTAAAGCAGTTTCCATCAGTTTCCCTTTAATTCATTCCCCTCTCACCTTAAACTGGTGCCCTGTCCTCCTCGATTCCCCAACTCTCGGAAAAAAAGGCTGGATATATCCTATCCATGCAAACTTCGATAAGATCCCTCTCAGTCTCCTATTCTCTAAAGAAAAAAGTCCTCGCTTGTCCAACCTCTCCCTATAATTCATACTGTTGACTTCCAGCAACATTTTTGTAAATTCCATCTGCACACATTCCAAATTAAAAACATCCTTCCGATCGCAATGTGACTAAAACTGAACAAAACTCTACAACTGCAGCCTCACCAACATCCTGTATAACTGCAATATAACTTCCCAACTGCTCTCCTCCATGTCCTGACCGATGCATGCTAGTGTGGCAAAAGCCTACTTCACTGCCATGTCTAACTATGACCCCACTTTCAGAGAACGGTGGACCTAAACTCCATGATCACTCTGCTCAACTACACTCATTAAAGTCCTACCAATCACCATGAAACTTCTACCTTGATCTAACGTTGACAAAATATTCCTCAGCCAACTTCTCCAGATTGATCAAGGTCCTGCTGCAATTTCTGATATACTTCCTCACTGTCCACGATACCACCTATTTTAGTGTCATCTTCAAGTTTCCTAACCATGCCTTGTACATTCGCAAGAATATCATTGATACAGATAACGAAAAGCAATGGGCCCAGCAGCGACCCCTGAGGCACTTCATGTGTCACAGGCCTCCAGTCTGAGACCATCCTTCCACTATTACCCTCTGCTTACTACCATGAAACCAATTGTGTGTCCAATTTGCCAGCTCTCTCCGGGATCCATGCGATTCTAACCTTCCAGAACAGCCTATCAATGGTAACTTGTCAAAGGCCTTAGTGAAAACCATACAGACTACGTATACCGCCCTATCCTCATTAACATTACTGTCCACTTCATCAATGAACTCAAACAGACTTGAGATGCTTGATGTTCCACTCATAAAGCCATTCAATCTTTCCAGTCTAAAAACATCTATTAACAATAATTATTAAAATTAGTAATAACAAACTAATTAGTAAATAACAATAAGATGACATTTTCAGTGGAAAATACATTGTTCATGGTATGTGATATTGGAACGTGTATGATGGGCGAAGGGCAGAATAGATTTTGTCCCTGTGTCATTGAACTATGTTGAAAAAGGCAAGGGTGGCATGGTGGCTCAGTGGCTAGTACTGCTGCCTCATAGTGCCATGGATCTGGGTTTGGTTCCAGCTTCAGGTGACTTTCTGTGTGAAGTTTGCACATTCTCACTGTATTTGTGTGTGTTTCCCCTGGGTGCTCCATTTCCCTCCCACAATCCAAAGATGTATAGGTCAGGTGAATTGGCCATGCTAAGTTACCCATAGTGTTATGTGCATTCGTCAGGAGTAAATATAGGCTAAGGGAATGGGACTCGGTGGGTTACTGTTTGGAGGGTCGGTGTGGTCTTGTTGGGCCAAATAACCTGTTCCCATACTGTAGGGAATAGGTAAAAAAAAAACTATTTCTAAACAAACCTTATCTTTCCAAATGCATATATATCTCATCCCTCAGAGTCTTCTCAAGTAACGTACCTACCACAGTTGTTAGGTTTCCTGGTCTATAGATCTCAGATTTTTCTTTGCTTCCCTTCTTGAAAAATGGCACAACATTTGCTAATCTCCAACATTCGGGAATCTAAACTGTAGCTAACGATGATACAAAAGTATTAAGCAGTGTCCCCGTAGTTTCTTCTGTCGCCTCTTGCAGTGTTCTTGGATGCATCTGTTTCGGACCAGGAGATTTATCCACCTTCATACATTCTAATGCATCCAACACGTTTTGTCCTGTGATATTGACTCACCCCAAGATAACACTACTACCTTTGTTAACCACCCAAGTCTTCATGTTTTTCTCCACGGTAAAGGCAGAGGAGAAATATTCATTGAGAATCTCTCAAATCTCCTACGGTTCTAGACATGCATGTCCACTTTGGAACTTGAGGGGTCATACTCTCATTTAGTTATTCTTTTTACTTTAATATACTTGAAGAACCTCTTTGCATTCACCCTAATCTTCTCAGCCAAAGCTATCTTGTGCCCCCTTTTCGCACTCCCGATTTCCTTCTTCAGTAAACTCCTGTATCCCCTGTACACCTCCAGGTATTCCCTCGATCCCAGCTGCCTGGACCTGAGCCACGCGTCCTTTTAGCTGGTCAAAGCCTCAATATCTCCTGACATCCGAGGTTCCCTCTTCCTATCAACCTTGTCTTTTACCCTCACAGTAACATATCGACCTTGAACTGTAGACATTTCACTTTTAAAGGTCTCCCACTTGCAGGAGGTCCCTTCGCTTGCAAACAAACCCCTCCAACCAATCCCTACAAGCTCCTGTCTAATTCCACCAAAATTCGCCTTGCCCCAAGTTTGAACTTGAACATGTGGAGCAGTTTTGTCCTTGTCCATAATTATTTAAAAATTAATAGAACTATGGTCACGGGTCCCAGAGTGCTCCCCCGCTGTCACCTCAGTCAACTGTCCTGCCCTAGATCTTAGAGTAGGTCACGCTTCGTCCCTTCCCGAGTTGCACCCTCTACTTACTGCTTGAGGAAACTATTATGAACACACTTAATAAATACACCCCATCTCAGTCCTTAATTCTATGTCATTCCCAGTCTATGTTAGGAAAATTAAAATCTCCGACTCATGCAATACTATTGGCCCTGCAAGTCTCCCCAGTCTGTCTACATATTTTTGTTCCCCTAATTCCTCGTTTACTATTTGGGGGCCTATAGTACAATCCAAATACTATCACCATTCCCTTCTTATTTATTAGCTCCCCAGACAAATCCTCACAGGATGATCCATCAGTTATTTTATCTCTGATTACTGCTGTGATACTCGCCTTCATCAAAAATGAAACTCCCCGTCCCCTCCTTCCACCATATCTGTCCCACATAAAATACCTGTACCCTGGTACATTAAGCTGTCAGTGCTGTCGCTCCCTTAGCCATGTTTCAGTAATAGCTATAATATCCCAGTCCCATGCACCGATCCATGCCCTGAGTTCATCAGCCTTACCTGTCAGCCATCTTGCATTGAAACAGTTGCAATTTAATCCAACAGGCATTCCTTGCACCCTGTTGTTGTCTAGCCTGACCTGTCTCTTTATTTTACTGTTTCTGATAACTGTATCTCCTTCTGACCTCGCACTTGCCTCCCTGCCATTGAGGATCCCACCCCTCCCCAACCCCAGCCAATCTAGTTGAAACCCTCCCTTGCAGCAGTTGCAAACCTGCCTGCCAGGATATTGGTCCCCTTCCAGTTCAGGTACAACCCGTCCTTCCTGAACACGTCACCTTGCCCCACAAGAGATCCCAGTAATCCAAAAGTCTCTGCCCCTGCACCAATTCTTTAGCCACCCCTTCATCTGCCATATCCTCCTGTTCTTACCTTCACTGGCATGGAGCATTGGAAATAAACTGGATATTACCACTGTCATGGTCCTGTCTTTTATCCTTTTCCCTAGCTCTTTACAATCACTCTGCAGGATGTCATCACTATTTCTAACTGTGTCACTCTGTCCTTTGTACCAATGTGCACAATGACTTCTGGCTGCTTCCCACCCCCCCTCCCCCACCACCAACCCGGTGAGAACGTTCTGCAGCCTCTCTGAGACATCCTGGACCCTGGCATGTGGGAGGCTACACACCATTCCGGATTCCCATTTGCAGCCACAGAATCTTCTGTCTGTTCCCCTCACTATCAAGTCGGATAATTACTTCTGTTCTTATTCTGCTTGCACAGCTTTCTGACAATGGGATTTCTTCATGAAACAGTTGAATTTGGCTGAATTGTTTTGCTTCAGGCAATGGGGAGATTCTAATGAATCCTCATCAGGAATCCTCCATTAGTGGGAAAGACGACTGGGCTTTTTTTTTCACTCCACACATTGCTTCGATGAGCAATAGGGAAATAGAAAGGGAGCAATAGAATGTTTCTCCACAGGTAGGCTACATTTTCCAGCTGTACGTTAAATCAGTAACGTTATCAGTCCCACACTGGACTCAGTAAGCTCTTCTTGAACATTGTCCGAACTATATGACTCCATCACATTCTCGACTCCAGGTCCGTGCGTTTTTGCAGAATCAATTCATTGACAATAAATGTCATAATTGTTTTGAAGATGTGTTAATTTGTGCTTGCATAATGTAAAAATAAGCTTTTCATGTCTTCACAATATCTGTGTTCAAATGAATATTCTTAAACATACACAGTAATTGCTGGAAAAGCTCAGCTTGTCTGTCAGCATGTAGTATTAGAATTCAGAGTTCAATTTTTCGGTCCAATGATCTTTCCTTTGAACCTGACTTTTTCTTAAAGTGTTTCCCCAGTTTTATTCTCCCACATAAAAAGAAATATCCATCTGGTCTTCACCAACTACACTCTTCTCAAGGTCTTATATGGTCAATACAACATCCCTCATTCTCAGGCAGAACTGTTAATTCTTCACAACGTAATGCCTTCATCCCAAGAATGAGTAAAGAGAAACATTTTTGAGATGTTTCAAAAGCAATTTTCTTTTTTTTTCAGTTTAGACAGTTATAACTAGACATAATACAACAGATGTAATCTCAGCAATGCCCTGTGCTGATGCAGAAAACATCGCAACACCCCTTGCACAAAACAGGATCACGACATTTATCTTCCAAATCACTTGCTACATCTTAAGGTTAATTTGATGTGATTCATGTACTAAGACACACAAATCCCTCTGAACTACTGGGTTCTGCATTCTCCTTGCATTTAAATAAATTTCTGCTGTTTCGTCTTTTCCACAAAACAGAAAATTTCCATCACATATATATTGCACTTTTTTTTTTCTGCTGAAGATTTGCTCACAGCCATCCTCTGTCTCTATGTCATTGCTTGTTACTGTGCCCTCCCCAGTCTGTGTCCCATTGTAGATGTTCTGCACTCCCACTGTCTGTATCCCATTGCAGAAGCACTGCCCTCCTCCGTCTGTATCCCATTGCTGATGCTCTACCTCCCCGTCTGAATCCAACAGCAGACCGTCTGCCCTCACCCATCAGTATCCCATTGCAGATGATCTGCCCTCCCGCTGTCTGTATCACATTGCAGACGATCTACACTTCCCCGTCTGTATCCCATTACAGATGCACTGCCTTCAGCTGTCTGTATCGCATTGTAGATACTCTCCCCTCCCCTGTCTGTATCCCATTGCGGACGCTTTGCCTTCCCCCATCTGTACCCCACTGCAGACGCTATGCCTCCCCGGTCTATATCCCACTGCAGACGCTATGCCACCCCTGTCTGTATCCCACTGCAGACGCTCTGCCCTCACCCATGCTGTATCCCATTGCATACGCTCTGCCCTTCCCCTGTCTGTATCCCATTGCAGAGGTGCATCCCTCCCCCAGTCTGTCTCCCATCGCAGACGCTCTTCCCTCCCCCTGTCTGTATCCCATTGCAGACGCTCTGCCCTTCCCCTGTCTGTATCCCATTGCAGAGGTGCAAACCTCACCCAGTCTCCCATTGCAGACACACTGCCCTTCCCCTGTCTGTATCCCATTGTAGACGCACTACCCTCGCTCTGCCCTCTGTTGTCTATATCTCATTGCAGGCGCTTTTCGCTCCCACTGTCTGTACCCCATTGCAGACGCTCTGACCTCCCTTGTCTTTATCCCACTCCAGACAGTCTTCCCTCCACTGTCTGTATCCCATTGCAGACGCTCTGTCTCCATTTGACATCTTATTGAATGACTATCCTGGTCCATGAGCAAACTGAGCTCCATCTCCTTCATCCAGTCCATTAGAATAGATTGTAATTTGTTTTTGACCTCATACAGATCCCTGAAGATTTCCACTTGTTACAGCTTTCCAAACACAAAATGAGTAATGATCTATACACTGCATTTCCTGACAGCTACCCAGGGCGTCCCTGCTTCTGCACAACAGCCTGGAATGGTTGTATGGCGTCCTCCTGTGCTGTGTAAATTACTGAATACTTCATTCTGTTTGGTGGGGTCTGTTTGGTGCAGCCCATTTTGCTGCAGACCCTTATAGACGCAGAACTATTTCAGCGCAACTCATATTTATTCCTTTTCAGGCTTCGAAAAAAACATTAATCTAAGCAATAAAAATCAAAATAATGTTTATTCCCTTCAGTAAAAATGTTAAAAAGACACTTGAGTAAGTATAACATTGACTCAGAGTTTTCTTTCAGAGCTAAAGTGATAATTGGTCTTGCATTTATTCACATTGAAAACATCCAAGAAGCTATTGAACATTTGACTGATGCGCTTCCAGATGAATTGCAACCCTGCTGGACGGGTTCGTGGATATCTATGGAGTTAGAAGATTATGCAAAGGAAATGGTCAGCGTCCACCGCTTTTTCCAGTTAGAATGTGGAATTTATATGAAAGAACTTTAAACAATGAGGACAAAACAGACAATAATGCAGAAATTGCCCACAGGAGATGACAATGCGAACTTGATGTGGAACATCCAGTTATTTGGAAATATATTGAAAGTTTACGAAAAGTTCAGAGAGGAAGGGACATTGACTATGAGCATCTGATAGCAGGGCACGATATTCCGTTGAAATTAAAGAAGCAGATGCTAGAATACAAACACTGGTAAGAAGATTTAGTGAGAGAAATGATGTCGAGTATTTACGAGGGATTGCCCATAATTTTGAATAAACGTCATATTTTAGATTTTTCGTAATGAACTAATATCATTTCTTTTTCTTTTTAACATTTTTACTGAAGAGAATAAACATTATTTTTATTTTTAGTCTTTCATTGATGCTTTTAACTTAGCCTGAAAAGTGAGAGAGATGAGATTGGAAATGCCAGCGAGTTTAAATTGAGTATTGCTCTTTACTGAACATTGCTGCTTACTTGGTTGGTGGGACGTCGATGTTTCAGAATCTCCACACAAGGTGTCCTGGTCCTCTCTGGCTCTTTCCAGGATCCTCCCCACATGTCGAGGCAGAGGGTGAGGGAATGGATATCGGGCACTCTAACACCCTGCTTGGCCCTTTATGTCCTATTCCAGGATGTTTCTCCTGGAATGAGAGAAGAGGAGGATCGGAGTGAGGGTGGGAGTGGGTATCCCTGCTGTTAATGCTGGTATAGGGGAAGGGGGGAAGGATGAGATGTCCGGAGGGAGTCTGACCACAGTGTTGTATCCAGCAGTGGTATTAGTGTGCGGGGCTATTGCGTCAGTGACAGAAAAAGTGGGGGAAGGAAGGTACTGAATTCAGCAGGGAGTGAGGTCGTGCTTGAGCCTTATTTGGAGATAGAATGTGAGCCTTGTTCGGGGGTAGGTGTTATAACAGATATACAGTGAGTGTGATGGAGCAGTAGAATATGGTGACACTTATCTTGGTAATGTGGGGGGAAATAATATTGGTGTTGTATTGCTGACTATTCTTCAGATCATCTCAGCGTTGAGGTGAGTCTCCCTGAACGTCTTGTCCAAGTCTATCGCTAATAACACCACAGACCCTTTCCCTCACTTCCCATAGTATCAGCTTGGATGGATGTTACAAATAGCAAAGTGAAGCAAACATTAGTGTGATATATAACAAAACCAAATCTGTCACGTAAATACTTTACAACATATGCTATGAAAATTAGGTATGCAAGTATATGCAAGGGTGAGCAATGACACAATGATATTATTGCTGGGATCTTCACCGAGAGACCCAGGTAATATTCTGGGGACATGAATTCAAATCCTCCCATGGCAGATGATGGAATTTGAATTCAATATGTATCTGGAATCAAGGGTTTATGATGACCAGGAATCCATTGTCGATTGTTGGAAAAACTCATCTGGTTCACTGATGTCCTTGAGGGAAGGATACCGCTGTCCTTGAGGGAAGGATACTGCTGTCCTTACCTGGTGTAGCCTGCATGTGACTCCATACTCAAGGCAACGCTGCTGACTCTTAACTGCCCTCTGGCATGGGCAATAAATACTGGTTATCCAGCGACGCCCTCATCCTGTGAATGAATAACAAATAATCGTGGTGCTGCAATAATAATAGATGTTTTCAAGTTGCACCAAAACTGCAGTGACTACTAATACTAAGAAGAAAAACTTCCGTAAGTGAGTATTAGGAAGGTTGAACAGTATGTTGTGAACCAAACTAGAGAGCAGGTTATTTCAGATTTGGTGTTGTATTGTCAGGAGGACTAAGTAATAACCTTGCTCTGAAGCAGCTTTGGAGGAATAGTGACATCAATATGTTACATTTTTACACAGCGTCTGAATACAATCTCGAATGTTTGAACAGTCTGGTCAAACATCATGGAAGCCTGGAGGATAGAGGGTCAAGTTCACTCCAATGAATTGGGGAAGTAAAATATAACATTCAATGGGAAAAGCAATGATTGTGAGAGTCATAGAGTCCGACAGCTCGGAGAAAGGCCCTTCAGCCCAAACTGGTCCATTCCAAACAAAATGTCCATTCACATTAACCCCATTTCCCTGCCCTTGCCCTGTTTCCTTCTTATTCATTCCTATCCGTGTATTTGTCCAAATGCATTTTAAATTTTGTGAATGTACCTCCCTCAAACACTTCTGCTGGCAGCTCATTCCATGTGGATACCACCTGTGTGTCAAAGAAATTGCCCCTCAGGTTCCCTTTTACTCATTCCCCTCGGATCTTAAATTGATGCCCTCTAGTCCGTGATTGCCCAATCCTGGGGGAAAAAAACTGAGAGCATTCACTCTATCCATGCTTCCCATGATCCTATACACTTCTACCAGATCCCCCTCAGTCTCATACACTCTAAAGTAAAAACTCCTATCTTGCCCAACCTCTCACTATATCTCAGACCATTGAGTCCAGGCAACATCCTTGTAAATTTCGTCTGCACTATTTCCAGTTTAATAACATTCTTCCTATAGCAAAGTGAACAACACTGAACATAACACTACCAGAATTGCCTCACCAGCATCCTGTATAACTGCAACATAACTCCCTAATTTCGATACTCATTACTCTGGCTGATGAAGGCCAGTGTGCCAAATGCTTTTATCACTGCCCTACCTCCCTGTGTCTCCACTTTCAGTGAACCTTGAACCTGAATTCAAAGGTCCCTTTGTCTCAATACACTCCTTAAGACCCTGTCATTCACCATGAAACTCCTAAATTGATTTGACTTTCTAAAATGCAAGAACTGACACTTATCTGTAAATATGTATACAATATACATGCATGAAACAAACAGTAACAGTCCCAGAACCGACTCCTGAGGCATTCCACTCATCACAGGCCTTCAGTCCGATAAGCATGCTTCCACTATTACTCTATGTTTCCTACCATCAAGCAAATTTTGGATCTGATTTGCCAGCTCCCCCTGAATTCCATATGATCTAAACTTCCAGAGCAGCCTACCATGTAAAACCAGACTGAAGGTTTCACCAAAGCACTCTCACAAATTTTTAAGCCATGATCCCCCATGCACAAAGACGTGCCGACTGCTCATAATCACACCCTGCCTTTCCATATGCATGTATATCGTCTCTGTCAGAATCTTCTCAAGAAACCTACCTACTAGAGATGTCAGTTTTACTGGTCTGTAGGGCCCAGGTTTTTCTTTGTAGCCCTTCTTGATTAAAGGCACAGCATTCGCTACCCTCCAGTCCTAAAGGACCTCACCCGTTGGCTACCAATGATACAAAAGTACCAACCACGGCCCCCGCTATTACTTCTCTGTCCTCGTGCAGTCTTCCTGAATATATCTGGTCAGGACCAGGAGATTTATGGAAATACTGCATAGTCTGAAAGATATGTCTACTTATTTCAGGTGAAAACACCAAAGGGTGAGTCAGTGACTTAATGATGACTAACATAACAAATTAAAGAATATATTAATCACAGGAAGTGACTTCAGAAGAATTCCAGACATTGTGGAATCCTAAGAATTCTCAGAAAATTGCAATCCAGAAAAGGAGGGTCATGAAACTGATGAGGAAATCAAAAAGCGAACATGCATGCAAACAAACAGGAACACAAAGACTGCAAAAATCTATGATCTATATTTCAAAAGAAAAGAAAACATAGTCAAATGTGGAAACTTGTAACCGGGAGAGACGAGTTTCTGGTGAATAACAGGGAAATGGCAAAACAAATGCCCAGTTACTTTCCATCTGTCTTAATGGAGTAAGATCCAGAAAATCACCCAGAAATACGAAGTGATCGTATCGGACTTGTGGAAGTAAAGACATAAAGTCAATTCATATCAGTAACAAGGCAATATTGAACATGCAGCTGGATTGAGCATTGCTAAGCTTGACAAACCAGATGTACTTCATACCAAAATCTTCAGAAATAAATCACAAATAGAAGTATTGATTGCATTGTCGATGACTGCGTTCTATTTTCCTGTACATTCTGCAGAGTCTGGAAGCTGGTGTAGATAAATGAACATTAGTAAATGTGATCCAAGCACTATAGATGAATGGTAGGGATCCAAGTATCTACAAAGGGAAGAAGAGATAGTGTGGAGATCTGCAGACCAATTAACTTGACATTTGTCGGGAAACTTTTGTAATATATTATATAGGATGTGATATTGGATGTTTAGATATTAACAGCAAACTTTGAGAGACTCAGTATGCATTTCAGAAAGGGAAATCATACTTGAGAAACTTTGGAATTGTTTGAAGTTGATTTTTACAGCATAGATAATAGGGATCTAGTAGAATTGGCATATTTTAGATTATCAGAAGGCTTTCTATAAGAACTCACACAGTGAGTTCGAAAATGCAATGATGTGAAGGGTATTTGGAGGAATATATGTAAGTGGAAACTTAAAGTTTGGTTTGCCTTCCTTTAAGGGAGTCAGAATATAGATGAAAAGACATGTTGAACGAGTTTCACAGAGTGTTGGTGAGACTGTACCTGGAGTATTGAGAACAGTTTTGGTGACCACATCTAAGAAAGAATATACTGACCACAAAGCAAGTGTAATGGACATTATCCAGATAAATCCCTCAGATGGCGAGATTGCGTGGTGAGGAAACTCGGCCTATGTTCTGTAGAGTTTCAACGAATCAGCTGTGGGTCACTGTGAACTTTATAAAACTCACAAAGCATACGGCAAGTTGGAAATTAACAGAAAATTTATCAGTCTGTCTAATCCATATTCAAGGCAAATAATGACAGGATAAGGGACAAACCTTTTAAGACTGCAATAAGGAGGAAATTCTGTGCATGGAGGAGACTGACTAAAACAAGGGCAAGGCAGGACAAAAGAAATAAAGAAAAAAGAATACAAGCATGGACTACTTTCTAAACGGTGAGAAAATTCATAAAGCCAAAGTACAGAGGGATCTGGGAGTGTTAGTTGCGGATTCTTTAAAGGTAAACATGCAGCTTGAGTCCGTGATTAAGAAAGTGAATGCAATGTTGTCAATTCTCTCAAGAGGGTTGGAATATAAAAGCACCGTTGCACTACTGAGACTGTATAGAGCTCTGGTTAGGCCCCATTTGGAGTACAGTGTCCAGTTTTGGTCCCCACACCTCAGGAATGACATACTGGGACTGGAGCGTGTCCAGCGGAGATTCACACGAATGATCCCTGGAATGGTAGGTCTAACAAGTGAGGAACGGCTGAGGATCCTGGGATTGTATTCATTGGAGTTTAGAAGATTAAGGGGAGATCTAATAGAAACTTACAAGATAATACATGGCTTGGAGAGGGTGGACGCTAGGAAATTGTTTCCGTTAGGCGAGGAGACTAGGACCCGTGGACACAGACTTAGAATTAGAGGGGGTAAATTCAGAACAGAAATGCGGAGACATTTCTTCAGCCAGAGAGTGGTGGGCCTGTGGAATTCATTGCTGCAGAGTGCAGTGGAGGCTGGGACGCTAAATGTCTTCAAGGCAGAAATTGATAAATTCTTGATGTCACAAGGAATTAAGGGCTACGGGGAGAATGCGGGTCAGTGCAGTTGAAATGCCCATCAGCCATGATTGAATGGCGGAGTGGACTCGATGGGCCGAATGGCCTTACTTCCACTCCTATGTTTTATGGTCTTATGGTCTTATGGACAAGATTACAGATAATCCCCAGATAACCTACAAGTGTGTCAAGTGGAACAGAATAACCAGTGAACACGGAGGACTCATTAGTGACTTGCCAAGTTGCATCTCAATCAACTTTAGTAGTAGGAAAAGAGGAGAGTGGTAGAAGGCTGTTTGTGTGACTGGAGGCTCGTGTCCAATGCTGTACCAATGGGCATCAGTGCTAGGTCACTTATTATTTGTGATTCGGAGGTGCTAGTGTTGGGCTGCGGTGGACAAATCTAAAAATAGCATAACACCAGACCATAGGCTAACAGGTTTATTCGGCAGCACTAGCTTTTGAAACGCTGCTTCTTCATCAACGTGCACAACCACGTGATGTAACTGGTGTTGAGAGATTTTTATCCTTATTATTTGTGGTATTCATAGATGATGCAGCTGTGAATATGGACGAGGGGTGGGGTGTGTAATAAATAAGTTTGTATTTGATACAAAAATTGGCCGGGTGGTTGGCAGTGAGGAGGAAGGCCTTATGTTACAGGTAGACACTGATGGAATGGTCAGATGGGTGGATCAATGGCAGATGGAATGTAACCCTGATAACTATGAGGTGATGCAACTTTGGAAGAAGGAACCAGACAGGGGAGTACTCAATGAAGGCAGCACACAAGAAAGTTCAGAGGGTGCTTCTCCACACATTGCTGAATGTGACTGCACAGGTTATACACAATCTGGGAAAGGCTGGGGGAATGTAAACATAGCCTTTATTAATCAAGACATAGATTATAAGAACTATGCGGAACTTTGGTGAGAGCAAGATAGAATACTGTGTGTAGGTCTGGGAACAACAGTACAGGAAGGATGTGATTGTAGTGGAGGGGGTGCAGAGATGTTCCCTTGGATGGACCATATCAGCGATAGAGAGAGGCTGGATTACCCCAGGTTGTTTAGTTTGGAGGAGAGAAGGCTGCGAGATCTGTGATTCAGAAGGATAGGATTACGAGGTACATGGACAGGGTGGGTAGACAGCAATTGTTGCTGTTACTCAAAGGGCCACACTTTAAAATTGAAGGATTTGCGGTTTAGTTAAGATTTGAGAATTGTTTTTCAACCAGAGCGTGTTGGGGTCTGGAATGCACTTCTTGAGAGTGGAGTTGTCATGCTAACCTCAAACCATTAGAAACGACACAGTTGTGCACGTCAAATGCTTTAAGATTCACGGCTAAGGTCTTGTGTCGGAAAGTGGGCCGAATGTAGACTGTGCTGTTTTTCTGGTAGCACAGAGTCTGTGCTTCTGTGATTGTATGGCTGTGGAAGGTCAATCATTGAGTAGCTTAAGGTAGGAATTGATGGATTTCTGAAGATTATCTTGACAACGTTGATAAGAGAGAACTTGTAATATTTTCTGGAAATATGTCAATGGAAAAATTAAGAGAAAAAAGTTGCAGATTTCTTAAAGTGTGATACAAGATAATTGAGGATGGAGATTTGGCAGAACTATGGAGCAAATACTTTAATTATGGCTTCACAGAAGAAAACAAAACCAAAAAGAAAACTTCCTAGTAATACTCGGGAACTTTGGTCTTGTGAGAAAAAGGGAATAGAAAGAAAATAACATCTAAACAGTTTAGAGAAAGTATTGGACTGAAATTAATGGGCATCAACAAAGTCAACAGAGATTTATGAAATGGGAATCATATTTGAGAAAGTGGCTTTTAGTAAAATTATGTAGCAGGTGTCAATGCCATGCGAGTGGAATCTCAGAAAGATTTTTGATAAAGCCCCAAGCCTATTGAGCATATTCGAATCCTAAGGGACTCGGACTAATATATGGTCATAGATTTAGAATGGGAGAGCTGGCAGGAAACAGTGAGTAGGAATAAACAATGTTTTCTTTTTAAATGGAAGGCTTGGAGGATATTGTAAGGATCGTCTCTTGGGCTCCAGCTATTCCCAATACACATCATAGCTTTGGGTGAGGGGCGCAAATGCAATATTCCCAAGTCTGCTGACAGCACTAAACGATGTCAGCCTGTGAGTGGATGAGGAGGATGGAAAAAAGTTCCAAGGTGACTGAGACAAGTGGAGTGACTGGGCAAATACGTGGCAGGTGGAGAGTAATGGGGGAGATGAGATGTTGTGTACTTTGATGGGAACAATGGACTGGCAGCCTCTCATTTGAAAAAGGAGTGGTTGAAAAATGTTACACTATAAATTAACTTAAGCCGCATTTTTGTTTATTTCTGCGTAGCCCTCCGAGTTCATGTGTGACAGTGAGTTCTGAAGCCAGAAGTCAATACTGGGAATGGAATTGGCACGCTGACCATTGTGTAGGCCCAGCACGTGGGGAATTGTAATTTTGAAAGGAATCTGGATCTCGCTGTACAACAATCACTTCAAGCAATATTGCAGGAGCAGAAAGCAGGAGGGAAGATAAATGCTGTATTCACCTTCAGTTCAGGGCGATTTGAGTGCAGGAGTAAATGTATCTCACTGCAGCTGTACAGGGTCTTGGTGAGACCCCACCTGGAACATTGTGCAGTATTGTGTGCAGTTTTGGTCTCTTTTCCTAACAGACGACAAACCTGACATTGAGGGAGAGTAGCAAAGGATGACCAGACTGATTTCTGGGATGACAGACTTGTTGTGGGAGCAGAGTTTAGGGTAACTGGACTTGTATTCAATGGGGTTGAGGAAAATGATTGGAAATCTCAGTTAAATATATAACACTCTGAAAGGGCGGGACAGATTAGAAGTTGGGGTGGTAATTCCCCTGGCTGGGATGTCTAAAACAAGGGGCGACAATATTAGGTCCAGACAGGCCACTTTGTATGGAGATGAGAATAAATGCCTGCACTCAGAGAGTGGCGAACCAGGGATACTCTCTCCCAGATCAGGCTGTGGAAGTCAAGGGGCTGAATATAAATAAGGATTTCTGGAAACTAAAGGGATAGGGAGAGAGCAGTGGTATGATGTGAAGATAGAAGAATCAGCTATTATTCAGGTTGTTCTCCAATAACGCAATAACTGTGTTCCTGTACCACACTGTGTTGTAGAAAATCGTGAAATATTAATAATGGGGTCTATGGAAAAAAGAGGGTAAGTGGCGAACTCCCATAAATATCAGTAAAACTCAAAAATTAAATTTGGTCTAACACACAATAGGACAGTCTAAATAAATCTTTAAATTACATGTTGTAATGGAACAGTGCTGTAAATGTAACGCTTTCTCACGACAGTCACTCACTGGTGCACTGTACCTTTCACCACAATCTTGACCAGAAAGCACGCGGGGGCTGACTGACCATGTGATACTGATGCCGAATTCCAGTTCTCTCCAAGATTCTCCCCACAGTTTGAAATAAAGTTCTTTCTAAATATAGACTAGAATTCTCAGTTTCAAGCTCAGTTTCAAGGCCTGCAGAGCCAATTGCATTCCTGTTTTTGCTGAACACATTGATTGTTCCTTTTGTAGATAGAAGGTTTCTGAGGCTGGGTTTGCTGTTCAGCTGGTGCCAGCCAAGGAATCGCGTCACACTGAACGCCAGTTCACTTTATAGAAAAAGGTTCATGAATTGCATTGCAGCCGAATTGTATTTAATCAACACGTGTTATTGGTGAACTGCCTGTACATAGAATGGAGGCGCAAAACTGGTGGGCTGAATGGACTACAGCAGTTCTCATTTTGTGGTTCACAACGTTTAAACATATTAAGGGTTATGAATATTGTATGGGGAAAACTGCGTTGAGGAGATGTTCGGCCATTAACTAGAATAGGGAAAGCTCAATGAGTTGTATGACGTATTCCTTTCCCGATGCTTCTGTGCAGTGTGTGGGAAAGCTCTGTAAATGTTGTCACAAGCTCTCAGCTGTTAGGAAGGAGGTCTCTGCAGGGTCGACAGGATTGTGTTTCCCATTCCCTTTTCTGATAACGAGGCTGGTGCCGGCTGTTCTCTCCGGGTTTATCCTTTAAGACCTCGGAGCAGTTTGATACAATTGAGTGCCTTGCTTGGCTGTTTCAGAGACCATTGAGGAGTTTATCACATGTCTGTGTGTCTGGAGTCACTTTTAGGCCAGACAGGAAAGCACGGGAGATTCACTTCCTGAAAGTACACTGGGGAAGGAGATCAACATCTATAATTGACATTGATCACAAGATCACTATTATTGACACCAGATAATAGAACTCGATATGTTATTAATTGTTTTTATCTTGCACCAGTTGCCAGAGAATTGTCCTGGTCTGGATTAGCAATCTAATGACAGTTCCACGACAGCGCCATCTCCACATGGGGGCCTATCGGAAACCACACTGAACTGATTATTTCTATGCTGTTTGACAGCTCTATCAAAAATAACCCCAACCAACTGGACCATCGTGATGGGACTGAGGGCGAGGCAATTGGTCTGATTGTAATTATTCCCTTCTTAGAGGATAGGACATAGTTGACTAATTGCCAGGGAGATGTCAGTGTTGGAGCTGGAATGAAACAGCTTCCTCAGGGACACGGCTTGTTGTGTCGCAAACGTCCTCAGTCCTATTGCAGGAATGGTGTCAGGGCCAAATGCCTTTGTCATATCTACAGTGTCCAGCTGTTGCTTCATATCACGTGCAGTGAATTGAATTGGTTGAAGACGGGCATCTGTGACTCTGAGGGCATCATATTGAGGGTAAGGTGGATAATCGACTGAAACTTCTGGCTGAGGATGGTGCAGATACTGCATCTTTTACATGGATGTACAGGGCTGTTCTATTATTTAGGATGGGGATATTTGTGGAGTCCTCTCGACCAGTAATTTGTTTAATGGTCCATCGACTTTTATGCATGGATTTGAAAGGACGACAGAGCTTAGATCTGATTTGTTACTCTTGGGATCATCTCTCTCTCTCTGTATCAGATGTTAGTCCTGCTGTTTGTAGTGTAACCAGTCAAATGTGGTAGCTTTAATGGATTGTCATCAGGTTTAGGTGTACGTGATTCCGACCCGACCATGTTCACCCACACTCATCACTGACCCATGGATCGGCTTGATGGAAATGGTAGATGGATGGACTATCCTGGGGGAAAGTTACAGATTGTCATTGAAATCTACAGCATCAGATGATAACCTAGTTTTAGCTGCAATATCTACAATTCAATTCTACTGACTGCCCCCCCCCCCAGTTCACACCGAGACCTATTCACCCATCAGCCCTGTATTCAGTGCCCTATTCTGGTTTCTGATGCGGAAATACTTCCATTTTCATATTCTCATTCTGCTGGAAGTCTTTCCTTGGTGTCACGTCTCCAATTTGTTACATAAACAATATCCATTTAAGGTACGAATCTGAATCTTTTCCTTTCAGTAATGCCATCTTCTGTATTTGAAGTGAATGTGTTTCCTTCTGTTTTTTTCCCTTGACCATGAATCAGAGCTCTGCAGTATCGTTGATGCCAGCCTTACGCAGTTTCAGAGTCAAGGAACTTGTCACCATGCGTTACTGTTCAGTTCCCAGTGTACAGCTCTCCATGATGGACAGGATGTTTGAGCATCTTTGACAATATGTTGTTGGAAATTGTTCAAAACCAGAAATTGCTGAAGAAATTGCGAAAGATTTTGCAGAATTTTCTGGAGTGAATACAGAGTTAAGCATTCAGATCCAGTGAACCTTCTATAAAGGTTTTTATAATTTTAATTCCAGTATCCATAATTATTGTTTAATTGAAAAATCGTTCTGTGCCTATTCATTTCTGGAGAAACTCAACAGGTCTGTCAACATCTGCAGAGAAAGAGAAACAGAGTTCCAGTCCAGTGTGACAATTCTTCAAAACAGAATACAATTGCAAAATGGTCTTTTAGTCCCTTGCCAGAGGTGGAGCATGGGTGACAGAGAAAAGAGGGTGTGGCAAAAAAAACGCGTTTTTAGCAGTGGTGAAAGAAAAGATTCAGTATAACGGGTCGAATTTAAGGTGTGAATTATCAATTCAATGCAAGATAAAGAAGACACAACCACACAAAGTCATACGGAGGCCAGGAGGGAGAATGTTGACCATGTGGTATTATATAAATCTGGCCACAGATACGTTTTCACTGTCGTCATCATCACCCCCTTTAGATAAATGAATTCAGGTGCTTGACTTCTTCTTGGCACTCGTAAGCGTTTCATGCTGCCTTAGTGTTGTAACATGGAGAAAAATAAATCACAGCATGACGTTTGGGCTGAGTGATGGTTACCTGTCATTTTTAATATTGCTTCAATTTTCCAGTGCTTATCTTTAAACGCTTGTTCTTGAAGTTAGCATCAGGTGGAGTGTAGTATGTTGAGGAATGACATTATAGAAACTTATAAAATCATGAGAGGTATGGATAGGGTGAATAGCCAAGGTCTTTTCCACAGGATCAGGGAATCCAAACATACTGGGAATAGGTTTATGGTGAAAGAGGGCAGATTTAAAAGGGACTAAAGGGCAGCGTTTTTACACAGAGGGCGGTGTGGGTATGGAATGAGCTTCCAGAGGAAGATTGGGAGATGCAAGAACAGCTACAACATTTAAAACTCATTTGGACAAACACATGAATGGGAAACATTTAGAGGCACATGGACCTAATGAAAGCAGATGGGACTAGTGTAGTTTGGAAAACGTGGCCAGCATGGATATTTAGAAAAGCTTCACGCAGAGTCAGGGTGGTTTTGTGAAAGGGAAATGATATTTTGCCCTGTAAAATCATGCAAAGTATTTCTGGAGATGCCTGTAAATGTAACAAGTGGACTTGATAAAGGGGATCTGGTGGACACGAGGCTTTCCAGAGATTTTCCACAAGGTATTACAAAACAAAAGTTCATACACAAAACGTCATACAGGACGTCGGATACTGTATTAACGTGGGAAATGATTGTTTAACACAGAAATCGGAGAGTCAGGATTAATGGATCTTTATGGTAAATGTTTATCTGCTGGAGTACCACAAATATCAGTCCGATGGCATCAGTTATTTACAATCTAAGCTGACAGCCTGAAGGAGGGAGCTGAGTGCAATATGTATCCGAGTTTGAGGATGACACTGAGAATCAAAAGGCAGGCTGTTATTTAATAGGGAGGACTTCCAGAAAAGGAACAGTAAAGGCATTGGGATCTTCCTGTGTATGAAACATAAAGTCAGCATGATGATGCAGCAAGGAACTCAGTTGGTACATTAGGTGGTTTCCTGGGAAGAAAGGGTTGTGTTATTGAGAATCTCTAAGATGGTGAGGCGATAATTCATTGGGGTTTAAATGAATGAGGAGTGATAATGCTGAAAAATACAAGACACAGAAGGGGTTGGAGAAGGTAGATGTTGAGAAGTTGTTTCCATTCTTGAGCAAAGTGTCGAACTCGATGATATAGATACTGAATAAGGAACATCAATTTCAATCTGAGATGCAGAGTCATAGCTTCTCTCCGAAGGTAGTGAATGTCTGGAACTCCCTAACCCAGAGAGCTGTGGAGGGATACAAGGAGTCGGCAAGAGAGTGGAGTTGAGCCCTGGGGTAGATCAGCCATGTTCTTATTAAATGGCAGGGTTAGCTTGAGGGGCCGATTGACCTACTCCTGTTCCTATTTATTAATTTCACGTCATGCTTTTGGAAAGTAATGGGTTATTTTGCTCGAAATCGTGTTGTACAATATTGCATTCAGGGAGAGCAGAGGATTTGTTGTTTTAACCCTGGGTGGGTATGTGGCTGTATTCCCAGCGTATCTGGGTCTGCAACATGACCCACATCTGGAGCAGAAGTTACAGAGAGGAGAAGCCTGGAAACAGGGACTGGGGGGTGGGGGTGGTGGTCACTTCCTGATCCAGCCTGGCTTTTCAAAGTACATTTCCAAAACTACACCTAACCATCGGAGTGGTCTCGATCTGCCCCTGTTTAGCAGATCCCAGGGCTGAATGGCACATCAGAACATAGGGCTGAGGGATACAAGTCGGCCATTCGGTCCTTTCACACTACTCAACCAGTAAATAAGGTCATGGCTCATCTAATTGCGATCCCAGCTGCACGTTTCCTTCCATGCACCATTATCCCTGATTCACCTGTTCATGAAAAATCAGACAAAGCTAGCTTCGATGTAATATAAAGGTCCAGCCACGCCAAACCTCTGGGAAAGAGAATTCCCACTTGACTGAAATCCCACATTATGTATTTATCCAAATTCCTGCTCTGACGGAGGTTGGAGGGTGTCACTGTTTCCTTTTATCATCCCATTCCTCCACTGCTGACACCAAACTTTAAATGTAACCAGGTTGGTGATATGGCCTATGATAAAGTTCTCAGACTGAGTGACAGGAACAAGTCATGCAGATTTCTTTATTCAGCCACAAGTGACTAACAGAACTAACAGATGCGCATGGTGGATCGGTGGTTAGCACTGTTACTCCCAGTAGCTGCGTTCAATTCCAACCACGGGCAACCCTCGATGTGGATTTTGAACATTCTTCCCAGCTCTGTGTGGGTTTCCTCCCAGTGTTCCAGTTTCCTCCCACAGTCCAAAGATATGCAACTTAGCGCGGATTGGCCAAGCTAAATTGCCCATAGTGCCCAGAGATGTGCAGGTTAGATAGTTTAGTCATGGGAAATGCAGGGTTACATGGAGAGAGTAGGGGGGCAGGTACAGGAGGGGATACTGTTCCGAGGGTCAGTGTGGACTTGATGAACGGAATGCCTTGCTTCCACACTGTAGAGATTCTATAAAAAACAACAAGAAGTTTGGACTATACAGACACCCAGTGGGTATCTATCTGATCACTCTCCTCTAGTTTTGTATGTTTCAATAAGATCGCTTCTCATTCCAAGATTAAACTGTTAACGCCTTCATAATATAAGACCATCATTCCTGGAATACATGAAGTGAAACATCTCCGAACTGCTTCCAATTTAATTATATACTTTCTCTGGTAAGGAGACAAAAATAATCTCACCCACAGATCAGTTTAATTTTTGTTTTCTCAGTGGTGAGAGTACTTCGAACTCTCTTCCCTGCACAGTATTGGAGGCAGAGATATTGAATACGTTTGAGACATAGACAGAAGGTTCATAAATAATAATGGAGTCAAGGATAATTGGGAAATGGCAGGAACGTGCAGTGTTGGGGAAATGCTGACAGTGGTACAAAATTACACTGCTCCAGAACATCCAGGAATATAATGCAAAATGAAATGATAATATCGACAAAATGTTAAGGTGAAATCCAAGATGGTGGCGATCTGAAAGGCCTGCTTTGTTGGGCTCTGCATCACAGTACGGGCAAATTGGTTCCCTCACCCACTCCATCCCAGCCATTTTCTTAAAATACTTAGTTTTAGAAAGTTTTGATAGTTGTAGTAGTCTTAGTTGGTGTAGTTTTTAAGCTTTATGAGACTTTGTTTATTAATGATCGGTTATTCGAGTTCTTCCTCTCTCGAATTCAAATGTTGATACAGTATGTTCTGGATAATTATGTGCTTAAATTGTGTACCTGGAACATTAAGGGGAGCCATCGGCCAGAAAAGAGGAAAACTTTACTTTCTAGTCTTAAAAAGAGAGGGTGGATGTTGTCCTATTGCAGGAGATGCACCTTGATGACAAAGAACATTTGACATTACAGCAGGTCCGGATTGATAGGGTTTATTTCTCCTCTTTTAATGCTACGAGTAGGGGAGCAGCCATAATGGATAAAAAGAGTCTTTCATTTAACCTACTAGTTTGTATTTGACTCTCACAGGAGGCTCATAATCCCCAAAGCCTTGAACTATGGTAAATAATACAGTATTTTGAATGTTTATTGACCTCCCCGGCGCACCCTCTTAAAATCCTGGTAGATGAATTTTCTAAACACAGATATCTTGCAACGTGGCACATTATTGTAGAAGTTTTCAGAAGACTTATGGACCCCACGGTGGACAGAATGTCCAAAAGTGCTCCAATACCCTCGTTATAATGTAAGCAATTCGTGGACATGTGTGCAGAACGAGAGCTGGTGGATGTCTGGAGGCAGATCTACCTCACAAGTAGGGATTTTATTTTCTTCTTTAACCGGCAGAAATGCCGCACAAGGGTTGATATCTTCCCCATCCCTGCAACAATCTTAGATTCGGTGGTATCCTACACAATTGGGAATATTACCATTTTTGACCATGCAGCAGTATAGTTATTGATTAAGAGCAATATAGCAGGCTTGAGACATTGGCGGATGCATCCCTTTATTGTTAAGACTAGTTAGATCATTGAGTATTTAGATTAGATTACTTACAGTGCAGAAACAGGCCATTCGGCCCAACAAGTCCACACTGACCCGCCGAAGCGCAACCCACCCAGACCTATTCCCCGACATTTACCCCTTCACCTCACCCTACGGGCAATTTAGCATGGCCAATTCACCTTACCTGCACATTTTTGGACTATGGGAGGAAACGGAAGCACCCGGAGGAAACCCACGCAGAATGTGTAAACTCCACACAGTCAGTCAACTGAGACGGGAATGGAACCCGGGTCTCTAGCACTGTCAGGCAGCAGTGCTAACCATTGTGCCAATGTGCCACAAGGCCGCCGACTGCAACGAATTCAGATCTTTCTCAGCCATTAAATCAGATTCAACCAGTAACTCATCCACTGTATGGGAAATTGTTAAGGCTTATGCCAAGGGAATAATTATTCCGTAGGATGCAGCAGAAGGGGGAGCAGGAACGCTGGTTTGAGGCACAGCTGAGGGCAGCCAAGAGGGCATACTGTGATTGTCCCTCAGTGGCTAAGCTGCAGAGGATCACAACACTTCGGTCTACAGTGAATTCCACGCTCACACAGACAGCCAAGAAGGAACTTACTTTTGCAAAACAAAGGCTGTTTGAACATGGTGATAAACCAGGCAGGTATTTAATCTATCTTGCCAGGAAAACGAGCGCCTCTCTCAAGCCGTTTCCTTTATTAGGGAATTTACTGGGATCCTTACCTTCAATTCCAAAATATTAATGCCTCCTTTCCGAGATTTTTCTCCGAATTATTTTAGACTGAGCATTTTGGATTAAGATAGATTAATATGGAGTTCTTTTTCAAGAACCTGGGTTTTCCAGGAGTAACTCCTGAAGAAGTGTTGTGCCTTAATGCATCATTGTCAGCGCAGGAGGGTGTGAAGCAGCTTCAGAATGTAAAGGTGCACGTTCCTGACGGATTTCCTAGTCAGTTTTATAAATAATTTATAAACCTATTATCAGGGCTGATGTTGAACATGTTCCTTCAATCATACAGTCACTAACCCTCCCTCCATCTTTAAGAGAGGCTCATCTCTCTCTGATGCTGAAGAAAGGAAGACCCTGGAGGATTGTGCTTCTTACACGCCAATCTCACATTTTAAATGTTAGTTTCAAAATCCTGTCTGAGACCCGTGCATTAAGGCTGGATACTTTGCTGCCTTCTGTTGCCAAAGGGGACCAAACAGGCTTTATAAAGGGCCGCAAATCTTCCTACAATGTGAAGAGGTTATTCAATATGATCCAAGAGTGTCAACAACAATCTGTCCAGGGATTATTGATCTGCTTAGATGAGAGAAGGCATTTGATTGGGTTGAGTGGCCGGATCTCTTCTGTGCATTAGAATAGTTTGGTCTACGCAAAGTTTTTATCAAGTGGGTGAGCTTCCTTTACCTCGATGCTCTGGCTGTTGTTCTCACTAATGGTGTGCCAGCCAGTAATATTAATATTTCTCCAGGCAGCCGACAAGGTTGACACTTTTCACCATTGTTGTTTACGTTGGTGACTGAGCCACTGGCGGAGGCCATCCGTCGGGATGTCAACATATCTGCCTCAGAAGTGGGAAAGAAGTCACGAAAGATTACATTGTATGCAGATGAGGATCTTATGTTTTTGTCAAGTCCCGCAATTTCGGTAGTTCATGTGATGCAATGCATTGATTCGCTTGTTGCCTTTTGGGGGGGTTAAGATTAATTTTACAAAGTTGGAGGCCATGCCTATGGGAGGTCTTAGGGAAATACCTGATACTGAGGCCAAATCCTATTTCCTTTTAAATGGCCACGGGGGTGGTTTCCCTATTTCAGTATATTCATTACATTTGTCTTTGATCATTTATTTAACGTGAACTATGTCCATTTGTTTGACAAAATTAAGCAAGACCTTCAAAGATGGGAGGCAGTTCCAATATCCTGGCTAGGTCGGATAGCTGTTATTAAAATGAATATCCTTCCTCATTTGCTATACCCTGTGTAAATGCTTCCTTTGATGTTTCCCGACAGATATTTCGGAAATGTAATGGCTGGTTTAGCCCTTTTATTTGATACCATAAACGATTCTATATCAAGCTAACAAAATTGCCACCTCCCCACAGATTGTGGGGTTAGATCTCCATGATTAAAAACAATCAATTAAGTTCTTTTATCACTCTATGTTCGTGCCTGGGCCGCTGAGGTCTCTTCATCAATATGACATTGAGCCCTCTCAGACAAAGTGAACCCTTATTGGTCTGTTGTTCTTAGATAAAATGACAACATTTATGGAGTATTGACATAAACTAATGATCATCAATACTGTTAAAACTTGAATGACAATGCGTCAGATCGAGAGCAATACAGCCCTCATGTTTCTTACTCCTGTAATTGGTATAACGGGCTGTCAACTGGGGATAATGGATTCCAGGTTTAATCTGTGGGCAGTCAGGGTTGTGCCTTGCTTGAGTGATTTAGAATTAGTAGAATCCCTACAGTGTGAATACAAGCCCTTGGGCCCAGCAAATCCATTTTGACTCTCTGAAGACGCACCTCAACCATCCTATATTTACGCTGACTAAAGCCAAAACCTACATATCCCTGAACACTATGAATGAGTTATCAATGGCCAATTCATCTAACCTGCACATCTTTGGACTGGGGGAGGAAGCCCACACAGACACAGTTAAGAATATACGAACTCCACACAGCCAGTCACCCAGGGCTGGAACCAAACCCGTCACCCTGGTGCGGTGAGTCAGCAGTGCAAACCATTGAGCCCACCACATGTTACTTGAGGGAGAAACACTGATATCATTTGATCAAATAACTCGTAAATATATACTACCGAGTAGAGACCTCTTCTCTTTTTGTTCCAGATTAGAGATTTGATTAAAAAACGCAATTTTAACAGACACTTAAAGATCCGATACAGAGAAGCAGGTGATTGTTTGAAAGAATATACTCTCTGTCAGTTCCCTGTATCATTTGTTAGTGAGTGTCCCCTCAGACAAGACTGTGCAGCTTCGTGACGTCTGTGCAAGGAAGTTGGGGGTTTACATCCTTTCGGAGACA
Organism: Chiloscyllium punctatum; assembly: GCF_047496795.1. Classification (NCBI taxonomy): domain Eukaryota; kingdom Metazoa; phylum Chordata; class Chondrichthyes; order Orectolobiformes; family Hemiscylliidae; genus Chiloscyllium; species Chiloscyllium punctatum. Next base: position 2,472 of record NW_027309996.1, on the reverse strand, counting down.
TGGGAGGATATTTGTGAAAATGCTTGAAGGATTTTGATCTGTAATAGGACCCTTTCCGTGCAGTTGAAAATTCGTCATAGGGACTATCTGACCCAAGATTTTCACTCAAAATTCAAAGTTGGATTATCTTCAGCGTGTCCTAAATGGAGAATGACTACACACACTCTTACTCATTGCATGTGGTCCTGCTGCAGGCTTCGTATATATTGGAGCTCTGCGTTAGGTGTGGTAGAGTGGGTCTTGGGGGCCGAATTGGAGATGGACCCGGTTTCTATTTTCCTGGGCCTGCCCAGAGTATCTTACTCAGATGCACATGGGAAAAAAACAACTTATGTGCTTACTTTCTGTGCTAGGAAAGATATTCTGTGGTGTTGGGTGTCTGAAAACTCCGCGAGTTTGTTGGGTTTTTGTAAGCTCATCATGGAGAATATACCTTTGGACTTTCTCACCAGCATGGTGCACCAAAAAACAGAGATAAGTCATAGAGTCATAGAGATGTACAGCATGGAAACAGACCCTTCGGTCCAACCAATCTATGCTGAACAGATATCCCAATCTAGTACTACCTGCCAGCACCCGGCCCATAACCCTCCAAACCCTTCTTATTCATTTACCCATCCAAATGCCTCTTAAATGTTGCACTTGTATCAGCCTCCCCGACATCACCTGGCAGCTCATTCCATACATGTACCACCCTCTGTGTGAAATAGTTGCCCTGAAGTTCTTTATTGTATCTTTCCCCTCTCACACAAAACCCATACCCTCTCGTCCTGGACTCCCCGACTCCAGGGAAAAAAACTTTACCGATTTACCCTATCCATGCCCCCCTCAAATTTTTCGATGAGAAAGCGAGGACTGCAGATGCTGGAGATCAGAGCTGAAAATGTGTTGCTGGAAAAGCGCAGCAGGTACAGCAGCATCCAAGGAGCAGGAGAATCGACGTTTCGGGCATAAGCCCTTCTTCAGGAATGAGGAAAGTGTGTCCAGCAGGCTAAGATAAAATGTAGGGAGGAAGGACTTGGGGGAGGGGCGTTGGAAATGCTATAGGTGGAAGGAGGTCAAGGTGAGGGTGATAGGCCGGAGTGGGGTGAGGGCGGAAAGGTCAGGAAGAAGATTGCAGGTTAGGAAGGCGGTGCTGAGTCCGGGGATTTGACTGAGACAAGGTGGGGGGGAGGGGAAATGAGGAAACTGGAGAAATCTGAGTTCATTCCTTGTGGTTGGAGGGTTCCTAGGCGGAAGATAAGGCGTTCTTCCTCCAACCGTCATGTTGCTATGGCCTGGCGATGGAGGAGTCCAAGGACCTGCATGTCCTTGGTGGAGTGGGAGGGGGAGTTGAAGTGTTGAGCCATGGGGTGGTTGGGTTTGTTGGTCTGGGTGTCCCAGAGGTGTTCTCTGAAATGTTCCGCAAGTAGGCGGCCTGTCTCCCAAATATAAAGGAGGCCACATCGGGTGCAGCGGATGCAATAGGTGATGTGTGTGGAGGTGCAGGTGAATTTGTGGCGGAACGCTGTGGTTACATGTTTCTCCACACTGGGCAGTGATCTAACACAGTGTTACTGAACAATGCAATAGCCTGGGTTTATATATGAATGAACCAGTGCGGTCTGCACAGCTTCCCAAGCTGGACATTTAGCGCAGGATTATAGATCAAGTTTGGTGTGGGCTGCACAGAGTTCCATTCTGGATATTGCTGGGTTGCATTCAGCAGTACACTAGCCGGATCTACACAGTGCTCCATCCTGAAAGTATAATGGATGGGCTGGTTATGTGATTTGGATTGCGAATGTGAGAGTACTAAACATCTGGCAATGCCTTTATTTTGAGTTTTCATTCTTGTGATTGGACCCTTCAAACAGGGCTCATCCTGTTTAACACATCCTTCTGGATGAGTCATGGTGAGTGTTGTTTCAGCATCTGAATCTGCAACATGACCAACAGTACCAACAAAAGGACCAGAGGCAGCAGAGAGCGGACTCTCCGTGTAATGGAATGAGAGAATCACATTCAGATCAGCCGTGGTCTTAGTGAATGTTGGGACAGGATTGAACGGACCACTAATGCAACTCATATATTTCTGTTTGTTCCAAGCAAACTCCCCTTCTCTCCCAGTGTCCCATACTGGCGGAGAGGGAGTCACCTCCTACTGTCCTTGCATAACAGGATGCTGGGGCCTCAGTAACCTCCAGATTTCCCTGTGCCCCAGTTTTGAGCTCTGAGTGACTCCCTCCTGTCCCTGTGTCCCAGTCTCAAGCAGTTCAATGACTGCCTCCTGTTCCTGTGTCCCAGTCTTGTGCAGCTGAGTGACTGCCTCCTGATCCAAGGTTTGAGAAAGTAAATGTCCTCCTCCTGCTACTGACGAACATGCTCCAATAGCTCTGTGCTCACCTGCTGCTCCTGTGGAATGGAGTTGAGGGCCTCAATGGCCTCTTCACATTACTTACAACTTCTCTTGACTAAAAGCCTTTCCCCTGT